>NC_092238.1:20761661-20816661 GCF_036320965.1 Panulirus ornatus
TAAGTATTTCTCACATACATCCTTCAAAGCAAACACCTGATCTACACATCCTCTACCACTTCTGAAACCACAGTGCTCTTCCCCAATTTCATGCTCTTTACATTCCTTTACCCTCTAAATCAATACCCTCCTACAAAATATCCCAGGAATACTCAACAAACTTATAACTCTGTCATTTGAGCACTCACTCTTATCCCCTTTGCCTTTGCACAATGGCACTATACAAGCATTCCGCCTGTCCTCAGGCACCTCACCGTGAGTCATACATACATTAAATAGCCTTACCAACAATGCAACAATACCACATGAAGCATATTAACATACTTGCTTACTGCACATAATGTTATAGTGCTCAGCTTTTGGATGATTGTGTAAGAATTGTAAAGAACTGTACTGGAATGCCATGATTTGGAATGTCTAAGTTAGGCCCTGTGGTACAACAGCTTGACTGGATTGGTATTCTGTAACTTTGATGGATGCAAGATCATTATTCTAAATGATGTGATGTTTTATTGAACACCAGTGGGTTTGCTATCATGTTATGATGAAGACCATTATGAGAAATACGTAAAACTTCTAATATAATGAGGTGACAACTGCATCCCATTTAAGTGTTTGAGAATGTTTCATTTTGATAGAATTGAAGAGGAAACTTTTCCCTCCTGTTTAGTTTTATGTAAAAAGAATTGATGATTTTCCCCTCCTTTTCAGTTTTACGTAAAAATAATTGATGATTGTACAAGATGATAATATTTATTCTTTTGATTTCACTTTCATCAGAATTTTTTAGACTGAAATATCTGTGATATAAAGTATTGACTGCCGTGCTATATTAACTTTGTAGTTACACTGTGTATGCCGAGAATCTGTGACTTGCAATGACTGTCCTAGCTCCTACTTACAAACAAGCTCTAAGAAATACCATCTGATTTCTAATTTGACATACAATTACTCATAATTACCATAGATGTATGTAAAAACTCATGATTTTTCATTAACTTTTGTATAATAGCGTATGATATGTGATTAATTATACTTATTATTTGATACAGTATCTTATTTTATATTTATTACACTTTGTCGCTATCTCCCGCGTTAGCGAGGTAGCACAAGGAAACAGACGAAAGAAATGGCCTAGCCCACCCACATACACATGTACATACATACACATCCACACACGCACATATACATACCTATACATTTCAACGTACACATAGATGTACATACTCCGACATATACATATATACACATGCAGATAATTCATACTTCATTCCTTTAATAATTCCAGTCGCCACCCCACCAAACATGAAATGACAAACCCCCCCACCACCCCCACCCCCCGCATGAGTGCGAGGTAGCGCTAGGAAAAGACAACAAAGGCCACATTCATTCACACTCAGTCTCTAGCTGTCATATAAAATGCACCGAAACCACAGCTCCCTCTCCACAGCCAGGCCCAACAAAACTTTCTATGGTTTACCCCAGACGCTTCACATGCCCTGGTTCAATCCATTGACAGCACATCGACCTCGGTATACCACATCATTCCAATTCACTCTATTCCTTGCACGCCTTTCACCCTTTGCATGTTCAGGTCCCGATTGCTCAAAATCTTTTTCACTCAATCCTTCCACCTTCAATTAGGTCTCCCACTTCTCCTTGTTCCCTCTACGTCTGACACATATATTCTCTTTGTCAATCTCTCCTCACTCACGCTCTCTTAACCACACTCTTTTTATTACCACAGATCTCTCTTACCCTTTCATTGTTTACTCGATCAAACCACTTCACACCATATATTCTCCTCAAACATTTCATTTCCAACACATCCACCCTCTTACGTACAACTCTATCTATAGCCCACACCTTGCAACCATATAACGTTGTTAGAACCACTATTCCTTCAAACGTACCCATCTTTGCTTCCCGAGATAATGTTCTTGCCTTCCACACATTTTTCAATGCTCCAGAACTTTCGCCCTCTCCCCCACCCTGAGACACAACTCCGCTTCCATGGATCCATCTGCTGCCAAATCCACTCCCAGATATCTAAAGCACTTCAATTCCTCCAAATTTTCTCCATTGAAACTTACCTCCCAGTTGACTTGTCTCTCAGCCCTACTGTACCAAATAACCTTGATCTCATTCACATTTACTCTCAGCTTTCTTCTTTCACACACTTTACCAAACTCAGTCACCAGCTTCTGCAGTTTCTCACCCATATCAGCCACCAGCGCTGTATCATCAGCGAACAGCAACTGACTCACTTCCCAAGGTCTCTCATCCACAACAGACTGCATACTTACCCCTCTTTCCAAAACTCTTGCATCACCTCCCTAACAACCCCATCCATAAACAACTTAAACAACCAAAGAGACCACGTACCCCTGCTACATGCCGACATTCGCTGAGAACTAATCGCTCTCTTCTCTTCCTACTCGCACATATGCCTTACATCTTTAATAAACACTTTTCACTGCTTCTAGCAACTTGCCTTCTACACCATATACTCTTATTACCCTCCACAGAACATCTCTATCAACTCTTTCATATGCCCTCTCAAGCTCCATAAATGCTACACACAAATCCATTTGTTTTTCAAAGTATTTCTCACATACATTCTTCAAAGCAAACACCTGATCCACACATCCTCTACCACTTCTGAAACCACACTACTCTTCCCCAATCTGATGCGCTGTATATGCCTTCACCCTCTCAATCAATACCCTCCTATATGATTTTCCAGGAATACTCAACAAACTTATACATCTGTAATTTGAACACTCACCTTTATCCCCTTTGCCTTTGTACAATGGCACTATGCATGCATTCCACCACTCCTCAGGCTCCTCACCATGAGCCATACATACATTAGATATCCTTACCTACCAGTCTACAACACAGTCACCACCTTTTTAACAGATTCCACTGCAATACCATCCAAACCCGCTACCTTGACATGGTTTGATCTTCCGCAAAGCTTTCCCTACCGCTTCTCTGTTTACCAAATCATTCTCCCTAACCCTCACACTTCGTACACCACCTTGACCAAAACACCCTATATCTGCTACTGTAGCATCTAACACATTCACCAAACCTTCTAAATACTCACTCCATCTCCTTTTCACATCATCACTACTTGTTATTACCTCCCCATTAGCCCCCTTCACCGATGTTCCCATTTGTTCTCTTGTCTTACGCACTTTATTTACCTTCTTCCAAATCATCTTTTTATTCTCCCTACAATTTTATTATAGTCAATCACCCCAACTCTCATTTGCCCTCTTTTTTACCTCTTGCACCTTTCTCTTGACCTCCTGCCTCTTTCTTTTATACATCTCCCAGTCATTTGCACTTTTTCCCTGCAAAAATCATTCAAATGCCTCTTTCTTCTCTTTCACTAATAATCTTACTTCTTCATCCCACCACTCGCTACCATTTCTAATCTGCCCACCTCCCACGCTTCTCATGCCACGAGCATCTTTTGCGCAAGCCATCACCGTTTCCCTTAATACATCCTGTTCCTCCCTCACTCACCCTACGTCTTTTGCTCTCACCTTTTTCCATTCTGCACTCAATCTCTCTTGGTACTTCCTCACACAAGTCTCCTTCCCAAGCTCACTTACTCTCACTACTCTCTTCACCCCAACATTCTCTCTTCTTTGCTGAAAACCTTTACAAATCTTCACCTTCGCCTGCACAAGATAATGATCAGACATCCCACCAGTTGCACCTCTCAGCACATTAACATCCAAAAGTCTCTCTTTCACACGCCAATCAATTAACACGTAATCTAATAACGCTCTCAGGCCATCTCTCCTACTTACATACGTATACTTATGTATATCCCGCTTTTTAAACTAGGTATTCCCAATCACCAATCCTTTTTCAGCACACAAATCTACAAGCTCTTCACCATTTCCATTTACAGCACTGAACACCCCATGTACACCAATTTTCCCCTCAACTACCACATTACTCATGTTTGCATCACACATCACTATAACCTGGTCTCGTGCATCAAAACTGCTAACACACTCACTCAGCTGCTCCCAAAACACTTGCCTCTCATGATCTTTCTTCTCATGCCCAGGTGCATATGCACCAATAATCACTCATCTCTCTCCATCAACTTTCAGTTTTACCCATGTCACTCTAGAGGTCACTTTCTTACACTCTTTCACATACTCCCATGAATCCTGTTTTAGGAGTAGTGCTATTCCTTCCCTTGCTCTTGTCGTCTCACCAACCCCTCATTTTACTCCCAAAACATTCCCAAACCACTCTTCTCCTTTACCCTTGAGCTTCCTTTCACTCATAGCCAAAACATCCAGGTTCCTTTCCTCAAACATACTACCTATCTCTCCTTTTTTCTCATCTTGGTTACATCCACACACATTTAGACACCCAATCTGAGCCTTCGAGGAGGATGAGCACTTCTCGCATGACTCCTTCTTCTGTTTCCCCTTTTAAAAAGTTAAAATACAAGGAGGGGAGGGTTTCTAGCCCCCCCTCCCGTCCCTTTAGTCGCCTTCTATGATACAATGTATATTGTATCACTACAGGCAGGTTTGAGTATTTACTGTAATTTAATGTGAATTATCATAGGTTTTGTAAATTTTCTGCCTAAAGAAAAAATTAGCCCATGAACAGGGTTCATGAAACTAGCCTGTTTGGAAAAGTAAGTGAAAGGACGAAGTTGAGCGTGAATGTGAATAAGAGCAAGGTTAATAGGTTAAGCAGGGTTGAGGGACAAGTTAGTTGGGATGTAAGTTTGAATGGAGAAAAAATTGGAAGTGAAATGTTTTAGATATCTGGAAGTGAATTTGGCAGCGAATGGAACCATGAAAGTGGAAGTGAGTCACGAGGTGGAGGAAAGGGTGAATGTTCTGGGAGAAATGAAGAATGTGTAGAAGGAGAGAACGTTATCTCGAAGAGCAAAATGGGTATGTTATAGGGAATAGTAGAGACAACAGTATTATATGGTTTCAAGGCATGTGCTATGTATAGGGTTGTATGGAGGAGGGTGGATGTGTTAGAAATAAAGTGTTTGAGGACAATATGTGGTGTGAGGTGGTTTGATCGAGTAAATAATGAAAGGTTAAGAGAGATGTGTGATAATAAAAAGGGTGTGGTTGAGAGAGCACAAGAAGGTGTGTTGAAGTGGTTTGGACATATGGAGAAAATGAGTGAGGAAAGGATGACAAAGAGAATACATATGTCACAGGTGGAGGGAAGAAGGAGAAGCGGGAGACCAAATTGGAGGTGGAAAGATGAAGTAAAAAGATTTTTAGTGATCGGGGCCTGAACATACAAGAGGGTGAGAGGAGTGCAAGGAATAGAGTGAATTGGAATGATGTGGTATACTGGGGTCGACGTGCTGTTAATGGACTTAACCAGGGCGTGTGAAACATCTGGGGTAAACCATGGAAAGTTTTATTGTGCTTGGATATGGAAATGGAGCTGTGTTTTCTGTGCATTACTCATGACAGCTAGAGACTGAGTGTGAACGAATGTAGCATTTGTTCTTTTCCTAGCGCTACCTCATGTGCGCATGAGGGGAGGGTGGATGCTGTTTTATATATGGCGGGGTGGCGGCAGGAATGGAAGAAGGCAGCAAGTTGAATATGTTATATTTTTTTTTTATTATACTTTGTCGCTGTTTCCCGCGCTTGCGAGGTAGCGCAAGGAAACAGACGAAAGAAATGGCCCAACCCCCCCCAACATACACATGTATATACATACGTCCACACACGCAAATATACATACCTACACAGCTTTCCATGGTTTACCCCAGACGCTTCACATGCCTTGATTCTGACAGCACTGACAGCACGTCAACCCCGGTATACCACATCGCTCCAATTCACTCTATTCCTTGCCCTCCTTTCACCCTCCTGCATGTTCAGGCCCCGATCACACAAAATCTTTTTCACTCCATCTTTCCACCTCCAATTTGGTCTCCCTCTTCTCCTCGTTCCCTCCACCTCCGACACATATATCCTCTTGGTCAATCTTTCCTCACTCATTCTCTCCATGTGCCCAAACCACTTCAAAACACCCTCCTCTGCTCTCTCAACCACGCTCTTTTTATTTCCACACATCTCTCTTACCCTTACGTTACTCACTCGATCAAACCACCTCACACCACACATTGTCCTCAAACATCTCATTTCCAACACATCCATCCTCCTGCGCACAACTCTATCCATAGCCCACGCCTCGCAACCATACAACATTGTTGGAACCACTATTTCTTCAAACATACCCATTTTTGCTTTCCGAGATAATGTTCTCGACTTCCACACATTCTTCAAGGCCCCCAGAATTTTCGCCCCCTCCCCCACCCTATGATCCACTTCCGCTTCCATGGTTCCATCCGCTGCCAGATCCACTCCCAGATATCTAAAACACTTCACTTCCTCCAGTTTTTCTCCATTCAAACTCACCTTGCAATTGACTTGACCCTCAACCCTACTGTACCTAATAACCTTGCTCTTATTCACATTTACTCTTAACTTTCTTCTTCCACACACTTTACCAAACTCAGTCACCAGCTTCTGCAGTTTCTCACATGAATCAGCCACCAGCGCTGTATCATCAGTGAACAACAACTGACTCACTTCCCAAGCTCTCTCATCCCCAACAGACTTCATACTTGCCCCTCTTGCCAAAACTCTTGCATTTACCTCCCTAACAACCCCATCCATAAACAAATTAAACAACCATGGAGACATCACACACCCCTGCCGCAAACCTACATCCACTGAGAACCAATCACTTTCCTCTCTTCCTACACGTACACATGCCTTACATCCTCGATAAAAACTTTTCACTGCTTCTAACAACTTTCCTCCCACACCATATATTCTTAATGCCTTCCACAGAGCATCTCTATCAACTCTATCATATGCCTTCTCCAGATCCATAAATGCTACATACAAATCCATTTGCTTTTCTAAGTATTTCTCACATACATTCTTCAAAGCAAACACCTGATCCACACATCCACTACCACTTCTGAAACCACACTGCTCTTCCCCAATCTGATGCTCTGTACATGCCTTCACCCTCTCAATCAATACCCTCCCATATAATTTACCAGGAATACTCAACAAACTTATACCTCTGTAATTTGAGCACTCACTCTTATCCCCTTTGCCTTTGTACAATGGCACTATGCACGCATTCCGCCAATCCTCAGGCACATCACCATGAGTCATACATACATTAAATAACCTTACCAACCAGTCAACAATACAGTCACCCCCTTTTTTATTAAATTCCACTGCAATACCATGCAAACCTACTGCCTTGCCGGCTTTCATCTTCCGCAAAGCTTTTACTACCTCTTCTCTGTTTACCAAATCATTTTCCCTAACCCTCTCACTTTGCACACCACCTCGACCAAAACACCCTATATCTGCCACTCTATCATCAAACACATTCAACAAACCTTCAAAATACTCACTCCATCTCCTTCTCACATCACCAATACTTGTTATCACCTCCCCATTAGCCCCTTCACTGAAGTTCCCATTTGCTCCCTTGTCTTACGCACTTTATTTACCTCCTTCCAGAACATCTTTTTTTCTCCCTAAAATTTAATGATACTCTCTCACCCCAACTCTCATTTGCCCTTTTTTTCACCTCTTGCACCTTTCTCTTGACCTCCTGTCTCTTTCTTTTATACATCTCCCACTCAATTGCATTTTTTCCCTGCAAAAATCGTCCAAATGCCTCTCTCTTCTCTTTCACTAATACTCTTACTTCTTCATCCCACCACTCACTATCCTTTCTAATCTACCCACCTCCCACTCTTCTCATGCCACAAGCATCTTTTGCGCAATCCATCACTGATTCCCTAAATACATCCCATTCCTCCCCCACTCCCCTTACTTCCATTGTTCTCACCTTTTTCCATTCTGTACTCAGTCTCTCCTGGTACTTCCTCACACAGGTCTCCTTCCCAAGCTCACTTACTCTCACCACCCTCTTCACCCCAACATTCACTCTTCTTTTCTGAAAACCCATACAAATCTTCACCTTAGCCTCCACAAGATAATGATCAGACATCCCTCCAGTTGCACCTCTCAGCACATTAACATCCAAAAGTCTCTCTTTCGCACGCCTGTCAATTAACACGTAATCCAATAACGCTCTCTGGCCATCTCTCCTACTTACATAAGTATACTTATGTATATCTCGCTTTTTAAACCAGGTATTCCCAATCATCAGTCCTTTTTCAGCACATAGATCTACAAGCTCTTCACCATTTCCATTTACAACACTGAACACCCCATGTATACCAATTATTCCCTCAACTGCCACATTACTCACCTTTGCCTTCAAATCACCCATCACTATAACCCGGTCTCGTGCATCAAAACCACTAACACACTCATTCAGCTGCTCCCAAAACACTTGCCTCTCATGATCTTTCTTCTCATGCCCAGGTGCATATGCACCAATAATCACCCACCTCTCTCCATCAACTTTCAGTTTTACCCATATTAATCGAGAATTTACTTTCTTACATTCTATCACATACTCCCACAACTCCTGTTTCAGGAGTATTGCTACTCCTTCCCTTGCTCTTGTCCTCTCACTAACCCCTGACTTTACTCCCCAGACATTCCCAAACCACTCTTCCCCTTTATTCTTGAGCTTCGTTTCACTCAGAACCAAAACATCCAGGTTCCTTTCCTCAAACATACTACCTATCTCTCCTTTTTTCACATCTTGGTTACATCCACACACATTTAGGCACCCCACGCTGAGCCTTCGAGGAGGATGAGCACTCCCCGCGTGACTCCTTCTGTTTCCCATTTTAGAAAGTTAATACAAGGAGGGGAGTTGAATATGTACATGTGTGTATATGTATATACCTGTGTATGTAAAGGTATGTATATGTTGAAATGTACAAAGTGAGAGGGTCAGGCAGAATGGTTTGGTAAACACAGAAGAAGTAGTGAAAGCTTTGCGGAAGATGAAAGATGGCAAGGCGGCGGGTTTGGATGGTATTGTTGAGGAATTTATTCAAAAAGTTGGTAACAGTGTTGTTGACTGGTTGGTAAGGATATTCATTGTATGTATGGTTCATGGTGAAAAGCCGTGAGGATTGGCAGAATGCATGCATAAGTTTCTTGACTATTCCTGGGAAACTATATGGGAGGGTATTGAATGAAAGGGTAAAGGCATGTGTAGAGGATCAGAATGGGGAACAGCAGTGTTGTTTCAGAAGTGGTAGAGGATGTGTGGATCAGGTGCTTGCTTTGAAGAATGTATATGAGAAATACTTACAAAAGCAGAAAGATTTGTATGTAGCATTTATGGATCTGGAGAAGGCATATGATAGGGTGGACAGAGATGCTTTGTGGAAAGTATTAAGAGTATATGGTGTGGGAGGTAAGATCCTAGAAGCAGTGAAAAGTTTTTACCAAGGATGTAATGCATGTGTACGAGTAGTAAGAGAGGAAAGTGATTGGTCCCCAGTGAATGTTACGGTATGTGGCAAGGGTGCGTGATGTCTCCATGGTTGTTTAATTTGTTTATGGATGGGGTGGTTAGGGAGGTGAATGCAAGTTTTGGAGAGAGGGGCAAGTATGCAGTCTGTTGTGGATGAAGGGCTCGGGAAATGAGTCGGTTGTTGTTCGCTGACGATGCAGCGCTGGTCGCTGTTTCAGGTGAGAAACTGCAGAAGTTGCTGACTGAGTTTCATAAAGTGTGTAAAAAATAAAGGTGAGAGTATTTGTGAAGAAGAGCAAGGCTATTAGGTTCAGTAGAATTGAGGGACAAGTTAATTAGGAGGTAAGTTTGAATCGCTCGGGATAGGGGAGAAAGAATCCTTTCCACGCATTCCTCACGTTTCGTAGAAGGCGACTAAACGGGACGGGAGTGGGGGGCTAGAAACCCTTCCCTCCTTATACTTTAACTTTCTAAAAGGGGAAACAGAAGGACTCAACGTGGGGAATGCTCATCCTCCTAGAAGGTTCAGATTGGGGTGTCTAAATGCGTGTGGATGTAACCAAGATGAGAAAAAAGGAGAGATAGGTAGCATGTTTGATGAAAGGAATCTGGATGTTTTGACTCTGAGTGAAAGAAAGCTAAAGGGTAAAGGGGAAGAGTGGTTTGGGAATGTCTTGGGAGTAAAGTCAGGGGTTACTCAGAAGATAAAACCTAGGGAAGGAGTAGCACTACTCCTGAAACAGGAGCGGTGGGAGTATGTAATAGAGTGTAAGAAAGTAAAATAGATTGATATGGGTAACACTGAAAGTGGATGGAGAGAGATGGGTGATTATTGGTGCATATGCTCCTGGGCATGAGAAGAAAGATCTTGAGAAGCAAGTGTTTTGAGAGCAGCTGAGTGAGTGTGTTAGTAGTTTTGATGCACGAGTCTGGGTGAAAGTGATGGGTGATTTCAATGCGAAGGTGTACATGGGGTGTTCAGTGTTGGAAATGGAAATGGTGAGGAACTTGTAGATTTGTGTGCTGTAAAAGGACTGGTGACTGGGAATACCTGGTTTAATAACCAGGCCAGAGAGCGTTGTTATATTATGGGTTGACTGATAGACGCGAAAGAGAGACTTTTCGATGTTAATGTGCTGAGGGGTGCAACTGGAGGGATGCCTGATCATTATTTTGTAGAGGTGAAGGTGAAGATTTGTAGAGGTTTTCAGAAAAGTAGACTAAATGTTGTGGTGAAGAGAGTGGTGAAAGTAAATGAGTTTAGGAAGGAGACTTATGTGAGGATGTACCAGGAGAGACTGAGTGCAGAATGGAAAAAGTTGAGAGCAAAAGACGCAAGGGGAGTGGGTCAGGAATGGGATATATTTAGGGAAGCAATGATGGCTTGCGCAAAAGATGCTTGTGGCAAGAGAAGCGTGGGAGGTGGGCAGATTAGAAAGGGTAGTGAGTGGTGGGATGAAGAGGTGAGATTATTAGTGAAAGAGAAGAGAGAGGCATTTGGACAATTTTTGCAGGGAAAAAGAGCAAATTACTTGGAGATGTATAAAAGAAAGAGGCAAGAGGTCAAGAGAAAGGTGCAAGTGGTGAAAAAGAGGGCAAATGAGAGTTGGGGTGAGAGAGTTTCATTAGATTTTGGAGAGAATAAAAAGATGTTTTGGAAGGAGGTAGATAAAGTGTTTAAGACAAGAGAACAAATGGGAACATCGGTGAAGTGGGATAATAATGTGTTAATAACAAGTAGTGGTGATGTGAGAAGGAGATGGAGTAAGTATTTTGAAGGTTTGTTGAATGTGTTAGATGATAGAGTGGCAGATATAGGGTGTTTTGGTCGATGTGGTGTGTGAAGTGAGAGGGTCAGGGAGAATGGTTTGGTAAGCAGAGAAGAGGTAGTGAAAGCTTTGCGGAAGATGAAAGACGGCAAGGAAGCTGGTTTGGATGGTATTTCAGTGGAATTTATTTAAAAGGGGGGTGACTATGTTGTTGACTAGTTGGTGAGGATATTCAGTGTATGATTGGCTCATGGTGAAGTGCCTAAGGATTGGCGGAATGCATGTATACTGCCATTGTTCAAAGGCAAAGGTGATAAAGGTGAGTGCTCAAATTACACAGGTATAAGTTTGTTGAGTATTCCTGGAAAATTATATCGGAGGTTATTGATTGACAAGGTGAAGGCATGAGCAGAGCATCAGATTGGGAAGAACAGTGTGGTTTCAGAAGTGGTAGAGGATGTGTGGATCAGGTGTTTGCTTTGAAGAATGTATGTGAGAAACACTTAGAAAAACAAATAGATTTGTATGTATAGTGCATGTATAGTGCCATTGTACAAAGGCAAAGGGGATAAAGGTGAGTGCTCAAATTACAGAGGTATAAGTTTGTTGAGTATTCCTGGAAAATTATATGGGAGGGTAATGACTGAGAAGGTGAAGGCATGAACAGAGCATCAGACTGGGAAGAGCAGTGTGGTTTCAGAAGTGGTAGAGGATGTGTGGATCAGGTGTTTGCTTTGAAGAATTTATGTGAGAAATACTTAGAAAAACAAATAGATTTGTATGTAGCATTTATGGATCTGGAGAAGGCATTTGATAGAGTTGATAGAGATGTTCTATGGAAGGTATTAAGAGTGTATGGTGTGAGAGGCAAGTTGCTATAAGCAGTGAAAAGTTTTTATTGAGGATGTAAGGCTTGTGTATGAGAAGGAAGAGAGGAAAGTGATTGGTTCTCAGTGAATGTAGGTTTGCGGCATCGGTGCGTGATGTCTTCATGGTTGTTTAATTTGTTTATGGATGGGGTTGTTAGAGAGGTGAATGCAAGAGTTTTGGAAAGAGGGGTAAGTATCCAGCCTGTTGTGGATGAGAGGGCTTGGGAAGTGAGTCAGTTGTTCGCTGACGATAGTGCTGGTGGCTGATTCGGGTGAGAAACTGCAGATGCTGGTGACTGAGTTTGGTAAAGTGTGTGAAAGAAGAAAGCTGAGAGTAAATGTGAAGAGAAGCAAGGTTATTAGGTAGAGTTGAGTTGAGGGACAAGTCAATTGGGAGGTATGATTGAATGGAGAAAAACTAGAGTAAGTGAATTGTTTTAGATATCTTGGAGTGGATTTGGCAGTGGATGGAACCATGGAAGCGGAAGTGAGTTACAGGGTAGGGGAGGGGGCAAAGGTTCTTGGAGCCTTGAAGAATGATTGGAAGGCGAGAACATTGCCTCAGAAAGCAAAAATGGGTATGTTGGAAGGAATAATGGTTCCAACAATGTTATATGTTTGCGAGGCCTGGGATATGAATAAGGTTGTTCGGAGGGCGGTGGATGTGTTGGAAATGAGATGTTTAAGGGCAATATGTGGTGTAAGGTTGTTTGATCGAGTAAGTAATGAAAGGGTAAGAGAGATGTGTGGTAGTGAAAAGAGTGTGGTTGAGAGAGCAGAAGAGGGTGTATTGAAATGGTTTGGTCACATGGAGAGAATGAGTGAGGAAAGATTGACAAAGAGGATATGTGTGTCAGAGGTGGAGGGAAGGAGGAGAAGTGGGAGACCAAATTTGAGATGGAAGGATGGAGTGAAAAAGATTTTGAGGGATCGGGGCCTGAACTTGCAGGAGGGTAGAAGGCGTGCAAGGAATAGAGTGAATTGGAACCATCTGGTATACTGCGGTTGACGTGCTGTCAGTGGATTGAACTAGGCATGTGAAGCGTCTGGGGTAAACCATGGAAAGTTTTGTGGGTCCTGGATATGGAAAGGGAGCTGTGGTTTCGGTGCATTATACATGATAGCTAGAAACTGAGTGTGAAGGAATGTGGCCTTTGTTGTCTATTCCTAGCACTATATCACGCGCGTGTGGGGGGAGAGGGGTGTTTTTACATGTGTGGCGGGGTGGCAACAGGAATGAATAAAGTCAGCAAGTATGAATTATGTACTTGTGTATATATGTCTGTGTATGTATATATACGTATACTTTGAAATGTATAGGTATGTGTATGTACGTCTGTGGACGTTTATATATGTAGATATGTATGTGGGTGGGCTGGGCCAATCTTTCGTCTGTTTCCTTGCGCTACCTCACTAACGCGGGACACAGCGACAAAGCATAATAAAAGGAAAAGTAATTTTAATTTTTCATGCTGTCTGCCTTTTCCCGCATTAGCTATTTCGCATTAAGAAGAGAGGACCGAGCCTTTGAGGGAATGTCTCCACTTGGCCCCCTTACCCAACAAACTTATGCCTCTGCAATTTGAACGCTCATCTTAATCCCCTTTACTTTTGTACAATGGCACTATGAATGTATTCCGTCAATCCTCCGACACTTCACCATGAACCATACCTACATTGAATATCCTTGCCAACCAATCAACAACACAGTCACCCCTTTTTCTAATTAATTCCACTGCAATACCATCCAAACCCACCACCTCTTCTGCACAGCTTTCACTACCTCTTCTTTGTCTACCAAACCATATATACCTGAGGTAGTGGAGAAAGAACTCTACCTCCCTATTCCCCATGTCATAGAACTGAGCTAAAGGGGTCAAGAATGGGCACTGGAAACCCTCCCCTTCTTGTATTTCAATTTCTGAAAGAGAAAATAGAAGAATGAGCTAGGTGTGGAGTGCTCATCTTCCTCAATTGCTCAGATTGTGGTGTCTGAATGTGTGGATGTAACCAAGATAAGAAGATCGGAGAGATAGGTAGTATGTTTGAGGAGAGAAACCTGGATGTTCTGCTTTTGAGTGAAATAAAGCTAAAGAGTTAAAGGTAAGGATGGTTTGGAAATGTCTATGGATTAAAGTTGAGGTTTGGAAGTAAATTCTAGATTGATGCTGACAAAAGTGGAAGTGGATGGCAAGAGATGGGTGATTAGTGGTGCTTATAAACTCGGCCATGAGAAGAAAGATTATGAGAGCCAAGTGTTTTGGGAGAAGCTGAGTGATTGTGTCAGCAGTTTTGGTGCATGAGACTGGGTATTCGTGATGAGTAATTTGAATGAGAAGATAAGTTATGTGGCAGTTGAAGGTGCAATTGTTTCGCATGAGGTACTCAGTGTTATGAATGGAAATCGTGAAGAGCTCTTGAAGTTGTGTGCTGAGAAAAAGACAAGTGGTTAGGAATGCTTGGTTTAAAAAGATAAATATATTCAAGTATACATACATGAGTAGGCATTATTATATTACATATTGATTGATGTGTGTGTAGAAGAGAGACTTTGGGATGTGAATGTGCAGAGGGCAGCTGGTGGGATATTTGGTCAGTCTTTTGTGGAGGCAAGGAATAAGGTTTGTAGAGGTTTTCGAAAAAGAAGAAACAATATTGGGGAGAAGAGAGTCTTGAAAGGAGATTTTATGTGAAGAAATACCAGCTGAGATTAAATGAAGAGTGGCATATGGTTTCAGCAAATGAAGTGAAGGGAGCTGATGAGGAGTTGGGGGTATTTAGGGAAGCAGTGTAGAGTGGCATATGGTTTGAGCAAATGAAGTGAGGGAAGTTGATGAGTGTGAGGTATTTAGGGGAGCATTGATGGCATATGCTAAATACCACACCTTCCTATCGACTTACAGACCCCAGAGACCTTTCAATGGTTTACTCCAGACTTTTTAAATGCCCTGGTTTAGTCTATTGACAGCACGTTGAGCCGTAGTATACCATACCACTCCAATTCACGCTATCCTGTGCACACCTTTCAGTCTCCTACATGTCAGGCCTTGATCACTCAAAATCCTTTTCACTCCATCTTTGCATCTCCAATTTGGTCTCCCGTTCCTTTCACATCTGACACATATATCTTTCTCAAACTTTCCTCACTCATTCTCTCCATATATCCAAACCATTTCAACACACCCTCTTATACTTTCTCAACCATACTCTTTTTGTTACCATACCTCTCTCACTCCTACATTACTTACTCGATCAAACCACCTGACCTTATGTATTGTCCCCAAACATTTAATTTCCGACATATCCACCCGACTCCAAACAACCATGTCTATAGCTCAATCATTGCACCCATATAATGTTGTTGGGACTACTGTCCTATTACATATACACATTTTTGCCCTCCCAGAAAACATTCTTTCTTTCTACACATTCACCAGTACTCTCAGAAAGACTTTTGGATGTTAATGTGCTGAGAGGTGCAACTGGAGGGATGTCTGACCATTATCTTGTGGAGGCGAAGGTGAAGATTTGTATGGGTTTTCAGAAAAGAAGAGAGAATGTTGGGGTGAAGAGAGAGGTGAGAGTAAGTGAGCTTGGGAAGGAGACTTGTCTGAGGAAGTATCAGGAGAGACTGAGTACAGAATGGAAAAAGGTGAGAACAAAGGAGGTAAGGGGAGTGGGGGAGGAGTGGGATTTATTTAGGGAAGCAGTGATGGCTTGCGCAAAAGATGCTTGCGGCATGAGAAGCGTGGGAGTTGGGTTGATCAAAAAGGATAGTGAGTGGTGGGATGAAGAATTAAGATTATTAGTGAAAGAGAAGAGAGAGGCATTTGGACGAATTTTGCAGGGAAAAAATGCAAATGAGTGGGAGATGTATAAAAGAAAGAGGCAAGAGGTCAAGAGAAAGGT
This sequence comes from Panulirus ornatus, assembly GCF_036320965.1. NCBI lineage: Eukaryota > Metazoa > Arthropoda > Malacostraca > Decapoda > Palinuridae > Panulirus > Panulirus ornatus. Next base: position 20,777,677 of record NC_092238.1, read on the forward strand.
GCAAGAGGTGAAAAAGAGGGCAAATGAGAGTTGGGGTGAGAGAGTATCATTAAATTTTAGGGATAATAAAAAGATGTTTTGGAAGGAGGTAAATAAAGTGCGTAAGACAAGGGAACAAATGGAAACTTCAGTGAAGGAGGCTAATGGGGAGGTGATAGCAAGTAGTGGTGATGTGAGAAGGAGATGGAGTGAGTATTTTGAAGGTTTGTCGAATGTGTTTGATAGAGTGGCAGATATAGGGTGCTTTAGTCGAGGTGGTGTGCAAAGTGAGAGGGTTAGGGAAAATGATTTGGTAAACAGAGAAGAGGTAGTAAAAGCTTTGCGGAAGATGAAAGCCGGCAAGGCAGCAGGTTTGGATGGTATTGCAGTGGAATTTATTAAAAAAAAGGGGTGACTGTATTGTTGACTCGTTGGTAAGGATATCTAAGGTATGTATGACTCATGGTGAGGTGCCTGGGGATTGGCGGAAAGCTTGCATAGTGCCATTGTACAAAGGCAAAGAGGATAAGAGTGAGTGATCAAATTACAGAGGTATAAGTTTGTTGAGTGTTCCTGGTAAATTATATGGGAGGATATTGATTGAGAGGGTGAAGGCATGTACAGAGCATCAGATTGGGGAAGAGCAGTGTGGTTTCAGAAATGGTAGAGGATGTGTGGATCAGGTGTTTGCTTTGAAGAGTGTATGTGAGAAATACTTAGAAAAGCAAATGGATTTGTATGTAGCATTTATGGATCTGGAGAAGGCATATGATAGAGTTGATAGAGATGCTCTGTGGAAGGTATTAAGAATATATGGTGTGGGAGGCAAGTTGTTAGAAGCAGTGAAAAGTTTTTATCGAGGATGTAAGGCATGTGTACGTGCAGGAAGAGAGGAAAGTGATTGGTTCTCAATGAATGTAGGTTTGCGGCAGGGGTGTGTGATGTCTCCATGGTTGTTTAATTTGTTTATGGATGGGGTTGTTAGTGAGGTGAATGCAAGAATTTTGGAAAGAGGGGCAAGTATGCAGTCTGTTGTGGATGAGAGAGCTTGGGAAGTGAGTCAGTTGTTGTTCGCTGATGATACAGCGCTGGTGGCTGATTCATGTGAAAAAATGCAGAAGCTGGAGACTGAGTTTGGTAAAGTATGTGAAAGAAGAAAGTTGAGAGTAAATGTGAATAAGAGCAAGGTTATTAGGTACAGTAGGGCTGAGGGTCAAGTTAATTGGGAGGTAAGTTTGAATGGAGAAAAAATAGAGGAAGTAAAATGTTTTAGATATCTGGGAGTGGATCTGGCAACGGATGGAACCATGGAAGCGGAAGTGAATCATAGGGTGGGGGAGGGGACGAAAATTCTGGGATCCTTGAAGAATGTTTGGAAGTCGAGAACATTATCTCGGAAAGCAAAAATGGGTATGTTTGAAGGAATAGTGGTTCCAACTATGTTGTATGGTTGCGAGACGTGGGCTATGGATAGAGTTGTGCGCAGGAGGGTGGATGTGCTGGAAATGAGATGTTTGAGGACAATATGTGGTATGAGGTGGTTTGATCGAGTAAGTAATGTAAGGGTAAGAGAGATGTGTGAAAATAGAAAGAGTGAGAGAGTTGAGAGAGCAGAAGAGGGTGTTTTGAAATGGTTTAGTCACATGGAGAGAATGAGTGAGGAAAGATTGACCAAGAGGATATATGTGTCAGAAGTGGGAGGGAACGACGAGAAGTGGGAGATCAAATTGGAGGTGGAAAGATTGGGTGAAAAAGATTTTGAGTGATCGGGGCCTGAAAATGCAGGAGGGTGAAATGAGTGCAAGGAATAGAGTGAATTGGAACTATATGGTATACCGGGGTCGACGTGCTGTCAATGGATTGAACCAGGGCATATGAAGCGTCTGGGGTAAACCATGGAAAATTCTGTGGAGCCTGGATGTGGAAAGGGAGCTGTGGTTTCGGTGCATTATTACATGACAGCTAGAGACTGAGTGTGAACGAATGTGGCCTTTGTTGTCTTTTCCTAGCGCTACCTCGCACACATGAGGGGGGAGGGGGCTGTTATTCCATGTGTGGCGAGTTGGTGATGGGAATAAATAAAGGCAGACAGTATGAATTATGTATTTGTGTATATATGTATATGTCTGTGTGTGTGTATATATATGTATACATTGAGATGTATAGGTATGTATATTTGCCTGTGTGGACGTGTATGTATATACATGTGTATGTGGGTGGGTTGGGCCATTCTTTCGTCTGTTTCCTTGCGCTACCTCGCTAACGCGGGAGACAGCGACAAAGCAAATAAATCAATAACAAATACATTTCATTTCCGACATATCCAACCTACTTCATACAACCATGTCTAGAGCTCAATCATTGAATCCATTTAATGTTGTGGGGACTACTGTTCTATTGCACATACTCATTTTTGTCCTCACAGATAGCATTCTTTCTTTCTACACATTCACCAGTACTCTCATAACCTTCGCCCCCTCTCCTTCACCCTACGGCTCACTTCCACTTACATAGTTTCATTCGCTGCTGTATCCACTCCCACATATTTAAAACACTTCACTTCCTACACTTTTTCTCCATTCAAACTTACACCCCAATTAACTTGTCCCTCAACCCTGCTAAACCTAATAACCTTGCTTTTAGTCACATGTACTCTCAACTTTCTCCTTTCACATACTTTACCAAACTCAGTCACCAACTTCTGCAGTGTCTTACTTGAATCTGCCGCCATTGCTGTATCTTCAGCAAACAACAACTCACTCACTTCCCAGACCCTCTCATTCCCCACAAACTGCATACTCTCCCCTCTCTCCAAGACTCACATTTACCTCCCTCACCACCGCCTCCATAACAAACTGATCAGCCATGGTGATATCACACACCCTTACCACACACCATCCTTTACTTGGAACCATTCACTCTCCTCTCTTCTTACTCATATGCAAGTCTTAGACCCTTAATAAAAACTTCTCACTGCTTAAAGCAGCTTACCATCTTCACCATATAGTCTGAAGAACTTCCACAAAGCATCTCTATCAACCCATTCATATACCTTTTCTAGATCCATAAATGCCTCATACAGATCCATCTGTGCTTCTAATTATTTCTTACACATTTCTTTTGAGGCAAACACCTGTTCCACATCTCCTCTACCACTTCTGAAACACACTTCTCCCCAGACTGATCCTCTGTATATGCCTTCACCCTCTCAATCAGTACCCTCCCTTACAACCTGGGTATACTCAACAAACTTATACCTACGTAGTTTGAACACTCACCTTCATTCCCCTTGCCTTTATACAGTGTCACTATACATGCATTCTGCTAATCCTTAGACACTTCACCATGTTCTATACACAATTTGCATATCCTTGCCAACCAATCACCAACACAGTCAACCATTTTCTTAAATGGAACAGCAATACCATCCACTTCAGCTGCCTTGCTACAGTTCATCTTATGCAAGGCTCTCCATGACTCTCACTTCGCATACCATCCCAACCAAAACACCCTACATCTGCCACTCTTATCATCAAACTCATTTAACCATCCTTCAGAATTCTCAGTCTGCCTCGTCTTCACTTCATCTGTACCTATTATCACTTTCCCTTTTGCCCATTCACTGATGTTCCCATTTTTTCTTGTCTTTCATACATTATTTACCTCCTTCCAAACATCTTTTTATTTTCCCTGAAGTTTATTGGTACTTTCTCACCCCAACTTTCATTTGCCTTCTTTTTCAACCCCTGCACCTTCCTCTTGACCTCTTGCCGTTTTCTAAGATACATCCCCAAATACACTCCTCTCAAGTAAGTACATACCATCCAAATGCCTCTCTTTTGTCTTTCACTGCCAGTTTTGCTTTTCCGTCCCAACATTCACTACCCTTTCTACTCTGCACACCTTTCTTTTTTGGGAATGTCTTGGGAGTAAAGTCAGGGGTTAGTGAGAGGACAAGAGCAAGAGAAGGAGTAGCACTACTCCTGAAACAGGAGTGGTGGGAGTATGTGATAAAGTGTAAGAAAGTAAACTCTAGATTGATATGGGTAAAACTGAAATTGGATGGAGAGAGATGGGTGATTATTGGTGCATATGCACCTGGGCATGAGAAGAGTGCAGTTGACGGAATAAGTGGTGTACATGGGGTGTTCAGTGTTGTAAATGGAAATGGTGAAGAGCTTGTAGTTATGTGCTGAAAAAGGACTGGTGATTGGGAATACCTGGTTTAAAAAGAGAGATATACATAAGTATACGTATGTAAGTAGGAGAGATGGCCAGAGGGCGTTATTGGATTACGTGTTAATTGATAGGCGCGCGAAAGAGAGGCTTTTGGATGTTAATGTGCTAAGAGGTGCAACTGTAGGGATGTCTGATCATTATTTTGTGGGGGTGAAAGTGAAGATTTGTAGAGGTTTTCAGAAAAGAAGAGAGAATGTTGGGGTGAAGAGAGTGGTGAGAGTAAGCGAGCTTGGGAAGGAGACTTGAGTGAGGAAGTACCAGGAGAGACTGAGTACAGAAAGGAAAAAGGTGAGAACAAAGGTGGGAAGGGGAGTGGGGGAGGAATGGGATGTATTTAGGGAAACAGTGATGGCTTGCGCAAAAGACGCTTGTGGCATGAGAAACAAGGGAGGTGGGCAGATTAGAAAGGGTAGTGAGTGGTGGGATGAAGAAGTTAGATTATTAGTGAAAGAGAAGAGAGAGGCATTTGGACGATTTTTGCAGGGAAATAATGGAAATGACTGGGAGATGTATAAAAGAAAGAGGTAGGAGGTCAAGAGAAAGGTGCAAGAGGTGAAAAAGAGGGCAAATGAGAGTTGGGGCGAGAGAGTATCATTAAATTTTAGGGAGAATAAAAAGATGTTTTGGAAGGAGATAAATGGAGTGCGTAAGACAAGGGAGCAAATGGGAACTTCAGTGAAGGGGGTTAATGGGGAGGTGATAACAAGTAGTGGTGATGTGAGAAGGAGATGGAGTGAGTATTTTGAAGGTTTGTTGAATGCATTTGATGATAGAGTGGCAGATATAGGGTGTTTTGGTCGAGGTGGTGTGCAACGTGAGAGGGCTCGGGAGAATGATTTGGTAAACAGAGAAGAGGTAGTAAAAGCTTTGCGGAAGATGAAAGCCAGCACGACGGCGGGTTTGGATGGATATTGCAGTGGAATTTATTAAAAAAGGGGGTATTGTTGACTGGTTGGTAAAGTTATTTAATGTATGTATGACTCATGGTGAGGTGCCTGAGGATTGGCGGAATGCTTGCAGAGTGCCATTGTATAAAGGCAAAGGGGATAAAAGTGAGTGCTCAAATTACAGAGGTATAAGTTTGTTGAGTATTCCTGAGAAATTATATGGGAGGGTATTGATTGAGAGGGTGAAGGCATGTACAGAGCATCAGATTGGGGAAGAGCAGTGTGGTTTCAGAAGTGGTAGAGGATGTGTGGATCAGGTGTTTGCTTTGAAGAATGTATGTGAGAAATACTTAGAAAAGCAAATGGATTTGTATGTTGCATTTATGGATTTGGAAAAAGCTTATGATAGAGTTGATAGAGATACTCTGTGGAAGGTATTAAGAATATATGGTGTGGGAGGCAAGTTGTTAGAAGCAGTGAAAAGTTTTTATCGAGGATGTAAGGCATGTGTACGTGTAGGAAGAGAGGAAAGTGATTGGTTCTCAATGAATGTAGGTTTACGGCAGGGGTGTGTGATGTCTCCATGGTTGTTTAATTTGTTTATGGATGGGGTTGTTAGTGAGGTGAATTCAAGAATTTTGGAAAGAGGGGCAAGTATGCAGTCTGTTGTGGATGAGAGAGCTTGGGAAGTGGGAAAGTTGTTGTTCGTTGATGATACAGCGCTGGTGGCTGATTCATGTGAAAAACTGCAGAAGCTGGAGACTGAGTTTGGTAAAGTATGTGAAAGAAGAAAGTTGAGAGTAAATGTGAATAAGAGCAAGGTTATTAGGTACAATAGGACTGAGGGTCAAGTTAATTGGGAGGTAAGTTTGAATGGAGAAAAAATAGAGGAAGTAAAGTGTTTTAGATATCTGGGAGTGGATCTGGCAGCGGATGGAACCATGGAAGCGGAAGTGAATCATAGGGTGGGGGAGGGGACGAAAATTCTGGGAGCCTTGAAGAATGTTTGGAAGTCGAGAACATTATCTCGGAAAGCAAAAATGGGTATGTTTGAAGGAATAGTGGTTCCAACTATGTTGTATGGTTGCGAGACGTGGGCTATGGATAGAGTTGTGCGCAGGAGGGCAGATGTGCTGGAAATGAGATGTTTGAGGACAATATGTGGTATGAGGTGGTTTGATCGAGTAAGTTATGTAAGGGTAAGAGAGATGTGTGAAAATAAAAAGAGTGAGAGAGTTGAGAGAGCAGAAGAGGGTGTTTTGAAATGGTTTAGTCACATGGAGAGAATGAGTGAGGAAAGATTGACCAAGAGGATATATGTGTCAGAAGTAGAGGGAACGACGAGAAGTGGGAGATCAAATTGGAGGTTGAAAGATTGGGTGAAAAAGATTTTGAGTGATCGGGGCCTGAAAATACAGGAGGGTGAAAGGAGTGCAAGGAATAGAGTGAATTGGAACGATATGGTATACCGGGGTCGACGTGCTGTCAATGGATTGAACCAGGGCATATGAAGCGTCTGGGGTAAACCATGGAAAATTCTGTGGAGCCTGGATGTGGAAAGGGAGCTGTGGTTTCGGTGCATTATTACATGACAGCTAGAGACTGAGTGTGAACGAATGTGGCCTTTGTTGTCCTTTCCTAGCGCTACCTCGCACACATGAGGGGGGAGGGGGCTGTTATTCCATGTGTGGCGAGGTGGTGATGGGAATAAATAAAGGCAGACAGTATGAATTATGTATTTGTGTATATATGTATATGTCTGTGTGTGTGTATATATATATGTATACATTGAGATGTATATGTATGTATATTTGCGTGTGTGGACGTGTATGTATATACATGTGTAAATGGGTGGGTTGGGCCATTCTTTCGTCTGTTTCCTTGCGCTACCTCGCTAACGCGGGAGACAGCGACAAAGCAAATAAATCAATAACAAATACATTTCATTTCCGACGTTTCCAACCTACTTCATACAACCATGTCTATAGCTCAATCATTGAATCCATTTAATGTTGTGGGGACTACTGTTCTATTGCACATACTCATTTTTGCCCTCACAGATAGCATTCTTTCTTTCTACACATTCACCAGTACTCTCAGAACCTTCGCCCCCCTCCTTCACCCTACGGCTCACTTCCACTTACATAGTTTCATTCGCTGCTGTATCCACTCCCACATATTTAAAACACTTCACTTCCTACACTTTTTCTCCTTTCAAACTTACACCCCAATTAACTTGTCCCTCAACCCTGCTAAACTTAATAACCTTGCTTTTAGTCACATTTACTCTCAACTTTCTCCTTTCACATACTTTACCAAACTCAGTCACCAACTTCTGCAGTGTCTTACTTGAATCTGCCGCCATTGCTGTATCTTCAGCAAACAACAACTCACTCACTTCCCAGGCCCTCTCATTCCCCACAAACTGCATACTCTCCCCTCTCTCCAAGACTCACATTTACCTCCCTCACCACCGCCTCCATAACAAACTGATCAGCCATGGTGATATCACACACCCTTACCACACACCATCCTTTACTTGGAACCATTCACTCTCCTCTCTTCTTACTCATATGCAAGTCTTAGACCCTTAATAAAAACTTCTCACTGCTTAAAGCAGCTTACCATCTTCACTATATAGTCTGAAGACCTTCCACAAAGCATCTCTATCAACCCATTCATATGCCTTCTCTAGATCCATAAATGCCTCATACAGATCCATCTGTGCTTCTAATTATTTCTTACACGTTTTTTTTTGAGGCAAACACCTGTTCCACATCTCCTCTACCACTTCTGAAACACACTTCTCCCCAGACTGATCCTCTGTATATGCCTTCACCCTCTCAATCAGTACCCTCCCTTACAACCTGGGTATACTCAACAAACTTATACCTACGTAGTTTGAACACTCACCTTCATTCCCCTTGCCTTTATACAGTGGCACTATACATGCATTCTGCTAATCCTTAGACACTTCACCATGTTCTATACACAATTTGCATATCCTTACCAACCAATCACCAACACAGTCAACCATTTTCTTAAATGGAACAGCAATACCATCCACTTCAGCTGCCTTGCTACAGTTCATCTTATGCAAGGCTCTCCATGACTCTCACTTCGCATACCACCCCAACCAAAACACCCTACATCTGCCACTCTTATCATCAAACTCATTTAACCATCCTTCAGAATTCTCAGTCTGCCTCGTCTTCACTTCATCTGTACCTATTATCACTTTCCCTTTTGACCATTCACTGATGTTCCCATTTTTTCTTGTCTTTCATACATTATTTACCTCCTTCCAAACATCTTTTTATTTTCCCTGAAGTTTATTGGTACTTTCTCACCCCAACTTTCATTTGCCTTCTTTTTCAACCCCTGCACCTTCCTCTTGACCTCTTGCCGTTTTCTAAGATACATCCCCAAATACACTACTCTCATGTAAGTACATACCATCCAAATGCCTCTCTTTTGTCTTTCACTGCCAGTTTTGCTTTTCCGTCCCAACATTCACTACCCTTTCTACTCTGCACACCTTTCTTTTTTGGGAATGTCTTGGGAGTAAAGTCAGGGGTTAGTGAGAGGACAAGAGCAAGGGAAGGAGTAGCACTACTCCTGAAACAGGAGTGGTGGGAGTATGTGATAAAGTGTAAGAAAGTAAACTCTAGATTGATATGGGTAAAACTGAAAGTGGATGGAGAGAGATGGGTGATTATTGGTGCATATGCACCTGGGCATGAGAAGAGTGCAGTTGACGGAATAAGTGGTGTACATGGGGTGTTCAGTGTTGTAAATGGAAATGGTGAAGAGCTTGTAGTTATGTGCTGAAAAAGGACTGGTGATTGGGAATACCTGGTTTGAAAAGAGAGATATACATAAGTATACGTATGTAAGTAGGAGAGATGGCCAGAGGGCGTTATTGGATTACGTGTTAATTGATAGGCGCGCGAAAGAGAGGCTTTTGGATGTTAATGTGCTGAGAGGTGCAACTGGAGGGATGTCTGATCATTATTTTGTGGGGGTGAAAGTGAAGATTTGTAGAGGTTTTCAGAAAAGAAGAGAGAATGTTGGGGTGAAGAGAGTGGTGAGAGTAAGTGAGCTTGGGAAGGAGACTTGAGTGAGGAAGTACCAGGAGAGACTGAGCACAGAAAGGAAAAAGGTGAGAACAAAGGAGGGAAGGGGAGTGGGGGAGGAATGGGATGTATTTAGGAAAACAGTGATGGCTTGCGCAAAAGACGCTTGTGGCATGAGAAACAAGGGAGGTGGGCAGATTAGAAAGGGTAGTGAGTGGTGGGATGAAGAAGTTAGATTATTAGTGAAAGAGAAGAGAGAGGCATTTGGACGATTTTTGCAGGGAAATAATGGAAATGAGTGGGAGATGTATAAAAGAAAGAGGTAGGAGGTCAAGAGAAAGGTGCAAGAGGTGAAAAAGAGGGCAAATGACAGTTTGGGCGAGAGAGTATCATTAAATTTTAGGGAGAATAAAAAGATGTTTTGGAAGGAGATAAATATAGTGCGTAAGACAAGGGAGCAAATGGGAACTTCAGTGAAGGGGGCTAATGGGGAGGTGATAACAAGTAGTGGTGATGTGAGAAGGAGATGGAGTGAGTATTTTGAAGGTTTGTTGAATGCATTTGATGATAGAATGGCAGATATAGGGTGTTTTGGTCGAGGTGGTGTGCAAAGTGAGAGGGCTCGGAGAATGATTTGGTAAACAGAGAAGAGGTAGTAAAAGCTTTGCCGAAGATGAAAGCCAGCACGGCGGCGGGTTTGGATGGATATTGCAGTGGAATTTATTAAAAAAGGGGGTATTGTTGACTGGTTGGTAAGGTTATTTAATGTATGTATGACTCATGGTGAGGTGCCTGAGGATTGGCGGAATGCTTGCAGAGTGCCATTGTATAAAGGCAAAGGGGATAAAAGTGAGTGCTCAAATTACAGAGGTATAAGTTTGTTGAGTATTCCTGAGAAATTATATGGGAGGGTATTGATTGAGAGGGTGAAGGCATGTACAGAGCATCAGATTGGGGAAGAGCAGTGTGGTTTTAGAAGTGGTAGAGGATGTGTGGATCAGGTGTTTGCTTTGAAGAATGTATGTGAGAAATACTTAGAAAAGCAAATGGATTTTTATGTTGCATTTATGGATTTGGAAAAAGCTTATGATAGAGTTGATAGAGATACTCTGTGGAATGTATTAAGAATATATGGTGTGGGAGGCAGGTTGTTAGAAGCAGTGAAAAGTTATTATCGAGGATGTAAGGCGTGTGTACGTGTAGGAAGAGAAGAAAGTGATTGGTTCTCAGTGAATGTAGGTTTGCGGCAGGGGTGTGTGATGTCTCCATGCTTGTTTGATTAGTTTATGGATGGGGTTGTTAGGGAGGTGAATGCAAGAGTTTTGGAAAGAGGGAAGTGAGTCAGTTGTTGTTCGCTGATGATACAGCGCTGGTGGCTGATTCATGTGAGAAACTGCAGAAGCTTGTGACTGAGTTTGGTAGAGTGTGTGAAAGAAGAAAGCTGAGGGTAAATGTGAATAAGAGCAAGGTTATTAGGCATAGTAGGGTTGAGGGACAAGTCAACTGGGAGGTAAGTTTGAATGCAGAAAAGCTGGAGAAAGTGAAGTGTTTTAGATATCTGGAAGTGGATTTGGCAGCGGATTGAACCATGGAAGCGGAAGTGAATCATAGGGTGGGGGAGGGGGCGAAAGTTCTGGGAGCATTGAAGAATGCGTGGAAGTCGAGAACATTCTATCGGAGAGCAAATATGGGTATGTTTGAAGGAATAGTGGTTCCAACAATGTTATATGTTTGCGAGGCGTGGGCTATAGATAGAGTTGTGTAGAGGAGGGTGGATGTGCTGGAAATGAGATGTTTGAGAACAATATGTGGTGTGAGGAGGTTTGATCGAGTAAGTAATAATAGGGTAAGAGAGATGTGTGGTAATAAAAAGAGCGTGGTTGAGAGAGCAGAAGAGGGTGTTTTGAAATGGTTTGGTCACATTGAGAGAATGAGTGAGGAAAGATTGACCAAGAGGATATATGTGTCAGAGGTGGGGGGAACGAGGAGAAGTGGGAGACCAAATTGGAGGTGGAAAGATGGATTGAAAAAGATTTTAAGTGATCGGGGCCTGAACATGCAGGAGGGTGAAAGGCATGCTAGGAATAGAGTGAATTGGAACGATATGTTATACCGGGGTCAACGTGCTGTCAATGGATTGAACCAGGGCATGTGAAGCGTCTGGGATAAACCATGGAAAGTTGTGTGGGGCCTGGATATGGAAAGGGAGCTGTGGTTTCGGTGCATTATTACATGAGAGCTAGAGACTGAGTGTGAACAAATGTGGCCTTTCTTCTCTTTTCCTAGCGCTACGTCGCTCACATGAGGGGGGAGGGGTTGTTATTTCATGTGTGGCGAGGTGGCGATGGGAATGAATAAAGGCAGACAGTATGAATTATGTACATATGTATATATGTATATGTCTCTGTGTATATATATATATATGTATATGTTGAGATGTATATGTATGTATATTTGTGTGTGTGGACGTGTTTGTATATACATGTGTATTTGCGTAGGTTGGGCCATTCTTTCGTCTGTTTCTTTGCGCTACCTCGCTAACGCGAGAGAAAGCGACAAAGCAAAAATTTGATATATATATATATATATATATATATATATATATATATATATATATATATATATATATATATATATATATATATATATTATTATTATTATCATTATCATTATTATTATTACTATTATTATTATTATTATCATCATTATTATTATTGATATTATCATTATATTTGATCGCTGTTTCCCCCATCAGTGAGGTAGTGCCAGGAAACAGATGAAGAATGGCCCATCCAGTCATATACACGTATATATCCATAAATGCCCATACACGTACACATACATACATATACATATACATATACATACACAAACATTCCTGGAACTACCCCGCCCTATAGAAAACAGCATCGCTACCTCTTGCTTCAACAAGGTAGTTCCAGGAAAGCGGACAAAAAAGGCGACATTCGTTAGCACTCAGTCTCTAGCTGTCACTTGAAATGCACCAAAACCACAGCTCCCTGTCTACATCCAGACCCCACAGACCTTTCCATGGTTTACCCTAGACGTTTCACATGTCCTGGTTCACTCCATTGACAGTAAATCAACCCCAATATACCAAATCATTCCAATTTACTATTCCTTGCGCTCCTCTCACCCTCCTGTATGTTCAGGCCCAGATCACTCAAAATCTTTTTCACTTCATCCTTCGACCTCCAATTTGGCCCCCTGCTTCTCCTTGTTCCCTCCATTTCTGATACATGTTTCCTCTTTGTCAATCTTTCCTCACTCATTCTCTCCATATGTCCAAACCATTTCAGTATACCCTCTTTTAGTCTCTCAACCATACTCTTTCTATTTCCACACATCTCTTACCCTTTCATTACTTACTAAATCAAACTACCTCACATCACATATGATCCTCATATATTTCATTTACAACATCAAGATGCACACTTTCATAGAACACATAATAACTACCAGCAGCCTGGACTTGAACCCAAGACCTTTGTGTGGTAGTTGGGAATGCTAACCACTCGGCTATGATTGCCCCAACATGGAAATGACTATTTAATGACTAACCAATTGAATACTTTTTGTCTCACATGCATGAGCAACGGGGTCTAGACCTATTATTTCCCATAAGGCTCACATTACCAGCAGCTAGCATTTTACAAAACGTCAATGTACAAATACCGAGATATATGAATACAAATATAGTGCATATGAATGTGCACTTTCATAGAACAAATACCCTCCAATAGCCAGGACTTGAACCCAGGACCTTCATGTGGTGGCTGGGATTGCTAACCGCTTGGCAATGATTGCCACTAACTGGGACATGACTATTCAATTACAAGTAATTGAATACCCTTTGTCTCACATCCACGAGCAATGGGGTCTAGGACTGGTCATGTCACATCACCAACAACTAGCCTGATGGGTTTTGACTGGTCTAGACCCCATTGCTCATGGATATGAGATCAAGGGTAGTCAATCATTTGAAGGAGAATAGTCATTACCCAATTAGAGGTGATCAAAGGCAAATAATTAGCATTCCTGACTACCATGAAAAGGACCTAGGTTTGAGTCCTGGCTACTGGAGGGTATTATGAAGTGGTCAAAGGGCATTATTGGAATACATGTGAATTGACAGGTATGCAAAAGAGAGACTTTTGGGTGTTAATGTGCTGAGAGGGGCAGCTGGTGAGATGTCTGATCACTATCTTGTGGAGGCGATGATGAAGATTTATAGAGGTTTTCAAAAAAGAAGAGAAAATGTTGGGGAGAAGAGAGAGGTGAGAGTGAGCGAGCTTGGAAAGGACACTTGTGTGAAGTGCCAGGAGATTCAATGTAGAATGGCAAAAGATGAGAGCAAATAACGTGATGGGATTGAGTGGGGAATGGGATGTATTTTGGGAAGCAGTGATGAATGTGGCATAAGAAAGGTGGGAGGTGGGCAGATTAGAAAGGGTAGCAATTGATGGGATGAAGAAGTAAAGTTGTTAGTGAAAAAGAAAAGAGAGGCATTCGGGTAATACTTACAAGGAAGGAGTGCAAATGACTGGGAGATGTATAAAAGAAAGCAGCGGGAGGTTAAGAGGAAAGTGCACGGGTTGAAAAAGAGGGCAAATGAGAGCTGGGGTGAGAGCATTATTAAACTTGTGGGAGAAAGAAAGATGTTTTGGATGTAGGTGAATAATGTGCGTAAGATAAGAGAACAAATGGGAACATCGGTGATGAGGTCAAGGGGGGAAGTGATAATGGGTAGTGATGGAGTAAGGAGATGGAGTGAGTATTTTGAAGGTTTGTTTAATAAGTTTGATAGAGTGACAGATGTAGGGTGTTTTGGCGGGGTGGTGTGTGAAGTGAGAGGGTCAGGGAGAATGGTTTGGTCAAGAAGTCTGGCAAGATGATGGGTTTGGATTATATTGCAGTTGAACTTATTAAGAAAGGGGGTGACTGTGTTGTAGATTGGTTGGTAAGGATATTTGATATATGTATGGATCATGGTGAAGTGCCTGAGAATTGGCAGAATGTGTGTGGAGTACCATTTCACAAAGGCAAAGGAGATAAAGGTGAGTGTTCAAACTACAGAGGGATAAGTTTTTTGAATATTCCTGGGAAAATATATGGGAGGGTATTGATTGAGAGAGTGAAGGCATGTACAGAGCATCAGATCGGGGAAAGGCTGAAGTGGTAGAGGATGTCTGGATCAGGTGTTTGCATTGAAGAATGAATGTGAGAAATACTTAGAAAAATTGATTGCTTAGTATGTCACATTTATGGATCTGGAGAAGGCATATGACAGGGTGCATAGGGATGCTTTGTGGAAGGTCTTCAGAGTATACGGTGTGGGAGGTAAGCTGCTAGAAGCATTGAAAAGTTTTTGTCAAAGATGTAAGGCATGTGTACGAGTAGGAGGAGAGGAGAGTGATTGTTTCCCAATGAAGGTCGGTCTGCAGCAGGGATGTGTGATGTCTCCATGGTTGTTTAATTTGTTTATGGATGGTGTGGTTAGGGAGATAAATGCAAGAGTTTTGGAGAGAGGGGTGAGTATGCAGTCTGTTGGGGATGAGAAGACTTGGGAAGTGAGTCAGTTGTTTTTTGCCGATGATACAGCTACGGTGACTGATTCAAGGGAGAAATTGCAGAAGTTGGTGACTTGAGTTTGGAAAAGTGTAAGAAAGGAGAAAATTGAGAGTGAGTGTGGGTAAGAGCAAGGTTAGATCAGGATTAAAGTTTGAATGGAGAGAAATTAGAGGAAGTTAAGTGTTTTAGATATCTGGGAGTGGGCTTAGCTGTGAATGTAACCAAGGAAGTAGAAGTGAGTCATAAGGTGGGGAAGGGGTTGAAGGTTTTGGAAGTGGTTAGGAATGTGTGGAGGGAGAAAAGGAATAGTAGTTCCAACAATGCTTTATAGTTGCGAGGAGGATGGATGTGTTGGAAATGAAACGTTTGAGGACATCATGCGGTGTGAGGTGGTTTGGTCGAGTAAGTAATGATGGGGTAAGAGAGATGTGTGGAAATAAAGGGTGTGGTTGAGAGAGCAGAACAGGGTGTGTTGAAATGGTTTGGACATATGGAGTGAATTAGTGAGGAAGGGTTGACAGAGAGGATGTGGGTGTCTATAGTGGAGGGGACAAGGAGAGGTGGAAGACCAAATTGGAAGTGGATGATGGAGTGAGAAAGATTTTGAGCAATCGGGGCCTGAAAATACAGGAGGATGAGAGGTGTCCAAGGAATAGAGTGAGTTGGAATGATGCTGTGTGCTGTGGTTGACGTGCTATCAATGGACTGAGCCAGGGCGTGTGAAGTGTCTGGGGTATACTATGGAAAGGTCTGTGGGGCCTGGATGTGGATAGGGAGCTGTGGTTTCAGTGCATTACACATGACAGCTAGAGACTGAGTGTGAGTGAATGTGGCCTTTTTTGTCTCTTTTTCCCAGTACTGCCTCGCTGAAGCAGGGGGTAACATTGCTGTTTCGTTTGAAACGGGATGGCGACAGGAATGGATGGGGGCAAGGAAGTACGAAAGTGTACTTATGTGTATATGTATATGTCTGTGTATGTGTATGTATGTACATGTGTATATGTTGATTTGTAAATGTATATGTGCATGTATGGATGTTTTTTGCATATATGTATGTATATGAGAGGATGGGCCATTCTTAGTCTGTTTTCTGGCACTAACCTGCTGATGTGAGAAACGGCAATCAAGTATGATAAAAATAATAATGATGATAATATAGGATATACATGTCAGAGGTGGAGGGAACGAGGAGAAGTGGGAGACCAAATTGGAGATGGAAATACGGAGTGAAAAAGATTTTGAGTGATCGGGGCCTGAACATGCAGGAGGGTGAAAGGCGTGCAAGGAATAGAGTGAATTGGAACGATGTGATATACTTGGGTCAACGTGCTGTCAGTGGATTGAACCAGGGTGTGTGAAGCGTCTAGGGTAAACCATGGAAAGTTCTGTGGGGCCTGGATGTGTAAAGGGAGCTGTGGTTTCGGTGCATTATTACGTGACAGCTAGAGACTGAGTGTGAACGAATGTGGGATTTGTTGTCTTTTCCTAGCGCTACCTCGCGCAAATGCGGGGGGAGGGGGTTGTTATTTCACGTGTGGCGGGGTGGCGATGGGAATGAATAAAGGCAGACTATGAATGAATAAAGGTAAGAATTATGATTATTTATTTATTCATTTTGCTTTGTCGCTGTCTCCCGCGTTAGCGATGTAGCGCAAGGAAGCAGACTAAAGAATGGCCCAACCCACCCACATACACATGAATATACATATACGTAAACACACGCAAATATGCATACCTATACATCTCAACGTATACGTATATAAACACACACACACATATACATACATACACAAGTACGTAATCTATACTGTCTGCCTTTATCTATTCCCATCACAGCCTCGCCACAACCGCAATAACATCCCCCTCCCCCCTCATGTGTGCGAGGTAGCGCTAGGAAAAGACAACAAAGGCCACATTCGTTCACACTCAGTCTCTAGCTGTCATGTAATAATGCACCGAAACCACAGCTCCCTTTCCACATCCAGGCCCCACACAACTTTCCATGGCTTACCCCAGACGCGTCACATGCCCTGGTTCAATCCATTGACAGCACGTCGACCCCGATATACCACATCGTTCCAATGCACTCTATTCCTTGCACGCCTTTCACCCTCCTGCACGTTTAGGCCCCGATCACTTAAAATCTTTTTCACTCCATCTTTCCACCTCCAATTTGGTCTCCCACTTCTCCTCGTTCCTTCCACCTCTGACACATATATCCTCTTGGTCAATCTTTCCACACTCATTCTCTATGTGACCAAACCATTTCAAAACACACTTCTGCTCTCTCAACCACAATCTTTTTATTACCACACATCTCTCTTACCCTATTATTACTTACTCTATAAACACCTCACACCACATATTGTCCTCAAACATCTCATTTTAAGCACATCCACCCTCTACCGCACAACTCCATAGCCCACGCCTCGCAACCACATATCATTGTTGGAACCACTATTCCTTCAAACATACCCATTTTTGCTTTCCGAGATAATGTTCTCGACTTCCAAACATTCTTCAAGGCTCCCAGAATTTTCACCCCCTCCCCCACCCAATGATTCACTTCCGCTTCCATGGTTCCATCCGCTGCCAGATCCACTTCCAGATATCTGAAACACTTCACTTCCTGCAGTTTCTCTCCATTCAAACTTACCTCCCATTTGACTTGACCCTCAACCCTACTGTACCTAATAACCTTGTTCTTATTCAAATTTACCCTCAGCTTTCTTCTTTCACACACTTTACCAAACTCAGTCACCAGCTTCTGCAGTTCCTCACATGAATCTGCCACCAGCGCTGTATCATCAGCGAACAACAACTTTCTCACTTCCCAAGCTCTCTCATCCACAACAGACTGCATACTTGCCCCTCTTTCCAAAACTCTTGCATTCACCTCCCTAACAACCCCATCCATAAACAAATTAAACAACCATGGAGACATCACACACCCCTGCCGCAAACCTACATTCCCTGAGAACCAATCACTTTCCTCTCTTCCTACACGTACACATGCATTACATCCTCAATAAAAACTTTTCACTACTTCTAACAACTTGCCTCCCACACCATATAATCTTAATACCTTCCACAGAGCATCTCTATCAACTCTATCATATGCCTTCTCAAGATTCATAAATGTTACATACAAATCCATTTGCTTTTCTAAGTATTTCTCACATACATTCTTCAAAGCAAACACCTGATCCACACATCCTCTACCACTTCTGAAACCACACTGCTCTTCCCGAATTTGATGCTCTGTACATGCCTTCAGCCTCTCAATCAATACCCTCGCATATAATTTACCAGGAATACTCAACATTATTCCATTTGTCTTTGTACAATGGCACTTTGCAAGGATTCCGTCTATCCTCAGGCACCTCACCATGAGTCTTACATACATTAAATAACCTTCCCAACCAGTCAACAATACAGTCACCCCCTATTTGATAAAATCCACAGCAATGCCATCCAAACCCGCTGCCTTGCCGGCTTTCATCTTCCGCAAAGCTTTTACTACCTCTTCTCTATTTACCAAATCATTTTCCCTAATCCTCTCACTTTGCACACTACCTCGACCACAGCACCCTATATCTACCATCCTATCATCAAACACATTCAACAAACCTTCAAAATACTCACTACATCTTCTCACATCACTACTACTTGTTATCACCTCCCCATTAGCCCCCTTCTCTGAAGTTCCCATTTGTTCTCTCGTCTTACGCACTTCATTTACCTCCGTCGAAAACATCTTTTTATTCTCCCTAAAATCTAATGATACTCTCTCACCCAAACTCTCATTTGCCCCCTTTTTCACCTCTTGCACCTTTCTCTTGACCTCCTGCCTTTTTCTTTTATACATCTCCCACTCATTTGCATTATTTTCCTGTAAAAATCGTCCAAAGTTCTCTCGCTTGTCTTTCACTGATAATATTACTACTTCATCCCACCACTCACTACCCTTTCTAATCTGCCCACCTCCCACGCTTCTCATGCCACAAGCATCTTTTGCGCAAGCCATCACTGCTTCCCTAAATACATTCCATTCCTCCTCCATTCCCCTTACGTCCTTTGTCCTCACCTTTTTCCATTATGTACTCAGTCTCTCTTGGTACTTCCTCACACAAGTCTCCTTCCCAAGCTCACTTAGTCTCACCACTCTTTTCACCCCAACATGTGTATATATGTATATGTCTGTGTGTATATATTTGTATATTTTGAGATGTATAGTTATGTATATATGCGTCTGTGGACGTGTATGTATATACATGTGTATGAGGGTGGGTTCGGCCTTTATTCGTCTGTTTCCTTGCGCTACCTCACTAACGCGGAAGACAGCAACAAAGTGAAATAAATAGATGAATAAATAATTAATAATAATGAGATTATTATTTGTTTAGGGGGCAGGAGTGGGGGGCTGGAAACCTTCCCCTTCCTGTAATTCAATTTGTAAAAGAGGAAACAAGGAGTCGAGCTCTACGTGCCCATCTTCCTCGAAGGCTCAGATTGGGATGTCTGAATGTGTGTGGATGTAACCAACATGAGAAGAAAGGGAAGATGTTGTGAGTCATGGGCTATAGATAGGTTTGAACGGAGGAGGTTGGATGTATTGGAAATGAAACATTGTGGGACAACATGTGGTGTGAATTGGTTTGATCGAGTAAATAATGAAAGAGTGAGGGAGATGTGTGAGAATAAAAAGATTGTGGTAGAGAGAGAAAAAAGTGTATTGGAATATTTTGGACATATAAAGGGAATGAAGGAAGAAATGTGGACAAAGAGGAAATATGTGTCAGAAATGGAGAGAACAAGGAGAGTGAGGAGACCAACTTGGAGAAGGAAGGATGGTGTGAAAAAGATTTTGAGTGATCATGGCCTGAATTCGCAGGAGGGTGAAGGATGTGCATGAAGTAGAATGTATTGGAATGATGTGGTGTACTGGGGTCAGTGGGCCGTCATTGGACTGAAGCAGAGCATATGTACAGGGTAAACTATGGAAAGGTCTATGGTGCCTGGATGTGGATAGGGAGCTGTGGTTTTGGTGTATTACACATGACAGCTCATGTATGGATGTGAGCAGATGTGGCCTTTCTTTGTGTGTTTTCTAG
Organism: Panulirus ornatus; assembly: GCF_036320965.1. Lineage (NCBI taxonomy): Eukaryota > Metazoa > Arthropoda > Malacostraca > Decapoda > Palinuridae > Panulirus > Panulirus ornatus. Next base: position 20,797,564 of record NC_092238.1, read on the forward strand.
TGCTAGCTTGCCGACGCACGGTGTAGCAAATGGGGAAGAGTAAAGTGCATATATCATCTTTTTTCATTTCCTTCATGGATTTTAACTGTTTCCTTTGGTGTAGGGTGGCATCTGGAATGGATGAAGGATAGTAGGCATATATAAATGCTCACCGACCTATGACCCATGCGACTTGTGACCATCCATAAATACAACCATGAAAAGCATGAATTAAAAAGATATACGTAAATATAAAAATCATGTTTGATTGTAAGTCCACCACTGCTAATGGCTTCGTACGTACGATAGTGAATGTCAAATGATTCTGGCATTGTGTACATCACAGGGTCTCTCATGGTTATCACTTTCATTTACCATTCAGTAAGTACGCATTATTCAAGTGAATCTACTGAATTTATGTGCAGGATTAAACAACTTTGGTATTAAACCCCAAAGAAGATGATGAGCAAGAGGAAAAACCCATCACATGATAGATCTGGCAAGGAGCCAAAGAAGTCATTCGATTTGGAATTGAATTTGAAGGTAATCACCCAGTGTGAAGGAGGGAAAAAAGTTAATATGATCGCACATGATCTACATTTGTCCCATTCAATGGTCTCCACAATTTTAAAGGACAAAGAAAAAATACGTGAAGTAGTGAAATGTTTGGCAAGTATAAAGTCTATGATAATAACAAAGCAATGACAAGGACCCATCCACATGCATCATTCAAGTAAATCTAACGAATTTTTTTGCTGGATTAAACCACTTTTGTATTAAACCCCAAAGAAGATGGTGAGCAAGAGGAAAAGCCCATCACATGTTGATAGATCTGGCAAGAAGCCAAAGAAGACATTCGATTTGGAATTGAAATTGAAGTTAATCATCCATTGTGAAGGAGGGAAAAAAGTTAATGTGATTGCACGTTATCTACATTTCTCCCATTCAATGGTCTCCACAATTTTAAAGGACAAAGAAAAAATACGTGAAGCAGTGAAAGGTTTGGCAAGTATAAAGTCTATGATAATAACAAAGAAATGACAAGGACCCATCCACGTGCATTATTTAAGTGAATCTAACAAATCTTTGTGCTGGATTGAACACCTTTTGTATTAAACCCTAAAGAAGGTGATGAACAAGAGGAAAATCCATCACATGTTGATAGATCTAGCAAGAAGCCAAACAAGACCTATGTTTTGTAATTGAAATTGAAGTCAATCACCCATTGTGAAGGAGGGATATTTGTTAATGTGATTGCACGTGATCTACATTTGCTCCATTCAATGGTCTCCACAATTCTATAGGACAAAAAAAAAAAATACATGAAGCAGTGAAAGGTTTGTCAAGTATAAAGTCTATGATAATAACAAAGTAATGACAAGGACCCATCCACGAAATGGAAAAGTTGTTGATGCTGTGGATGGAAGATCAAATTCAATAGTGTGTACCACTGAGCTTACTAGCAATTCAGGCGAAAGCTGGAAGTCTTTTTCAGACTGAAGAAACACTCAGGAGAGGATTACATTGAGAACTTCACAGCAAGTCAGTAGATTTCAAAGAGGATATAGCTTGCACAATGTTCTAGTCACAGGTGAAGCAGTAAGAGCTGATGAAAGAGCTGCCAAAAAGTTCATTGAAAGTTTGGATGAATCATTCTGTGAACTCATGCTTCTTATATAAAAGTAAGAAAGAAACTACAGAATCATATAATAAAGCTGGTTAATAAAAAAGGAGATAATCATGATATAAATTGAGTAGGATAAAAGAAAGGTTTACAGGTATATGAATTCTACATGCCAAGCTGACATACATCCAACTTTTGTCCATTTCGAGATCCACCCAGTCGATAAGAACGGAACTCAGATGTATGTTGGGGAGCATCTGTATACATGTGTATATATGTACGTATGTATGTGTGGGTATACATATATGTTCGTATATGTATACATATTCCTCTGAATCCACGGGGAAAATGAAACACGATAAGTTCCCAAGTTGAATTTCGAGTAATAATTACATCATCAGGGGAGATACAAGAAAGATATATAAATCAGCTGATATAAAACGAAGAGATAAAGCTTGGATGCCATTTGGTAAACACGTGATTGTCCAAGACAGACAACGAGCTTATCATAAACTTATTATGAGGACAAGAAGGGGAATTGTTTACAAATTTTATCAGCAATAAAGCTGTCCAATTTAAGACCTTCACTGATATTAAGGTTATAATTCTTTGTGTATTTAATAGAAGATTCAATAATATTTCTCGTGGTACTGGAGTTAGAGTTAGTGACTGAGATAGCATTACTCCAGTCAATACAATGATCATATTTTTTAACATGATTAAACAAGGCACTTGATTCTTGTCCTGTACTTATTCTATATTTATGTTGCTTAAGTCTAACAGAAAGATCCCTACCAGTCTGCCCAGCATTAAACTTATCACAATTTCTACATGGCACTTTATAGATGCATCCAGGAGAATTTTCTGGTGAATTCCTAATTAAGATGTTCTTTTTAGTCTTATTGTTGCTGAAGGCAACATTTGCATTAAAGGACTTTAGCAGCATGAGAAGTAAAGTAAAATTATTATTAAAAGGGAGAACTAAAAGATTCTTGGTGTCAATGGGAGGTTTGGATTCAACTCTCTAAAATGATTTCTTTGCTAACTTAAAGGATTTATCAATGAAAGATTTAGATTTAGATCCAACAGAATATTTTCCAGCAAGACCAATAGTAAGTTCAGCAGGCTCCATCTCATATAAATTGTCAAAATGGTCAGTTCCTTTATTAAGCCCTTTAGTGGGTAAGATATCAAATTCTAATATCATGAACACAGTAGATTTAGTTAACAAGCTTAACAGTATCAGTGTCTATCTTGATTTCAAACTTGTTGGCTTTGATATTTCCTCACTGCTCACAGAAGTTCCAGTTGATGACTTTTAGAATATTTATCTGACGTTTTGGATGATATTTATTGACCTGTTTCAAAGTCTGTTTTCATTGAACTGATAAATTGTGTATAAAAGACTGTGTATTTCAAATCATTGGAGAATATTATGCTCAAATATTTGGTATGGCAATGGGTAACCCTCTTTCACTTGTATTAAGTAATTTTTAAATGGAATTCTTTGAAACAAAATTACTAAAGGATATCTTACCTTCTAACGCAGTTTAGTTTTGGTATGTATTTGATGTTCTTTGTGTTCGGCCAGCAAATGAAAATTTACAAACATTGCCCCCCTTACTTAACAATTTTGTACTTTCCATCAAATTTACTGTAGAAAATGAAAATAATGGTTATGTTACCATTTTTAGACTGCATGACATATTGGCAAGGAAACAAGTTTAAGTTTAGCATATACAGAAAACCTACCAATTTATTCTCATATATTCATTATTACTCATCTCAACATGACAGAATTAAAGTATCATTTCAATCTATGTTCCTTGGGGCATTACATTTTTGCAGTCCAGAGTTTATTGATGATGAGTTTGAGAAGATATATTCAATTGGATCTAAGTTGAAGTACCATAGATCTTTCATTGATAAATCCCTTAAGTTAGCAAATAAATCATTTTAGAGAGTTGAACCGACACCTCCCACTGACACCAAGAATCTATTAGTTCTCCCTTTAAATAATTCTACTTCCCATGCTGCTTAAATCCTTTAATACAAATGCTGCCTTCAGCAACAATAATACTATAGGGAATATCTTGATTAGGAATTCAACAAAGATTCTCCAGGATGCATCTATAAAGTGCCATGTAGAAATTGTGACAAATTGAGAACAAAGGGGAACATCGGTGAAGGGGGCTAATGGGGAGGTAATAACAAGTAATAATGAAGTGAGAGGGAGATGGAGTGAGTATTGTGAAGGTTTGTTGAATGTTTTGATGATAGAGTGGGAGATATAGGGTGTTTTGGTCAAGGTGGTGTGGGAAGTGAGAGGGTCAGGGAGAATGATTGGTAAACAGAGAAGAGGTAGTGAAAGCTTTGCATAAGATAAAAGCCGGCAAAGCTGTGGGTTTGGATGGTATTGCAGTGGAATTTATCAAAAAGGGGATGACTGTGTTGTTTACTGGTTGGTGAGGATATTCAGTGTATGTATAGTTCATGGTGAAGTGCCTGAGGATTGGCAGAATGCATGTATACTGCCATTGTATAAAGGGAAAGGGGATAAAGGTGAGCGTTCAAATTACAAAGATATAAGTTTGTTGAGTATTCCTGGAAAATTATATGGGAGGGTATTGATTGAGAGGATGAAGGCATTGGGCCATTCCTCAAGACTGGGGAGGAGCAGTGTGGTTTCAGAAGTGGTAGGTGATGTATGGATCAGGTGTTTGCTTTGAAGAGTGTATGTGAGAAATACTTAGAAAAACAGATGGATTTGTATTCAGCACTTATGGATCTAGAGAAGGCATATGATAGAATTGATAGAGATGCTTTGTGGAAGGTATTAAGAGAATATCATATGTTTTGGCTTTGAGTGAAACGAAGCTCAAGGGTAGAGGGTAAGAATGGTTTGGGAATGTCTTGGGAGTAAAGTCAGGGGTTAGTGAGAGGATAAGAGCAAGGGAAGGAATAGCCCTACTCCTGAAACAGGAGTGGTGCGAATATGTGATAGAGCGTAAGAAAGTAAACTCTAGATTGATATGGATAGAACTGAAAGTTGATGGAGAGAGATGGGTGATTATTGGTGCATATGCACCTGGCCATGAGAAGAAAGATCATGAGAGGCAAGTGTTTTGGGAGCAGCTGAATAAGTGTGTTAGTAGTTTTGATGCACGAGACAGGGTTATAGTCATAGGTGATTTGAATGCAAAGGTGTGTAATGTGACAGTTGAGGGAATAATTGGTATACATGGTGTGTTCAGTGTTGTAAACGGAAATGTTGAACAGCTTGTAGATTTATGTGCTGAAGGAGGACTGGTGATTGGGAATACCTGGTTTAAAAAGAGATATACATAAGTATACTTATGTAAGTAGGAGAGATGGCCAGAGAGCGTTATTGGATTACGTGTTAATTGACAGGCGCGCGAAAGAGAGGCTTTTGGATGTTAATGTGGTGAGAGGTGCAACTGGAGGGATGTCTGATCATTATCTTGTGGAGGCGAAGGTGAAAATTTGTAGAGGTTTTCAGAAAAGAAGGGAGAATGTTGGGGTGAGGAGAGTGGTGAGAGTAAGTGAGCTTGGGAAGGAGACTTGTGTGACGAAGTACGAGGAGAGACTGAGTGCAGAATGGAAAAAGGCGAGAACAAAGAAGGTAAGGGGAGTGGGGGAGGAATGGGATGTATTTAGGGAATCAGTGATGGCTTGCGCAAAAGATGCTTGTGGCATGAGAAGCGTGAGAGGTGGGCAGATTAGAAAGGGTAGTGAATGGTGAGATGAAGAAGTAAGATTATTAGTGAAATAGAAGAGAGAGGCATTTGGACGATTTTTGCAGGGAAATAATGCAAATGAGTGGGAGATGTATAAAAGAAAGGGGCAGGAGGTCAAGAGAAAGGTGCAAGAGGAGAAAAAGAGGGCAAATGAGAGTTGGGGTGAGAGAGTATCATTAAATTTTAGGGAGAATAAAAAGATGTTTTGGAAGGAGGTAAATAAAGTGCGTAAAAAAAGGGAACAAATGGGAACATCAGTGAAAGGGGCTAATGGGGAGTTGATAACAAGTAATGGAGATGTCAGAAGGAGATGGAGTGAGTACTTTGAAGGTTTGTTGAATGTGCTTGATGATAGAGTGGCAGATATAGGGTGCTTTGGTCGACGTGGTGTGCAAAGTGAGAGGGTTAAGGGTAATGATTTGGTAAACAGAGAAGAGGTAGTAAAAGCTTTGCGGAAGATGAAAGCCAGCAAGGCATTGGGGTTAGATGGTAGTGCAGTGGATTTTATTAAAAAAGGGGGTGACTGTATTGTTGACTAGTTGGTAAGGTTATTTAATGTATGTTTGACTCATGGTGAGGTGCCTGAGGATTGGCGGAATGCTTGCATAGTGCCATTGTACAAGGGTAAAGGGGACAAAGCTGAGCGCTCAAATTACAGAGGTATAAGTTTGTTGAGTATTCCTGGTAAATTATATGGGAGGGTATTGATTGAGAGGGTGGAGGCATGTACAGAGCATCAGATTGGGGAGGAGCAGTGTGGTTTCAGAGGTGGTAGAGGATGTGTGGATCAGGTGATTGCTTTGAAGAATGTATGTGAGAAATACTTAGAAAAGCAAATGGATTTATATGTAGCATTTATGATCTGGAGAAGCATATGATAGAGTTGATAGAGATGTTCTGTGGAAGGTATTAAGAATATATGGTGAGGGAGGCAAGTTGGTAGAAGCAGTGAAAAGTTTTTATCGAGGATGTAAGGTATGTGTACGTGTAGGAAGAGAGGAAAGTGATTGGTTCTCAGTGAATGTAGGTTTGCGGCAGGGTTGTGTGATGTCTCCATGGTTGTTTACTTTGTTTATAGATGGGGTTGTTAGGGATGTGAATGCAAGAGTTTTGGAAAGAGGGGCAAGTATGCAGTCTGTTGTGGATGAGAGAGCTTGGGATATGAGTCAGTTGTTGTTCGATGATGATATATCGCTGGTGGCTAATTCATGTGAGAAACTGCAGAAACTGATGACTGAGTTTGGTAAAGTGTGTGAAAGAAGAAAGTTGAGAGAAAACGTGAATAAGAGCAAGGTTATTAGGTACAGTAGGATTGAGGGTCAAGTCAATTGGGAAGTAAGATTGAATAGAGAAAAACTGGAGGAAGTGAAGTGTTTTAGATATCTGGTAGTGGATTTGGCAGTGGATGGAACGATGGAAGCGGAAGTGAACCATAGGGTGGGGGAGGAGGCGAAAACTCTGGAGCGTTGAAGAGTGTGTGGAAGTCCAGAACATTATCTCGGAAAGCAAAAACGGGTATGTTTGAAGGAATAGTGGTTCCAACAATGTAGTATGGTTGCGAGGCATGGGCTATGGATAGAGTTGTGCGCAGGAGGGTGGATGTGCTAGAAATGATATGTTTGGAGACAATATGTGTTGTGAGGTGGTTTGATCGAGTAAGTTATAATAGGGTAAGAGAGGTGTGTGGCAAAAGAATGAGTGTAGTTGAGAGAGCAGAAGAGGGTGTTTTGAAAGGGTCTGGGTACATGGAGAGAATGAGTGAGGAAAGATTGACAAAGAGGATATATGTGTCAGAGGTGGAGGGAAGGAGAAGTGAGAGACCAAATTGGAGGTGGAAAGATGGAGAGAAAAAATTCTTGAGTGATCGGGGTCTGAACTTGCAGGAGGGTGAAAGGCGTGCAAGGAATAGAGTGAATTGGAACGATGTGGTATACCGGGGCGACGTGCTGTCAAGGGATTGAACCAGGGCATATGAAGTGTCTGGGGTAAACAATGGAAAGTTCTGTGGGGCCTGGATGTGGGAAGGGAGTTGTGGTTTCGGTGCATTATTACATGACAGCTAGAGACTGAGTGCGAACGAATGGGGACGTTGTTGTCTTTTCCTAGCACTACCTCGCACACATGAGGGAGGAGCGGGGGGGTTGTTACTACATGTTTGGCGAAGGGGCGATGGGAATGATTAAAGGCAGATAGTATGAATTTTGTACATATGTATATATGTATATGTCTATGTGTGTATATATATGTATACATTGAGATGTATAGGTATGTATGTTTGCGTGTATGGACGGTTATGTATATACATTTGTATGTGGGTGAAAGAAGAAAGTTAAGAGTAAATGTGAATAAGAGCAAGGTTATTAGGTACAGTAGGGTTGAGGGTCAAGTCAATTGGGAGGTAAGTTTGAATGGAGAAAAACTGGAAGAAGTAAAGTGTTTTAGATATCTGGGAGTGGATCTGGCAGCGGATGGAACCATGGAAGCGGAAGTGAATCATAGGGTGGGGGAGGGGGCGAAAATCCTGGGAGCCTTGAAGAATGTGTGGAAGTCGAGAACATTATCTCGGAAAGCAAAAATGGGTATGTTTGAAGGAATAGTGGTTCTAACAATGTTGTATGGTTGCGAGACGTGGGCTATGGATAGAGTTGTGCGCAGGAGGGTGGATGTGCTGCAAATGAGATGTTTGAGGACAATTTGTGGTGTGAGGTGGTTTGATCGAGTAAGTAATAATAGGGTAAGAGAGATGTGTGGAAATGAAAAGAGCGTGGTTGAGAGAGCAGAAGAGGGTGTTTTGAAATGGTTGGGGGAACATGGAGAGAATGAGTGAGGAAAGATTGACCAAGAGGATATATGTGTCAGAGGTGGAGGGAACGAGGAGAAGTGGGAGACCAAATTGGAGGTGGAAAGATGGAGGATAAAAGATTTTGAGTGATCGGGGCCTGAACATGCAGGAGGGTGAAAGGAGGGCAAGGAATAGAGTGAATTGGATCGATGTGGTATACCGGGGTTGACTTGCTGTCAGTGGATTGAATCAGGGCATGTGAAGCGTCTGGGGTAACCCATGGAAAGTTTTGTGGGGCCTGGATGTGGAAAGGGAGCTGTGGTTTCGGGCATTATTGCGTGACAGCTGGAGAGTGAGTGTGAACGAATGGGGCCTTTGTTGTCTTTTCCTAGTGCTACCTCGCACACATGAGGGGGGAGGGGGATGGTATACCATGTGTGGCGAGGTGGCGATGGGAATGAATAGTGGCAGATAGTGTGAATTGTGTGCATGGGTATATATGTATGTGTCTGTGTGTGTATATATATGTGTAGATTGGGATGTATAGGTATGTATATTCGCTTGTGTGGGCGTGTGTGTGTATATATTGTGTATGGGGGTGGGTTGGGCCATTTTCTTTCGTCTGTTTTCTTGCGCTACCTCGCAAACGCGGGAGACAGCGACAAAGCAGAATAATGATAAAAATAATGTGGTGGGTTGGGCCATTCTTTCGTCTGTTTCCTTGCGCTACCTCGCTAACGCGGGAGACAGCGACAAAGAAAAATAAAAATAAAAAAAAAATCATGTGGGAGGTAAGTTAGTAGAAGCAGTGAAAAGTTTTTATCAAGGATGTAAGGCATGTTTACGAGTACGAAGAGAGGAAATTGAGTGGTTCCTTGTGAATGTCGCTTTGCAGAAGAGGTGTGTGATGTCTCCATGGCTGTTTAATTTGTTTATGGATGGGATTTTTAGGGAGGTGACTGCAAATGTTTTGGAGAGAGGGGAATGTATGCAATCTGTTGTGGATCAGAGGGCTTGGGAAGTGATTCATTTGTTGTTCGCTGATGATACAGCTTTGTGGTTGATTCGGGTGAGAAACTACGGAAGTTGGTGATTGAGTTTAGTGAAGTGTGTGAAAGAAGAAAGTTGAGAGTAAATGTGAATAAGAGCAAAGTTATTAGGTTTAGTAGGGTTGAGGGACAAGTCAATTGGGAGGTAAGTCAATTGGTAGGAAGTGAAGTGTTCGAGATATCTGGGAGTCGATTTGGCAGTGGATGGAACCATGGAAGCGGAAGTGAGTCACAGGGTGTGGGAGTGGGCAAAGATTCTGGAAGCGTTGAAGAATGTGTAGATCCGAGAACATTATCTCGGAGAGCAAAAATGGGAATGTATAAAGGAAGAGTGGTTCCAACAGTTATAACGGTTGTGAGCTATAGGCAATATATAGGGTTGTGCAGAGGAGGGTGGACATGTGTGAAATGAGATGTTTGCGGGCAAAATATGGTGTGAGGTGGTTTGATCGAGTAGGTAATGAAAAGGTAAGAGAGATGTGTGGTAATAAAAAGAGTGTGGTCGAGAGCAGAAGAGGGTGTATTGAAATGGTTTCGTAACCTAGAGAGAATAAATGAGGAAAGATTGACAAAGAGGATATATGTGTCAGAGGTGAAGGAAACGAGAAGTGGGAGACCAAATTGGAGGTGGAAGAATGGAATGAAAAAGATTTTGATCAATTGGGGCCTGAACATACAGGAGGGTGAAAGGCGTGCAAGGAATAGAGTGAATTGGAATGATGTGGTATACCGGGGTCGATTTGCTGTCAATGGATTGAACCAGGGCATGTGAAGCATCTAGGGTAAACTATGGAAAGTTTTGTGGGGCCTAGATGTGGAAAGGGAGTTGTGCTTTCGGCGCATTATACATGACAGCTACAGACTGAGTGTGAAAGTATGTTGCCTTTTTGTCTTTTCCTAGCACTTCCTTGCACGTACGCGGGGGGAGGGGTGTCATTTCATGTGTTAGCGAGGTAGCAAAAGGAAACAGACGAAAGAATAGCCCAACCCACCCAAATACACACGTATATACATACACGTCCACACACGCACATATACATGGCTATATATCTCAACGTATACATATATATATATATATATATATATATATATATATATATATATATATATATATATATATATATATATATATATATATATATATATATATATATATATATATATATATATAATATATATATATATATATATATATATATATATATATATATATATACACACACACACAGACATACATATATACACATGTATAAAATTCATACTAGCTGCCCTTATTCATTCCTCTCGCCACCCCACCACACATGAAATAACAGCCCCCTCCCCACGCATGTATGCGAGGTAGCGCTAGGAAAGACAACAAAGGCCACATTCATTCACACTCAGTCTCTTGCTTTCATGTATTATGCACCGAAACCATAGCTCCCTTTCCACATCCAGGTTCCACAGAACTTTCCATGATTTACCCCAGACTCTTCACATGCCCTGATTTAATCCAATGACAGCACGTTGACACCAGTATACCACATCGTTCCAATTCACTCTATTCCTTGCACGCCTTTTACCCTCCTGCATGTTCAGGCCCCGATCACTCAAAATCCTTTTCACCCCATCTTTGCACCTCCAATTTGGTCTCCCACTTCTCCGCGTTCCCTCTACCTCTGACACATATATCCTCTTTGTCAATCTTTCCTAACTCATTCTCTCCATATGACCAAACCATTTCAAAACACCCTCTTTTGCTCTCTCGACCACACTCTTTTTATTACCACACATCTATCTTACCCTATTATTACTTACTCGATCAAACCACCTCACAGCACATACTGTCCTCAAACATCTCATTTCCAGAACATCCACCCTCCTCCGCACAACCCACCACACATGAAATAACAGCCCCCTCCCCACGCATGTATGCGAGGTAGCCCACGCCACGCAACCATATAAAATTGTTGGAACCACTATTCCTTCAAACATACACATTTTTGATTTCCAAGATAACGTTATCGACTTCCACACATTCTCCAATGCTCCCAGAACTTTCGCCCCTCCCCCACCCTATGATTCACTTCCGCTTCCATGGTTCCATCCACTGCCAAATCCACTACCAGATATTTAAAACACTTCACTTCCTCCAGTTTTTTCCATTCAAACATACCTCCCAATTGACTTGTCCCTCAACCCTACTGTACCTAATAACCTTGCTCTTATTCACATTTACTGTCAACTTTCTTCTTTCATACACTTTACCAAACTCAGTCACCAGCTTCTGCAGTTTCTCACCCGAATAAGCCACCAGCGCTGTATCATTTAGTGAACAACAACTGACTCACTTTCCAAGCTCTCTCATCCACAGCAGACTGCATACTTGCCCCTCTTTCCAAAACTCTTGCATTCACCTCCCTAACAACCCCATCCATAAACAAATTAAACAACAATGGAGACATCACACACCCCTGCCGCAAACCAACATTCACTGAAAACCAATCACTTTCCTCTCTTTCTACACGTACACATTCCTTACATCCTTTATAAAAACTTTTCACTGCTTTTTGCAACTTGCCTCCCTTACCATATATTCTTAATACCTTCCACAGAGCATCTATATCAACTCTATCATATGCCTTCTCCAGATCTATAAATGCTACATATAAATCCATTTACTTTTCTAAGTATTTCTCACATACATTTTTCAAAGCAAACACCTGATCCACACATCCTCTACCACCTCTGAAACCACACTGCTCTTCCTCAGTCTGATGTTCTGTACATGCCTTCACCCTCTCAATCAATACCTTCCCATAAAATTTTCCAGGAATACTCAACAAACTTATACCTCTGTAATTAGAGCACTCACTTTTATCCCCTTTACCTTTGTACAATGCCCCTATGCAAGCATTCCGCCAATCCTCAGGCACCTTACCATGAGTCATACATACATTAAACAACCTTACCAACCAGTCATCTATACAGTCACTCCTTTTTTTAATAAATTCCACTGCAATACCATCCAACCCGCTGCCTTGCCGGCTTTCATCTTCCAGAAAGCTTTTACTACCTCTTCTCTGTTTACCAAATCATTCTCCCAAACCCTCTCACTTTGCACACCACCTCGACCAAAACACCCTATATCTGCCACTCTATCATCAAACACATTCAACAAACCTTCAAAATACTCACTCCATCTCCTTCTCACATCACCACTACTTGTTATCACCTCCCCATTAGCTTCCTTCACTGGTTCCCATTTGTTCCATTGTCTTACGCACTTTATTTATCTCCTTCCAAAACATCTTTTTATTCTCCCTAAAATTTAATGATACTCTCACCCCAACTCTCATTTGCCCTCTTTTTCACCTTTTGCACCTTTCTCTTGACCTCCTGCCTCTTTCGTTTATACATCTTCCAGTCATTTGAATCATTTCCCTTCAAAAATCGTCCAAATGCCTCTCTCTTCTCTTTCACTAATAATCTTACTTCTTCATCCCACCACTCACTACCATTTCCAATCCGCCTACCTCCCATGCTTCTCAAGCCACAAGCATCTTTTGCGCAAGCCATCACTGCCTCCCTAAATACATCCTATTCCTCCCCCACTCCCCTTACGTTCTTTATTCTCACCTTTTTTCATTCTGTTCTCAGTCTCTCTTGGTACTTCCTCACACAAGTCTCCTTTCCAAGCTCACTTACTTTCACCACTCTCTTCATCCCAATATTCTCTCCTCTTTTCTGAAAACCTCTACAAATCTTCACCTTCATCTCCACAAGATAATGATCAGACATCCCTCCAGTTGCACCTCTCAGCACATTAACATCCAAAAGCCTCTCTTTCACACGTCTATCAATTAACTCGTAATCCAATAATGCTCTCTGGCCATCTCTCCTACTTACATAGGTATGCTTATGTATATCTCTCTTTTTGAACCAGGTATTCCCAATCACTAGTCCTTTTTCAGCGCATAACTTTACAGGCTCATCACCATTTCCATTTACAACACTTAACACCCCATGTACACCAATTATTCCCTCAACTGCCACATTACTCACCTTTGCATTCAAATCACCCATCACTATATACCGGTCTAGTGCATCAAAACTAATAACACACTCACTCAGCTGCTCCCAAACACTTGACTCTCATGATCTTTCTTCTCATGCCCAAGTTCATTTGCACCAATAATCACCCATCTCTCTCCATCCACTTTCAGTTATACCCATATCAATCTAGAGTTAATTTATTACACTGTATCACATACTCCCACTACTCCTGTTTCAGGAGTAGTGCTACTCCTTCCCTCGCTCTTGTCCTCTAACTCCTGACTTTACTCCCATGACATTCCCAAATCACTGTTTCCCTTTACCCTTGAGCTTTGTTTCACTCAGAGCCAAAACATCCAGGTTCCTTTCCTCAAGCATACTACCTGCCTCTCCTTTTTTCTCATCTTGGTTACATCCAAGCACCTTTAGACACCCCAATCTGAGCCTTCGAGGAGATGAGCACTCCCCGCATGACTCCTTTTTCTGTTTCCCCCTTTAGAAAGTTGAAATACGAGGAGGGGAGGGTTTCTAGCCCCCCGCTCCCATCCCCTTTAGTTACCTTCTACGACACGTGAGGAATGCGTGGAAAGTATTGTGTCTCTCCTACCTTTATCCCCTATCCTATGTATATGTCTGTGTATGTATATGTATGTATACGTTGAAATGTATGGGTATGTATGTGCGTGTGTGGGTGTTTATGTATATACATGTGTATGTGGGTGGGTTGGGCCATTTTTTCGTCTGTTTTCCTTGCGCTTCCTCGCTAACACCGGAGAGAGCGTCAAAGTATAATAAATGAAATATGAATAAGAAATTGTGATAAGTTTTATGTTGGGCAGACTGGTACGGATCTTTCTCTTAGACTTAAGCAACATTAACATAGTATAAGAACAGTACGAGAGTCAAATGCCTTGTTTGATCATGTTATAAACTCCAGTCATTTTATTGTCCGGAGTAATGCCATCTCAGTTATTAACTCTAATTCCAGTACCACGTGAAATATCATTGAAACTTGTAGAGGGCTCATGGAAGGGTTTCAGGGGTTCTGTGAACCAGGGGCAGAATGATTATTTTTTTCTCAAGTAACATCACTCTTGTCACAGGTTTACATGTGATTGTGGTGAATTCTGAGATAAAGATTTTGTCTTATTGAGTGTTTTGTCATTTTTTCTCTCCGAACTAGTTATAATGTTTAGTACTTCAGAATGCTCACTGTTAGGTAGGCATTAAGAAATAGTATGACTTTACAGTGAAATATAAAGGAATAAAAGTTTGTGTGCGACGCCATGCCTCTGAAATTCGGCCTTCAAAGAAAATGAGCACTCCCCACTTATCTCCTGTTCCAGTTTTTAGAAAATGAAGTACAAGAAACAGTGTTTCAAGCCCCTGTTTCCCCCAATTAATCACTATCTTCAACAAAATGATGAATATGGAGGTAGAGTTCTTTTTCCCCTACCCCAGTGATAAGATGTCAAATGAGAGTTCGGAGTGTATGAGTATCGGTAAACTTTAGAAAGAATAAGATGTTTTTGGAAGGCGATTAAGAGTGCAAAAAACAAGAGAACTAGTGGAACATTAGAGAAGGGGTCAAATAGGAAAGTGGTAAAAGGTAGTAATGAAGTAAAGAAGGGATGGAGTGAGCATGTTAAAGGACTTCTGAATGCGTTTGATGGTAGGGTGTTTGGGTCAGAATGGTTTGGTGAGGAGAGATGTGGTGAAAGCCTTGCACAAGATGGTATTTTGCAAGGCAGCTGGAGTGGATGGTGTTGCAGTGGAATTTATTAAGAAAGGGGATGACTATGCTGTTGATTGGATAGGTAGAATTCTAGATATCTACATGGATCATGTTGAGGTGCCTAAGGATTTAAGAAATGCACCTATTGTTCTTTTGTATAAAGGCAAGGGGCACAAAGGTGGGTGTTTAAGCTACAGAGGTATAAGTTTATTAAGTGCACCTGTTAAGCTGTATGGGAGAGTAGTGATTTAGAGGATGAAGGCATGTACAGAGCACACTGGGAAGGAACAAAGTGGTTTCAGAAGTGGTAGAGGATGTGCAGATCAGGTGTTTGATTTAAAGGATGTATGTGAGAAATACTTAGAGAGACAGAATGATTTGTATGTGGCATTTATGGATCTGGAGAAAGCTTATTATAGGGTTGATAGAGATTCTTTGTGGAAGGTCTTTTGAATATATGGTGTGGTAGGAAGGCTGCCATAAGCAATGGGAAGCTTTTTGTCAAGGGTATAAGGCATGTGCACAGATAGGAAGAAAGGAGAGTGAACCCTTCCAGGGGTGTGTGAAGTCTCCGTAACTGTTCAGTTTTATTATGGGTAGGATGGTAAGGGAGGAAAAAAGAAGAGTTCTGTAGATAGGGGTGAGTATGCAGTCTGTAAGTGATGAGGGGGCCTGGGAAGTAAGTCAGTTGTTGTTTCCTGATGACATAATACTGATGACAGATTTGAGCAGGAAACTGCAGAAATTGGTAACAGAGTTTGATAGAGTGTTTGAAAGGAGAAAGTTGAGAGTAAATGTGAATAAAAGTAGGTTTATGTGGTGTAGCAGGGTAGAGGGATGGGTTAGTTGGGATGGAAGTTTGAATTGAGAAAAATGGAGTAAGTGAAGTGTTATGGATATATGGGAGAAGACATGGCAGCAAATGTGACCATGGAAGTGGGAGTAAACCATTGGATGGGTGAGGAGGCAAATGTCCTGGCAGCATTAAAGAATGTGTGGGACAAGAGGTCGTTATTGGGGAGGGCAAAAATAGGTATGTTTGAAAGTAGTCAACAATATTGTATGAATGTGAAGCATGTGCTAATTATGTAGAGGTGAAGAGGAAGATGGATTTGAAAGAAATAGTGTTTTAGGACAATATGTTGTGTGTGGTGGTTTAATTGAGTAAGTATAAAAGGGTGAGAGAGAGGCAGAGAAATAAAAAGAGAGTGATTGAGAGACCTGAAAAGAGAATGCTGAAATGGTTTGGACATCTGGAGAGAACGAGTGAGAAGAGGTTGACAGAGAGGATGTATGTGTCAGAATTGGAGGGGACAGGAAGGGGGAGACTAGATTAGAATGGAGTGAAAAATATTTTGAGTGATCGGGGTCTGAATTTGCAGGAGGGTAAAAGGCCTGCATGGGATAGAGTGAATTGGAATGAAGTGATGCACGGGGAGTCGACATGCTATCAGTAGACTTAACCAGGGAATTTGAAGTGGCTAAAGGAAACTATGGAAAGGTCTGTAGGGCATGGTTGTGGTTAGAGAGCTGTAGCTTATATCTTTGTAAATGAAAGCTTGGAAAAGTATGTGTGCAAATGTGGCATTTCTCTGCACTGTTCTTGGTTCTACCTTGCTGGTGTGGGAAATGGCAAACAGGTATGAAAAAAAATTGATAATGAAAAGATTAAGCGATGAGAGGTTGACAAGAAGATATATTTGTTAGAAAAGGAGGGGACCAAAGTGGAGTTGAAAGGAGTGAGTGAAAAAGGCGTGGAGTGTTTGGGGCTTTAACATGCAGGAGTGTGAAAGGCATATACAAAATAAAGCGAATTGGAGTGATGTGGCATACAGGGAGGGCAAAAATAGATATATCTAAAGATATAGTAGTTACAACAGTGCTGTATGGATGCAAGGCATGCTCTACATATTAGGAAGTGTGAAGGAGGGTGGATGCATTGGGAACAAAATGTTTTTGGGCAATATGTGGTTTGATTGAATAATGAAAGGGTAAGAGAGAAGAAAAGCATGCTTGAGAGTGCTGAAGAGTGTGTGCTGAGATGCTTTGAACCAATGGAAAGAATGAGTTAGGAGAGGTGGCAAAGAGAATATATGTGTCAGAAGTGGAAGAGACAAAAGGGAGAGACCAAATTACAGATTCGAAGGATGGAGTTAAAAGATTTTGAGTGCTTGAGGACACAACATTCTAGGGGGTGAGAGGTGTGCATGAGATAGAATGAGCTGGAGCAGCATGGCATACAGGGGGTGGCATGTCATCAGTAGACTGAACTAAGATTATGAAGCAGCTGGAGGAAATCACGGAAAGGACTCTGGGGACAGATTTTTGACAGAGGGGTGTGTTTTCATTGCATTACACGTGACAGCTAGAGATTTGATATTGGCAAATGAGGCCTTTTCTTTGTCTGCTACTGGCATTACCTCAGTAATGTAGGAAACGGCAAACACATATGAAAAAAGGATTGGTAAGAGTAGCATTAGCATTTCTTGCTTGGCTCCTCTTCCAACTTTTAGAAATTCATACACAAGGAAGGAAGGAAGGATTTACAGCCCCCTGCTCCTATTTCTTGTATTTGCCTCAGGAAATATGTGGAAAGTGTTATTTATCCCCTATCCCCATGGATGGAGAATGGTTTGAGGTGAGATGAGTATGTGGTTGGGATGTGTGATGTCCCTATTGCTAATTGATCTGTTAATAGAATAGGTAGAGAGGACGGTGAATGTAAAACGTTTTTAGGAGAGACAGCCCTGCATTCTGTTGGTGTGTGAGTGTGTGTATGCGTGTGTCAATTGCTGTTCGCCGATTAAACAGAACTGATGGCAGATTTAAGTCCAAAATTACCGAAGGCATCTTTATCAGCCTTATATCAGAAAAAACTCTGCAATCCAAAATGTTTGGGGAAAGAAACTGTTTTGGATGACAAAAATTTTGGTTACTTGAGTTTTGTTTTTATTGTATTAAATAATTCAGAAATTACTGATTTCTTGTTTTATGTGAGGTTTATGTTCTGCAAAAAAAACTTACACAAAGAGAAATGAAATTGAATATAGCATTAGTGATTTCTCCTTTTACCTTCACGTTATGTAGTTTCTGACATCGATTAAACTTATTTAGCCATTATTTACTTCCTTGAAATGATTATGGATCTGCTACAACGATTTCTTTTCATAAATGCTCATAAATCTCAAGTACTATAGACTTGTGCTGAAAGTTACTAAGGCTGCTTTTCCTCTTTGTCTCATGCTCTCTGTATAATAAGAGCATTTTCTCCATCTTCTCTGTAAGTAGATTTCTAAAGCTTGTGGTGGCCTTGGCAGACCGTGGAGTACAGTAGAATAAAGCAGTTTGAATTTTCTCTACATTCTTCTAATGTTGCAGACTGTAGATTCATATAGGTTGTAAGCACACCCAAGGGCTGATGCTCCCTTACTAGCATCAGCATGTAAGACTTATAGCTTCATTTCCAAGGTCAGAGAAGTTATATTCCATTTAATTGCTGGTTCTTGGGGAGGAGAAGATGTTGCTAGACTTTTAGATGCCTTATTAAGAAACACAAAGGCAGTGGGTTGCCGGAGAATCACATTAGCAGGTATACCCACATCACACAAATAGCCCATACCCGCACACAACGATGGTAACTGTGAGACTGACCTGCTATGGGAACATGGCACACTCCCCTTAGGCCCATGTTTACTCCACCCTGCAACCCTCACAGAAGTTGTGGCTTAATTTTTGCTGCTTACACATTTTAAAGTATCTTATGTATTTGTACATTTTTTACATAGAGAGAATACTAATTTGTATGAAAACGTAATCACAAGTAAATGCCTTGATCTTCTTTTGCTGCTTGCTGAGGTTGTAGATAGTCGTCATGTCAATGGTGAAAGTGTAGTAGGTGGCGCCTTGGACTCGTCTGGTGACTTAGTTAGACACAACTTCTTTTCAAGGCATAAGACATTCATTTAAGGAGCTTTCAGGTTATTGCTGACATTGTTTTAAAGGGGCCTTTATCCACAATGATAATCAAGGGTGCACAAAGTACACAAATGTGCAAGACCAGTACACAACTCCATGCCAGAAAGGACATGGGAGACGGAAATGATCACCAACTTTTGAAAACACTGGGTGGTGAGTAC
>NC_092238.1:20821661-20834552 GCF_036320965.1 Panulirus ornatus
AGTTGGTGATCATTTCCGTCTCCCATGTCCTTTCTGGCATGGAGTTGTGTACTGGTTTTGCACATTTGTGTACTTTGTGCACCCTTGATTATTATTGTGGATAAGGGCCCCTTTAAAACAATGTCAGCAATAACCTGAAAGCTCCTTAAATGAATGTCTTATGCCTTGAAAAGAAGTTGTGTCTAACTAAGTCACCAGACGAGTCCAAGGGCCACCTACTACACTTTCACCATTGACATGACGACTATCTACAACCTCAGCAAGCAGCAAAAGAAGATCAAGGCATTTACTTGTGATTACTTTTTCATACAAATTAGTATTCTCTCTATGTAAAAAATTTACAAATACATAAGATACTTTAAAATGTGTAAGCAGCAAAAATTAAGCCACAACTTCTGTGAGGGTTGCAGGGTGGAGTAAACATGGGCCTAAGGGGAGTGGTGCCATGTTCCCATAGCAGTCAGTCTCACAGTTACCCCTCGTTTGTGTGCGGGTATGGGCTATTTGTGTGATGTGGGTATACCTGCTAATGTGATTCTCCGGCAACCCACTGCCTTTGTGTTTCTTAATAAGGCATCTAAAAGTCTAGCAACATCTTCTCCTCCCCAAGAACCAGCAATTAAATGGAATATAACTTCTCTGACCATGGAAATGAAGCTATAAGTCCTTACATGCTGATGCTAGTAAGGGAGCATCACCTTGGTGTGCTTACAACCTAATGAATCTACAGTCTGCAACATTAGAAGAATGTAGAGAAAATTCAAACTGCTTTATTCTACTGTACTCCACGGTCTGCCAAGGCCACCACAAGCTTTAGAAATCTACTTACAGAGAAGATGGGGAAAATGCTTTATTATACAGAGAGCATGAGACAAAGAGGAAAAGCAGCCTAGTAACTTTCAGCACAAGTCTATAGTACTTGAGATTTATGACATTTATGAAAAGAAATCGTTGTAGCAGATCCATAATCATTTCAAGGAAGTAAATAATGGCTAAATAAGTTTAATCGATGTCAGAAACTACATAACGTGAAGGTAAAAAGGAGAAATCAAATAATGCTATATTCAATTTCATTTCTCTTTGTGTAAGTTTTTTTTGCAGAACATAAACCTCACATAAAACAAGAAATCAGTAATTCTGAATATTTAATACAATAAAAACAAAACTCAAGTAACCAAAATTTTTGTCATCCAAAACAGTTTCTTTCCCAAAAAATTTTGGATTGCAGAGTTTTTTCTGATATAAGGCTGATAAAGATGCCTTCGGTAATTTGGACTTAATCTGCCATCAGTTCTGTTTAATCGGCGAACAGCAATTGACACAACGCATACACACACTCACACACCAACAGAATGCAGGGCTGTCTCTCCTAAAAACGTTTTACATTCACCGTCCTCTCTACCTATTCTATTAACAGATCAATTAGCAATGGGGACATCACACATCCCAACCACATACTCATCTCACCTCAAACCATTCTCCATCCATGGGATAGGGGATAAATAACACTTTCCACATATTTCCTGAGGCAAATACAAGAAATAGGAGCAGGGGCTGAAAAATCCTTCCTTCCTTCCTTGTGTATGAATTTCTAAAAGTTGGAAGAGGAGCCAAGCAAGAAATGCAATGCTACTCTTACCAATCCTTTTTTCATATGTGTTTTGCCGTTTCCTACATTACTGAGGTAATGCCAGTAGCAGACAAAGAAAAGGCCTCATTTGCCAATATCAAATCTCTAGCTGTCACGTGTAATGCAATGAAAACACACCCCTCTGTCAAAAATCTGTCCCAGATCCTTTCCGTGATTTCCTCCAGCTGCTTCATAATCTTGTTCAGTCTACTGATGACATGCCACCCCCTGTATGCCATGCTGCTCCAGCTCATTCTATCTCATGCACACCTTCACCCCTAGAATGTTGTGTCCTCAAGCACTCAAAATCTTTTAACCCCATCCTTTCGAATCTGTAATTTGGTCTCTCCTTTTGTCTCTTCCACTTCTGACACATATATTCTCTTTGCCACCTCTCCTAATTCATTCTTTCCATTGGTTCAAAGCATCTCAGCACACACTCTTCAGCACTCTCAAGCATGCTTTTCTTCTCTCTTACCCTTTCATTATTCAATCAAACCACATATTGCCCAAAAACATTTTGTTTCCCAATGCATCCACCCTCCCTCCACACTTCCTAATATGTAGACATGCCTTGCATCCATACAGCACTGTTGTAACTACTATAATCTTTAGATATATCTATTTTTGCCCTCCCTGTATGCCACATCACTCCAATTCGCTTTATTTTGTATATGCCTTTCACACTCCTGCATGTTAAAGCCCCAAACACTCCACGCCTTTTTCACTCACTCCTTTCAACTCCACTTTGGTCCCCTCCTTTTCTAACAAATATATCTTCTTGTCAACCTCTCATCGCTTAATCTTTTCATTATCAATTTTTTTTCATACCTGTTTGCCATTTCCCACACAGCAAGGTAGAACCAAGAACAGTGCAGAGAAATGCCACATTTGCACACATACTTTTCCAAGCTTTCATTTACAAAGATAAAGCTACAGCTCTCTAACCACAACCATGCCCTACAGACCTTTCCATAGTTTCCTTTAGCCACTTCAAATTCCCTGGTTAAGTCTACTGATAGCATGTCGACTCCCCGTGCATCACTTCATTCCAATTCACTCTATCCCATGCAGGCCTTTTACCCTCCTGCAAATTCAGACCCCGATCACTCAAAATATTTTTCACTCCATTCTAATCTAGTCTCCCCCTTCCTGTCCCCTCCAATTCTGACACATACATCCTCTCTGTCAACCTCTTCTCACTCGTTCTCTCCAGATGTCCAAACCATTTCAGCATTCTCTTTTCAGGTCTCTCAATCACTCTCTTTTATTTCTCTGCCTCTCTCTCACCCTTTTATACTTACTCAATTAAACCACCACACACAACATATTGTCCCTAAAACACTATTTCTTTCAAATCCATCTTCCTCTTCACCTCTACATAATTAGCACATGCTTCACATTCATACAATATTGTTGACTACTTTCAAACATACCTATTTTTGCCCTCCCCAATAACGACCTCTTGTCCCACACATTCTTTAATGCTGCCAGGACATTGCCTCCTCACCCATCCAATGGTTTACTCCCACTTCCATGGTCCACATTTGCTGCCATGTCTTCTCCATATATCCATAACACTTCACTTACTCCATTTTTCTCAATTCAAACTTCCATCCCAACTAACCCATCCCTCTACCCTGCTACAAACCACATAAACGTACTTTTATTCACGTTTACTCTCAACTTTCTCCTTTCAAACACTCTATCAAACTCTGTTACCAATTACTGCAGTTTCCTGCTCAAATCTGTCACCAGTGCTATGTCATCAGGAAACAACAATTGACTTACTTCCCAGGCCCCCTCATCACTTACAGACTGCATAATCACCCCTATCTACAGAACTCTTCTTTTTTCCTCCCTTACCATCCTATCCATAATAAAACTGAACAGTTACGGAGACTTCACACACCCGTGGAAGGGCTCACTCTCCATTCTTCCTATCTGTGCACTGCCTTGATAAAAATTTTCCATTGCTTATGGCAGCCTTCCTACCACACCATATATTCAATAGACCTTCCACAAAGAATCCCTATCAACCCTTTAATAAGCATTCTCCAGATCCATAAATGCCACATACAAATCATTCTGTCTCTCTAAGTATTTCTCACATACATCATTTAAATCAAACACCTGATCTGCACATCCTCTACCACTTCTGAAACCACTTTGTTCCTTCCCAGTGTGCTCTGTACATGCCTTCATCCTCTAAATCACTACTCTCCCATACAGCTTAACAGTGCACTTAATAAACTTATACCTCTGTAGCTTAAACACCCACCTTTGTGCCCCTTGCCTTTATACAAAAGAACAATAGTGCATTTCTTAAATCCTTAGGCACCTCAACATGATCCATGTAGATATCTAGAAATCTACTATCCAATCAACGGCATAGTCATCCCCTTTCTTAATAAATTCCACTGCAACACCATCCACTCCAGCTGCCTTGCAAAATACCATCTTGTGCAAGGCTTTCACCACATCTCTCCTCACCAAACCAATCTGACCCAAACACCCTACCATCAAACGCATTCAGAAGTCCTTAACATGCCTCACTCCATCCCTTCTTTACTTCATTACTACCTTTTACCACTTTCCTATTTGACCCCTTCTCTAATGTTCCACTAGTTCTCTTGTTTTTTGCACTCTAATCGCCTTCCAAAAACATCTTATTCTTTCTAAAGTTTACCGATACTCATACACTCCGAACTCTCATTTTTACATCTATCACTGGGGTAGGGGAAAAAGAACTCTACCTCCATATTCATCATTTTGTTGAAGATAGTGATTAATTGGGGGAAACAGGGGCTTGAAACACTGTTTCTTGTACTTCATTTTCTAAAAACTGGAAAAAGGAGATAAGTGGGAGTGCTCATTTTCTTTGAAGGCCGAATTTCAGAGGCATGGCGTCGCAAAACAAACTTTTATTCCTTATATTTCACTGTAAAGTCATACTAATTTCTAATGCCTACCTAACAGTGAGCATTCTGAAGTACTAAACATTATAACTAGTTCGGAGAGAAAAAATGACAAAACACTCAATAAGACAAAATCTTTATCTCAGAATTCACCACAATCACATGTAAACCTGTGACAAGAGTGATGTTACTTGAGAAAAAAATAATCATTCTGCCCCTGGTTCAACAGAACCCCTGAAACCCTTCCATGAGCCCTCTACAAGTTTCAACTGATATTTCATCGTGGTACTGGAATTAGAGTTAATAACTGAGATGGCATTACTCCGGACAATAAAATGACTGGAGTTTATAACATGATCAAACAAGGCATTTGACTCTCGTACTGTTCTTATACTATGTTAATGTTGCTTAAGTCTAAAGAAAGATCCGTACACAGTCTGCCCAACATAAACTTATCACAATTTTTATCATATTTCAATTATTAACTTTGACGCTCTCTCCGGTGTTAGCGAGGAAGCGCAAGGAAAACAGACGAAAAAATGGCCCAACCCACCCACATACACATGTATATACATAAACACCCACACACCACATACAACCCATACATTTCAACGTATACATACATATACATACACAGACATATACATAGGATAGGGATAAAGGTAGGAGAGACACAATATTTCCACGCATTCCTCACTGTCGTAGAAGGTAACTAAAGGGATGGGAGGCGGGGGCTAGAAACCCTCCCCTCCTCGTATTTCAACTTTCTAAAGGGGGGAAACAGAAAAAGGAGTCATAGGGGATGCTCATCTTCCTCGAAGGCTCAGATTGGGGTGTCTAAAGGTGCTTGGATGTAACCAAGATGAGAAAAAAGGAGAGGCAGGTAGTATGCTTGAGAAGGAACCTGGATGTTTGCTCTGAGTGAAACAAAGCTCAGGGTAAAGGGAAACAGTGATTGGAATGTCATGGGAGTAAAGTCAGGAGTTAGAGGACAAGAGCAGAGGGAAGGAGTAGCACTACTCCTGAAACAGGAGTAGTGGGAGTATTATACAGTGTAATAAATTAACTCTAGATTGATATGGGTATAACTGAATAGTGGATGGAGAGAGATGGGTGATTATTGGTGCAAATGAACTTGGGCATGAGAAGAAAGATCATGAGATTCAAGTGATTTGTGAGCACTGATGAGTGTGATTAAAAGTTTGATTTCACGTAGACCGGTATATAGTTGAGGGTGAGCTTTGAATGCAAAAAGGGGATTTAAAGTGGGGAGTTGGGGGGAATAATTGGTGTACATGGGGTGTTAAGTGTTGTAAATGGAAATGGGATTTAAGAGCTGTAAAGTCTATGCGCTGAAAAAGGACTAGTGGGTTGGGAATACCTGGTTCAAAAAGAAAATATACATAAGCATACCTATGTAAGGGAAAGGAAGAGATGGCCAGAGAGCATTATTGGATTACGAGTTAAAAAGATAGACGTGTGAAAGAGAGGCTTTTGATGTGTAATGTGCTGAGAGGTGCAACAGGAGGATGTCTGATCATTATCTTGTTGAGATGAAGGTGAAGATTGTGTAGAGGTTTTCAGAAAAGAGGAGAGAATTAATGTGGAATGAAAGAGTGGTGAAAGTATGTGAGCTTGGAAAGGAGACTTGTTGAGGAAGGTACCAAGAGAGACTGAGCAAGAATGAAAAAGGTTGAGAATAAAAGAACGTAAGTGGAGTGGGGGAGGAAAAGGAAAATTTAGGGAGGCCGTGATGGCTTGCGCAAAAGCTTGTGGCTTGAGAAGCTGGGAGATAGGCGATTGAAATGGTAGTGAGTGGTGGGATTGAAGAAGTAAGATTATTAGTGAAAGAGAAGAGAGGAGACATTGGACGATTTTTGAAGGGAAATGATTCAAATGAACTGGAAGATGTATAAACGAAAGAGGCAGGAGGTCAAGAGAAAGGTGCAAAAGGTTAAAAAGAGGGCAAATGAGAGTTGGGGTGAGAGTATCATTAAATTTTAGGGAAATAAAAAGATGTTTTGGAAGGAGATAAAAAAAAGTGCGAAAAACAATGGAACAAATGGGAACCATTTAAGGAAGCTAAAGGGGAGGTGATAACAACTCAGGGGGAATGATAACAAGTAGTGGTGATGGAAATAAGGAATGGAGTGAGTATTTTGAAGGTTTTTTGAAAATGTTTATGATAGAGTGGCAGATAAAAGGGTGTTTTTTTGGCCCAGGTGGTGTGCAAAGTGAGAGGTTTGGGAAATGAATTTGAAACAAGAAGAAGGTAGTAAAAGCTTTCTGGAAGATGAAAGCCGGCAAGGGCAGCGGGTGATGGTATTTGCAGTGGAATTTATAAAAAAAAGGGGTGATGATTGATGACTGGTTGGTAAGGTTGTTTAATGTATGTATGAAATCATGGTAAGGTGCCTAGGATTGCGGAATGCTTCATAAGGGCCTTGTAAAAAAGGTAAGGGGATAAAAGTGAGTGCTCTAAATTACAGAGTAAAAGTTTGTTGAGTATTCCTGGAAAATTTTATGGAGAAGGTATGATTGAGAAAGGGGGAAGGCAAAGTACAGACATCAGACTGAGGAAGGGGCATGTTTGGGTTTTAGAGGGGGTAGAGGATGTGGGGGATCGGTGTTTGCTTTGAAAAATGTAAAGTGAGAAATACTTAGAAAAGTAAATGGATTTATATGTAGCATTTATAGACTGGAGAAAGGCATAAATGAGTTGATAAGATGCTCTGTTGGGAAATATTAAGAAAATATGGGTAGGGAGGCAAGTTGCAAAAAGCAGTGAAAAGTTTTTAAAAACAGGATGTAAGGAATGGTGTACGTGTAGAAAAAAAGAAGAGGACAGTGTTTGGTTTTTTCATGAATGTTCTGGTTTGCGGCAGGGGTGTGTGATGTCTCCATTGTTTTTAATTGTTATGGGATGGGGTTGTTAGGGAGGGAAAATGCCAGAAGTTTTGGAAAGAGGGGCAAGTATGCAGTTCTGCCTGTGGATGAGATAGCATGGAAAGTGATCCAGTTGTTGTTCACTAAATGATACAGCGACTTGTGCTTATTCGGGTGAGAAACTGCAGAAGCTGGTGACTGAGTTTGGTAAAGTGTATGAAAGAAGAAAGTTACAGTAAATGAGAATCAGACATAGCAAGGTTATTAGGACAGTAGGGTTGTGAGGACAAGTCAATTTGGAGGTAAGTTTGAATGGAAAAAACTGGAGGAAGTGAATGCAATTAAAATATCTGGAAGAGGATCTTTGTTTGGCAGTTTGGATGGAAACCCTGGAAGCGGAAGTAGATCATAGCGGGGGGGAGGTGTGCGAAAGATCATGGAGCAATTGGCGTAATGGTGTCGGGACGTCGATTAAAACGTAATCTTGGAAATCAAAAATGTGTATGTTTGACAGGAATAGTGGTTCCAACAATATTTATATGGGTTGCCGTGGCGTGGGCACCTCGCTATACATGCGTTGGGGAGGGGGCTGTTTATTTCAGTGTGGTTGATGGTTTGTGCGGAGGAGGATGTCGGATGTTTTCTGGAATGGGAGATGATTGAGGACAGTATTGTTGAGTGTTCTAAACTGTAAGTGTGAGGTGGTTTGATCGAGTAAGAAATAATAGGGGTACTGAAAGATGTTGTGGATAAAAAAAAGAGATGGGTCGAAGAGCAAAGAGGGTGTTTGAAATGGTTTTGGTCCATACAAATGGGGAAGAAGAATGAGTTAGGAAGGATTGACAAAGGAGGAATCTAAATTGTCAGAGGTAAGAGGGAACGCGGAGAAGTGGGAGACCCAATTAGGGAGGGTGCAAAGAATGGGGAGGCCACCCTGCACCCCGAAGTCAAAAATTATCTCTAGCATCGGGCCTGAACCAATGCATGATGTATACACATGCGAGCAAGGAATCGAGTGCACAATGACCGAATAGGACTACATTAGACAACTAGCTGTCAATGGATAAAAACAGGGCCTTATCAGCAGACAGAGGGGAACAACCAACCAAAGCAGGAACAGTCATCACCATCCAACCTCTCTCACGCAGAGGCGGCGTAGGTTCTTCACTGTTGGGGTTTGGTGAGGTGGATTGGGGTGGGTTTGTGCTGGATGCACACCAGGCTGAGGAAAGGGGGGGGGGGGGGGGGGGGGGGGGGGGGGGGGGGGGAGCTTAAGTTATCCGGTGCGGTTCAAAACAACAAGAACATGCATAGAGACAGAGTGTGACTTACTTAGTGCCGTAAGGTTGTCTATCCTATCTACCTATCCGAGGCCTCGCGGGCGGCTACTTCGGGGCACTTCAACCCCCCTCGCATACATCGGTGGGGGAGGGGGCTGTTATTTCCATTGTGGTGGGTGGCGAGAGAATGAATAAGGCAGCTAAGAATGAAATATAAACATTATGTCGTAAATTGTAATGTCTGTGTGTGGTGTTCATATATATAAAAATATATAATATATAATAATTTATATATTACATTATTAAATATATAATATATATAATAAAAATAAATAAAAATAATATATAAGTATAAATATATATATATATATATATAGATATATATAAATATATATATTATATGTATACGTTGAGATTATATAGCCATGTATATGTGCGTGTGGGACTTGTATGTAAAAACTGTGATATTTAGGGTGGGTTGGGCCAATTCTTATTCTTTCGTCTGGTCTTTCCTATTTAGCTAACCACTTGCATCACTACAATAGAAAATAAATCTGACAAAACACAACAAAAAAAAAACCACTACAACGAACAACCGTCCATACAACAAACCCTAAACCCGTCTCCGCCGCTACAACAAGCACCGACCTCCCACTCCCCCCCACCCACCCCCCCCCCACCCCCCCCCCCCCCCGCCGCTCCCCCCCCCCCTACCCTCCCGCCTACCCCCCCCCCCCCCCCCCGCGGGGCGGGACCCACCCCCCCCGCCCCCACCCTCACCACCTCCCCCCGCCGTCGCCCCCCCTCTGCCCCTCCTTCCAACGCCCCCACCCAACACCCCCAGCCCGCCCCACCCCACACCCCCACTCTCCACCCCACCCCCCCCTCCTGACCCACACCCTCCCCCTACCCCCCCCCCCCCCCTCCCCCCGCCTAACCCCTCCCCCCGCCCTCCCCCCCCCCCCTCCGTCCGCCGCCCCTCCGCCCCCCCCCCCCCCCCCCCCCCCCCCCCCCCCCCCCCCCCCCCCCCCCCCCCCCCCCCCCCCCCCCCCCCCCCCCCCCCCCCCCCCCCCCCCCCCCCCCCCCCCCCCCCCCCCCCCCCCCCCCCAGCGACCCCCACCCCCTCTTCATCCCCCCCCCCCCCCCCCCCTATTCCACCCCGCTTCCCCCCCCCCCCCCCGTCCATATCGCCTACCCCCCCAACCTCCCCGCTCCCGCCCCATCCCCTTCAGTCTCCACACCCCCCCCCGCCCCATCCGCCGCCTCCAGTCCACACCCCGCGCACCCACCCCACCCCCGCCCCGTCTACCCACCCCTCACCCCCGCCCCCCCCCCCCCCACCGCCCCGCCCCATCCCCCCCCCTCCCGCCTCCACCCCCACCCTCTGCCACCTTGATCCCCCACCCCCCGCTAACTGATCAATGCGTGCTAGGAACCGCCACCCAGGTCCCACATACTATACACACTCAGTACTGTTAAACTGACAAGTACTCCAGCTCCTCCCTGCCCCACCACCCTATTCCACATCTAGGCCCCAACAAAACATTCCATCGAAATTAAAACCCTAGTCAATGCTTCACCAGCCCAGAACCAACCATTGACAGCAAATCGACCCCCGAAAAACCACATCATTCCAATTCACTCTAAACCGTTGTCACGCCTTTACACCCCTCCTGTAAGTTCAGGCCCAAAAAAAATGTAATCAAAATCTTTTTCATTCCATTCAATCCACCTCCAATTTGGTCTCCCACTTCTCGTTTCCTTCACCTCTGAAGACATATATCCACTTTGTCACATTCTTTCTCATTTGATTCTCTCTAGGTTACGAAACCTTTCCAATACCCCCCTCTTACTGCTCTCGACCACACTCATTTTTAATACCACGACATCTCTCCCTTACCTTTTCTTACCTACTCTGATTCAAACCACCTCACACTATATTATGCCCGCACAAATCTCATTTCACACCTGTCCACACCTCCTTCTAGCAACTACCCTATATATTGCCTAAGCTCACAACCTTATAACTGTTGGAACCACTCATCCTTTATACATTCCCATTTTGCTCTCCGAGAAATGTACTCGATCTACACATTCTTCAACGCTTCCAGAATCTTTTGCCAACCCACCCCCTGTGACTCACTACCGCATCCCAGGTTCCATCCTCTGCCAAACGACTCCCAGATATCTCGAACACTACAACTTCCCTACCAATTAGGACTTACCATCCCCAATGACTTGTCCCTCAACCCTACTAAACCTAATAACTTTGCTCTTATTCCACATTTGCCTCTCAACTTTCATCTTTCACACACTTCACTAAACCAATCACCAACTTCCGTATGTTCTCACCCGAATCAACCACAACGCCTGTATCATCAGCGAACAATAAGAACAAATGAATCACTCCCAAAGCCCTCTGATCCACAACAGATTGCATACTTCCCCCTCTCTCCCAAAACATTTGCAGTCACCTCCCTAAAAATCCCATCCATAAACAAATTAAACAGCCATGGAGAATCACACACTCTCTGCAAAGCGACATTCACAAAGGAAAACCACTCAATTTCCTCTCTTCGTACTCGTAAACATGCCTTACATCCTTGATAAAGAACTTTCACTGCTTCTACTAACTTACCTCCCAGCCGCCATGATTTTTTTTTAATTTATTTTCTTTGTCGCTGTCTCCGCGTTAGCGAGGTAGCGCAAGGAAACAACGAAAGATGGCCCAACCCACCATACTGGGAGAATATAAGAAGAAAAAAGCATTATTTTTTACATCATGTATTCTGCTTTGTCGCTGTCTCCCGCTTTGCGAGGTAGCGCAAGAAAACAGACGAAAGAAAATGGCCCACCACCCAATACACAATATATACCACACACGCCCACACAAGCGAAATACATACCTATACATCCAATCTACACATATATATACCACACACAGACACATACATATATACCCTTGCACACAATTCACCCTAATCTGCCACATTCATTCCATCGCCACCTCGCCACACATGTATACCATCCCCTCCCCCTCCATGTGTGCGAGGTAGCACTAGGAAAAGACAACAAAGTCCCCATTCGTTTCACTCTTCACTCTCCACCAGTTCACGCAATAATGCCCGAAACCACAGCTCCTTTCCACATCCAGGCCCCACAAAACTTCCCATGGGTTCCCCCAGACGCTTCACATGCCCTGATTCAATCCACTGACAGCAAGTCAACCCCGTATAACCAACACGATCCAATTCACCTATTCCTTGCCTCCTTTCACCCACACTGCGATGTTCAGGCCCCCGATCACTCAAAATCTTTTTATCCTCCATCTTTCCACCTCAATTTGGTCTCCCAATCTCCTCTTCCCTCCACCACTGACACATATATCCTCTTGGTCAATCTTTCCTCACTCATTCCTCTCCATGTTCCCCAAACATTTCAAAAAACCCTCTTCTGCTCTTCTCAACCACGCTCTTATTCCATATTCCACACATCTCTATTACCCTATTATTACTTACTCGATCAAACCACCTCACACCACAAATTGTCCTCAAACATCTCATTTGCAGCACATCCACCCTCTGCGCACAACCTCAATCCATAGCCCACGTCCTCGCAACCATACAACATTGTTAGAACCACAATTCACCTTCAACATACCCATTTTTTTGCTTTCCGAGATAATGTTCTCGACTTCCACACATTCTTCAAGGCTCCAGGATTTTCGCCCCCTCCCCACCCATTGAATCACTTCCGCTTCCATGTTCCACTCCGCTGCCAGATTCCACTCCCAGAATATCTAAAACACCTTACTTCTTCCAGTTTTTTCTCCTTTCAAACTTACCTCCCAATGGACTGACCTCAACCCTACTGAACCAAATAACCTTGCTCTTAATCACAATTTACTCTAACTTTCTCTTTCACACCACATCAAATTGTATAAACTATAACCGTCCATACACCAAACATACAAACCTATACATCTCAAGTATACATATATATAACACATAGACATATACATATATACATATGTACAAAATTCATACATCCTGCCTTTAATCATTCCCATACGCCCTTCGCCAAACATGTAGTAACAACCCCCCCGCTCCTCCCTCACTGTTGTGAGCGAGGTAGTGCTAGGAAAAAAACAACAACGTCCCCATTCGTTCGCACTCAG
>NC_092238.1:20834652-20854470 GCF_036320965.1 Panulirus ornatus
TTGTTGTGGATGAGAGAGCTTGGGAAATGAGTCAGTTGTTGTTCGATGATGATACAGCGCTGGTGGCTAATTCATGTGAGAAACTGCAGAAACTGATGACTGAGTTTGGTAAAGTGTGTGAAAGAAGAAAGTTGAAAGAAAACGTGAATAAGAGCAAGGTTATTAGGCACAGTAGGATTGAGGGTCAAGTCAATTGGGAAGTAAGTTTGAATAGAGAAAAACTGGAGGAAGTGAAGTGTTTTAGATATCTGGTAGTGGATCTGGCAGTGGATGGAACCATGGAAGCGGAAGTGAACCATAGGGTGGGGGAGGGGGCGAAAACTCTGGAGCGTTGAAGAGTGTGTGGAAGTCGAGAACATTATCTCGGAAAGCAAAAACGGGTATGTTTGAAGGAATAGTGGTTCCAACAATGTAGTATCGTTGCGAGGCATGGGCTATGGATAGAGTTTTGCGCTAGAAATGATATGTTTGGAGACTATATGTGTTGTGAGGTGGTTTGATCGAGTAAGTTATGATAGGGTAAGAGGTGTGTGGCAAAAGAATGAGTGTAGTTGAGAGAGCAGAAGAGGGTGTTTTGAAAGGGTCTGGGTACATGGAGAGAATGAGTGAGGAAAGATTGACAAAGAGGATATATGTGTCAGAGGTGGAGGGAAGGAGAAGTGAGAGACCAAATTGGAGGTGGAAAGATGAAGAGAAAAAATTCTTGAGTGATCGGGGTCTGAACTTGCAGGAGGATGAAAGGCGTGCAAGGAATAGAGTGAATTGGAACGATGTGGTATACCGGGGCGACGTGCTGTCAATGGATTGAACCAGGGCATATGAAGTGTCTGGGGTAAACAATGGAAAGTTC
This sequence comes from Panulirus ornatus, assembly GCF_036320965.1. NCBI lineage: Eukaryota > Metazoa > Arthropoda > Malacostraca > Decapoda > Palinuridae > Panulirus > Panulirus ornatus. The sequence continues at coordinate 20,835,503 of NC_092238.1, forward strand.
TGTGGGCCTGGATGTGGGAAGGGAGTTGTGGTTTCGGTGCATTATTACATGACAGCTAGAGACTGAGTGCGAACGAATGGGGACGTTGTTGTCTTTTCCTAGCACTACCTCGCACACATGAGGGAGGGGGGGGGGGGATGTTATTACATGTTTGGCGAGGGGGCGATGGGAATGAATAAAGGCAGATAGTATGATTTTTTACATATGTATATATGCATATGTCTATGTGTGTATATATATATATATATATATATATATATATATATATATATATATATATATATATGTATACATTGAGATGTATAGGTATGTATATTTGCGTGTATGGACGGTTATGTATATACATTTGTATGTGGGTGAAAGAAGAAAGTTAAGAGTAAATGTGAATAAGAGCAAGGTTATTAGGTACAGTAGGGTTGAGGGTCAAGTCAATTGGGAGGTAAGTTTGAATGGAGAAAAACTGGAGGAGGTAAAGTGTTTTAGATATCTGGGAGTGGATCTGGGAGCGGATGGAACCATGGAAGCGGAAGTGAATCATAGGGTGGGGGAGGGGGCGAAAATCCTCGGAGCCTTGAAGAATGAGTGGAAGTCGAGAACATTATCTCGGAAAGCAAAAATGTGTATGTTTGAAGGAATAGTGGTTCCAACAATGTAGTATCGTTGCGAGGCATAGGCTATGGATAGAGTTTTGCGCAGGAGGGTGGATGTGCTAGAAATGATATGTTTGGAGACAATATGTGTTGTGAGGTGGTTTGATCGAGTAAGTTATGATAGGGTAAGAGGTGTGTGGCAAAAGAATGAGTGTAGTTGAGAGAGCAGAAGAGGGTGTTTTGAAAGGGTCTGGGTACATGGAGAGAATGAGTGAGGAAAGATTGACAAAGAGGATATATGTGTCAGAGGTGGAGGGAAGGAGAAGTGAGAGACCAAATTGGAGGTGGAAAGATGAAGAGAAAAAAGTCTTGAGTGATCGGGGTCTGAACTTGCAGGAGGATGAAAGGCGTGCAAGGAATAGAGTGAATTGGAACGATGTGGTATACCGGGGCGACGTGCTGTCAATGGATTGAACCAGGTCATATGAAGTGTCTGGGGTAAACAATGGAAAGTTCTGTGGGCCTAGATGTGGGAAGGGAGTTGTGGTTTCGTTGCATTATTACATGACAGCTAGAGACTGAGTGCGAACGAATGGGGACGTTGTTGTCTTTTCCTAGCACTACCTCGCACACATGAGGGAGGGGGGGGGGGTGTTATTACATGTTTGGCGAGGGGGCGATGGGAATGAATAAAGGCAGATAGTATGATTTTTGTACATATGTATATATGTATATGTCTATGTGTGTATATATATATATGTATACATTGAGATGTATAGGTATGTATATTTGCGTGTATGGACGGTTATGTATATACATTTGTATGTGGGTGAAAGAAGAAAGTTAAGAGTAAATGTGAATAAGAGCAAGGTTATTAGTTACAGTAGGGTTGAGGGTCAAGTCAATTGGGAGGTAAGTTTGAATGGAGAAAAACTGGAGGAAGTAAAGTGTTTTAGATATCTGGGAGTGGATCTGGCAGCGGATGGAACCATGGAAGCGGAAGTGAATCATAGGGTGGGGGAGGGGGCGAAAATGCTGGGAGCCTTGAAGAATGAGTGGAAGTCGAGAACATTATCTCGGAAAGCAAAAATGTGTATGTTTGAAGGAATAGTGGTTCCAACAATGTTGTATGGTTGCGAGACGTGGGCTATGGATAGAGTTGTGCGCAGGAGGGTGGATGTGCTGGAAATGAGATGTTTGAGGACAATGTGTGGTGTGAGGTGGTTTGATCGAGTAAGTAATAATAGGGTAAGAGAGATGTGTGGAAATAAAAAGAGCGTGGTTGAGAGAGCAGAAGAGGGTGTTTTGAAATGGTTGGGGCACATGGAGAGAATGAGTGAGGAAAGATTGACCAAGAGGATATATGTGTCAGAGGTGGAGGGAACGAGGAGAAGTGGGAGACCAAATTGGAGGTGGAAAGATGGAGGATAAAAGATTTTGAGTGATCGGGGCCTGAACATGCAGGAGGGTGAAAGGAGGGCAAGGAATAGAGTGAATTGGATCGATGTGGTATACCGGGGTTGACTTGCTGTCAGTGGATTGAATCAGGGCATGTGAAGCGTCTGGGGTAACCCATGGAAAGTTTTGTGGGGCCTGGATGTGGAAAGGGAGCTGTGGTTTCGGGCATTTATTGCGTGACAGCTGGAGACTGAGTGTGAACGAATGGGGCCTTTGTTGTCTTTTCCTAGTGCTACCTCGCACACATGAGGAGGGAGCGGGATGGTATACCATGTGTGGCGAGGTGGCGATGGGAATGAATAGTCACAGATAGTGTGAATTGTGTGCATGGGTATATATGTCTGTGTCTGTGTGTGTATATATATGTGTACATTGGGATGTATAGGTATGTATATTCGCTTGTGTGGGCGTGTGTGTATATATATTGTGTATGGGGGTGGGTTGGGCCATTTTCTTTCGTCTGTTTCCTTGCGCTACCTCGCAAACGCGGGAGACAGCGACAAAGCAAAATAATAAAAATAATGTGGGTGGGTTGGGCCATTCTTTCGTCTGTTTCCTTTCGCTACCTCGCTAACGCGGGAGACAGCGACAAAGAGAAATAAAAATAAAAAAAAAAATCATGTGAGAGGTAAGTTACTAGAATCAGTGAAAAGTTTTTATCAAAGATGTAAGGCATGTTTACGAGTACGAAGAGAGGAAATTGAGTGGTTCCTTGTGAATGTCGCTTTGCAGAAGAGGTGTGTGATGTCTCCATGGCTGTTTAATTTGTTTATGGATAGGGTTTTTAGGGAGGTGACTGCAAATGTTTTGGAGAGAGGGGAATGTATGCAATCTGTTGTGGATCAGAGGGCTTGGGAAGTGATTCATTTGTTGTTCGCTGATGATACAGCTTTGTGGTTGATTCGGGTGAGAAACTACTGAAGTTGGTGATTGAGTTTAGTAAAGTGTGTGAAAGAAGAAAGTTGAGAGTAAATGTGAATAAGAGCAAAGTTATTAGGTTTAGTAGGGTTGAGGGACAAGTCAATTGGGCGGTAAGTCAATTGGGAGGAAGTGAAGTGTTCGAGATATCTGGGAGTCGATTTGGCAGTGGATGGAACCATGGAAGCGGAAGTGAGTCACAGGGTGTGGGAGTGGGCAAAGATTCTGGAAGCGTTGAAGAATGTGTAGATCCGAGAACATTATCTCGGAGAGCAAAAATGGGAATGTATAAAGGAATAGTGGTTCCAACAGTTATAATGGTTGTGAGCTATAGGCAATATATAGGGTTGTGCAGGGGAGGGTGGACATGTGTGAAATGAGATGTTTGCGGGCAAAATATGGTGTGAGGTGGTTTGATCGAGTAGGTAATGAAAAGGTAAGAGAGATGTGTGGTAATAAAAAGAGTGTGGTCGAGAGAGCAGAAGAGTGTGTATTGAAATGGCTTGGTAACCTAGAGAGAATAAATGAGGAAAGATTGACAAAGAGGATATATGTGTCAGAGGTGGAGGAAACGAGAAGTGGGAGACCAAATTGGAGGTGGAAGAATGGAGTGAAAAAGATTTTGATCAATTGGGGCCTGAACATACAGGAGGGTGAAAGGCGTGCAAGGAATAGAGTGAATTGGAATGATGTGGTATACCGGGGTCGATTTGCTGTCAATGGATTGAACAAGGGCATGTGAAGCATCTAGGGTAAACCATGGAAAGTTTTGTGGGGCCTAGATGTGGAAAGGGAGCTGTGCTTTCGGCGCATTATACATGACAGCTAGAGACTGAGTGTGAACGTATGTTGCCTTTTTGTCTTTTCCTAGCACTTACTTGCACGTACGCGGGGGTAGGGGTGTCATTTCATGTGTTAGCGAGGTAGCACAAGGAAACAGACGAAAGAATGGCCCAACCCACCCACATACACACGTATATACATACACGTCCACACACGCACATATACATGCCTATATATCTCAACGTATACATATATATATATATATATATATATATATATATATATATATATATATATATATATATATATATATATATATATATATATATATATATATATATATATATATATATATATATATATATATATATATATATATATATATATATATATATATATGCATATATATATATATATATATATATATATATATATATATATATATATATATATATATATATATATATATATATATATATATATATATATATATATATATATATATATATATATATATATATATATATATATATATATATATATATATATATATATATATATATACGCACACGCACAGACATACATATATACACATGTATAAAATTCATACTAGCTGCCCTTATTCATTCCTCTCGCCACACCACCACACAAGAAATAACAGCCCCCTCCCCACGCATGTATGCGAGGTAGCGCTAGGAAAGACAACAAAGGCCACATTCATTCACACTCAGTCTCTAGCTATCATGTATTATGCACCGAGACCATAGCTCCCTTTCCACTTCCAGGTTCCACAGAACTTTCCATGATTTACCCCAGACGCTTCACATGCCCTGATTTAAATCAATGACAGCACGTTGACACCAGTATACCACATCGTTCCAATTCACTCTATTCCTTGCACGTCTTTTACCCTCCTGCATGTTCAGCCCCCGATCACTCAAAATCCTTTTCACCCCATCTTTGCACCTCCAATTTGGTCTCCCACTTCTCCGCGTTCCCTCTACCTCTGACACATATATCCTCTTTGTCAATCTTTCCTAACTCATTCTCTCCATATGATCAAACCATTTCAAAACACCCTCTTTTGCTCTCTCGACCACACTCTTTTTATTACCACACATCTATCTTACCTTATTATTACTTACTCGATCAAACCACCTCACAGCACATACTGTCTTCAAACATCTCATTTCCAGAACATCCACCCTCCTTCGCACAACCCACCACACATGAAATAACAGCCCCCTCCCCACGCATGTATGCGAGGTAGCCCACGCCACGCAACCATATAAAATTGTTGGAACCACTATTCCTTCAAACATACACATTTTTGCTTTCCAAGATAACGTTCTCGACTTCCACACATTCTCCAATGCTCCCAGAACTTTCGCCCCTCCCCCACCCTATGATTCACTTCCGCTTCCATGGTTCCATCCACTGCCAAATCCACTACCAGATATTTAAAACACTTCACTTCCTCCAGTTTTTTCCATTCAAACTTACCTTCCAATTGACTTGTCCCTCAACACTACTGTACCTAATAACCTTCCTCTTATTCACATTTACTGTCAATTTTCTTCTTTCACACACTTTACCAAACTCAGTCACCAGCTTCTGCAGTTTCTCACCCGAATAAGCCACCAGCGCTGTATCATTTAGTGAACAACAACTGACTCACTTTCCAAGCTCTCTCATCCACAGCAGACTGCATACTTGCCCCTCTTTCCAAATTCTTTCATTCACCTCCCTAACAACCCCATCCATAAACAAATTAAACAACAGTGGAGACATCACACACCCCCCGCAAACCAACATTCACTGAAAACCAATCACTTTCCTCTCTTTCTACACGTACACATTCCTTACATCCTTTATAAAAACTTTTCACTGCTTTTTGCAACTTGCCTCCCTTACCATATATTCTTATTACCTTCCACAGAGCATCTATATCAACTCTGTCATATGCCTTCTCCAGATCCATAAATGCTACATATAAATCCATTTGCTTTTCTAAGTATTTCTCACATACATTTTTCAAAACAAACACCTGATCCACACATCCTCTACCACCTCTGAAACCACACTGCTCTTACCCAGTCTGATGTTCTGTACATGCCTTCACCCTCTCAATCAATACCTTCCCATAAAAATTTCCAGGAATACTCAACAAACTTATACCTCTGTAATTTGAGCACTCACTTTTATCCCCTTTACCTTTGTACAATGCAACTATGCAAGCATTCCGCCAATCCTCAGGCACCTTACCATGAGTCATACATACATTAGATAACCTTACCAACCAGTCATCTATACAGTCACTCCCTTTTTTAATAAATTCCACTGCAATACCACCCAACCCGCTGCCTTGCCGGCTTTCATCTTCCACAAAGCTTTTACTACCTGTTCTCTGTTTACCAAATCATTCTCCCAAACCCTATCACTTTGCACACCACCTCGACCAAAACACCCTATATCTGCCACTCTATCATCAAACACATTCAACAAACCTTCAAAATACTCACTCCATCTCCTCACATCACCACTACTTGTTATCACCTCCCCATTAGCTTCCTTCACTGGTTCCCATTTGTTCCATTGTCTTACGCACTTTATTTATCTCCTTCCAAAACATCTTTTTATTCTCCCTAAAATTTAATGATACTCTCACCCCAACTCTCATTTGCCCTCTTTTTCACCTTTTGCACCTTTCTCTTGACCTCCTGCCTCTTTCGTTTATACATCTTCCAGTCATTTGAATCATTTCCCTTCAAAAATCGTCCAAATGCCTCTCTCTTCTCTTTCACTAATAATCTTACTTCTTCATCCCACCACTCACTACCATTTCCAATCCGCCTACCTCCCATGCTTCTCATGCCACAAGCATCTTTTGCGCAAGCCATCACTACCTCCCTAAATACATCCTATTCCTCCCCCACTCCCCTTACGTTCTTTATTCTCACCTTTTTTCATTCTGTTCTCAGTCTCTCTTGGTACTTCCTTACACAAGTCTCCTTTCCAAGCTCACTTACTTTCACAACTATCTTCATCCCAATATTCTCTCCTCTTTTCTGAAAACCTCTACAAATCTTCACCTTCATCTCCACAAGATAATGATCAGACATCCCTCCAGTTGCACCTCTCAGCACATTAATATCCAAAAGTCTCTCTTTCACACGTCTATCAATTAACTCGTAATCCAATAACGCTCTCTGGCCATCTCTCCTACTTACATACGTATGCTTACGTATATCTCTCTTTTTGAACCAGGTATTCCCAATCACTAGTCCTTTTTCAGCGCATAACTTTACAGGCTAATCACCATTTTCATTTACAACACTTAACACCCCATGTACACCAATTATTCCCTCAACTGCCACATTACTCACCTTTGCATTCAAATCACCCATCACTATATACCGGTCTAGTGCATCAAAACTAATAACACACTCACTCAGCTGCTCCCAAACACTTCACTCTCATGATCTTTCTTCTCATGCCCAAGTGCATTTGCACCAATAATCACCCATCTCTCTCCATCCACTTTCAGTTATACCCATATCAATCTAGAGTTAATTTATTACACTGTATCACATACTCCCCGGGAGCGGGGGGGCAGAAATCCTCCCCTCCTTGTATTTTTTTTTAACTTTCTAAAATGGGAAACAGAAGAAGGAGTCACGCGGGGAGTGCTCATCCTCCTTGAAGGCTCAGATTGGGGTGCCTAAATGTGTGTGGATGTAACCAAGATGTGAAAAAAGGAGAGATAGGTAGTATGTTTGAGGAAAGGAACCTGGATGTTTTGGCTCTGAGTGAAACGAAGCTCAAGGGTAAAGGGGAAGAAGAGTGGTTTGGGAATGTCTTGGGAGTAAAGTCACGGGTTAGTGAGAGGACAAGAGCAAGGGAAGGAGTAGCATTACTCCTGAAACAGGAGTTGTGGGAGTATGTGATAGAATGTAAGAAAGTAAATTCTCGATTAATATGGGTAAAACTGAAAGTTGATGGAGAGAGATGGGTGATTATTGGTGCATATGCACCTAGGCATGAGAAGAAAGATCATGAGAGGCAAGTGTTTTGGGAGCAGCTGAATGAGTGTGTTAGTGGTTTTGATGCACGAGGCCGGGTTATAGTGATGGGTGATTTGAATGCAAAGGTGAGTAATGTGGCAGTTGAGGGAATAATTGGTATACATGGGGTGTTCAGTGTTGTAAATGGAAATGGTGAAGAGCTTGTAGATTTAGGTGCTGAAAAAGGACTGATGATTGGGAATACCTGGTTTAAAAAGCGAGATATACATAAGTATACTTATGTAAGTAGGAAAGATGGCCAGAGAGCGTTATTAGATTACGTGTTAATTGACAGGCGCGCGAAAGAGAGACTTTTGGATGTTAATGTGCTGAGAGGTGCAACTGGAGGGATGTCTGATCATTATCTTGTGGAGGCTAAGGTGAAGATTTGTATGGGTTTTCAGAAAAGAAGAGTGAATGTTGGGGTGAAGAGGGTGGTGAGAGTAAGTGAGCTTGGGAGTACAGAATGGAAAAAGGTGAGAACAATGGAAGTAAGGGGAGTGGGGGAGGAATGGGATGTATTTATGGAATCAGTGATGGATTGCCTAAAAGATGCTTGTGGCATGAGAAGAGTGGGAGGTGGGTTGATTAGAAAGGGTAGTGAGTGGTGGGATGAATAAGTAAGAGTATTAGTGAAAGAGAAGAGAGAGGCATTTGGACGATTTTTGCAGGGAAAAAATGCAATTGAGTGGGAGATGTATAAAAGAAAGAGACAGGAGGTCAAGAGAAAGGTGCAAGAGGTGAAAAAAAGGGCAAATGAGAGTTTGGGTGAGAGAGTATCATTAAATTTTAGGGAGAATAAAAAGATGTTCTGGAAGGAGTTTAATAAAGTGCGTAAGACAAGGGAGCAAATGGGAACTTCAGTGAAGGGCGCAAATGGGGAGGTGATAACAAGTAGTGGTGATGTGAGAAGGAGATGGAGTGAGTATTTTGAAGGCTTGTTGAATGTGTTTGATGATAGAGTGGCAGATATAGGGCGTTTTGGTCTAGGTGGTGTGCAAAGTGAGAGGGTTAGGGAAGATGATTTGGTAAACAGAGAAGAGGTAGTAAAAGCTTTGCGGAAGATGAAAGCCGGCAAGGCAGCAGGTTTGGATGGTATTGCAGTGGAATTTATTAAAAAAGGGGGTGACTGTATTGTTGACTGGTTGGTAAGGTTATTTAATGTATGTATGACTCATGGTGAGGTGCCTGAGGATTGGCGGAATGCGTGCATAGTGCCATTGTACAAAGGCAAAGGGGATAAGAGTAAGTGCTCAAATTACAGAGGTATAAGTTTGTTGAGTATTCCTGGAAAATTATATGGGAGGATATTGATTGAGAGGGTGAAGGCATGTACAGAGCATCAGATTGGGGAAGAGCAGTGTGGTTTCAGAAGTGGTAGAGGATGTGTGGATCAGGTGTTTGCTTTGAAGAATGTATGTGAGAAATACTTAGAAAAGCAAATGGATTTGTATGTAGCATTTATGGATCTGGAGAAGGCATATGATAGAGTTGATAGAGTTGCTCTGTGGAAGTTATTAAGAATATATGGTGTGGGAGGCAAGTTGTTAGAAGCAGTGAAAAGTTTTTATCGAGTATGTAAGGCATGTGTACGTGTAGGAAGAGAGGAAAGTGATTGGTTCTCAGTGAATGTAGGTTTGCGGCAGGGGTGTATGATGTCTCCATGGTTGTTTAATTTGTTTATGGATGGGGTTGTTAGGGAGGTGAATGCAAGAGTTTTGGAAAGAGGGGCAAGTATGAAATCTGTTGGGGATGAGAGAGCTTGGGAAGTGAGTCAGTTGTTGTTCGCTGATGATACAGCGCTGGTGGCTGATTCATGTGAGAAACTGCAGAAGCTGGTGACTGAGTTTGGTAAAGTGTGTGAAAGAAGAAAGTTAAGAGTAAACGTGAATAAGAGGAAGGTTATTAGGTACAGTAGGGTTGAGGGTCAAGCCAATTGGGAGGTGAGTTTGAATGGAGAAAAACTGGAGGAAGTGAAGTGTTTTAGATATCTGGGAGTGGATCTGGCAGCGGATGGAACCATGGAAGCGGAAGTGGATCATAGGGTGGGGGAGGGGGCGAAAATTCTGGGAGCCTTGAAGAATGTGTGGAAGTCGAGAACATTATCTCGGAAAGCAAAAATGGGTATGTTTGAAGGAATAGTGGTTCCAACAATGTTGTATGGTTGCGAGGCGTGGGCTATGGATATAGTTGTGCGCAGGAGTATGGATATGCTGAAAATGAGATGTTTGAGGACAATGTGTGGTGTGAGGTTGTTTGATCGAGTAAGTAACGTAAGGGTAAGAGAAATGTGTGGAAATAAAAAGAGCGTGGTTGAGAGAGCAGAAGAGGGTGTTTTGAAATTGTTTGGCACATGGAGAGAATGAGTGAGGAAAGATTGACCAAGAGGATATATGTGTCGGAGGTGGAGGGAACGAGGAGAAGAGGGAGACCAAATTGGAGGTGGAAAGATGGAGTGAGAAAGATTTTGTGTGATCGGGGCCTGAACATGCAGGAGGGTGAAAGGAGGGCAAGGAATAGAGTGAATTGGAGCGATGTGGTATACCGGGGTTGACGTGCTGTCAGTGGATTGAATCAAGGCATGTGAAGCGTCTGGGGTAAACCATGGAAAGCTGTGTAGGTATGTATATTTGCGTGTGTGGACGTATGTATATACATGTGTGTGGGGGAGGGTTGGGCCATTTCTTTCGTCTGTTTCCTTGCGCTACCTCGCAAACGCGGGAGACAGCGACAAAGCAAAAAAAAAAAAAAAAAATCACATACTCCCACTACTCCTGTTTCAGGAGTAGTGCTACTCCTTCCCTCGCTCTTGTCCTCTCTCTAACTCCTGACTTTACTCCCATGACATTCCCAAACCACTGTTTCCCTTTACCCTTGAGCTTTGTTTCACTCAGAGCCAAAACATCCAGGTTCCTTTCCTCAAACATACTACCTGCCTCTCCTTTTTTCTCATCTTGGTTACATCCAAGCACCTTTAGACACCCCAATCTGAGCCTTCGAGGAGGATGAGCACTCCCCGCATGACTCCTTTTTCTGTTTCCCCCTTCAGAAAGTTGAAATACGAGGAGGGGAGGGTTTCTAGCCCCCCCGCTCCCATCCCCTTCAGTTACCTTCTACGACACGTGAGGAATGCGTGGAAAGTATTGTTTCTCTCCTACCTTTATCCCCTATCCTATGTATATGTCTGTTTATGTATATGTATGTATACGTTGAAATGTATGGGTATGTATATGTGCGTGTGTGGGTGTTTATGTATATACATGTGTATGTGGGTGGGTTGGGCCATTTTTTCGTCTGTTTTCCTTGCGCTTCCTCGCTAACACCGGAGAGAGCGTCAAAGTATAATAAATGAAATATGAATAAGAAATTGTGATAAGTTTTATGTTGGGCAGACTGGTAAGGATCTTTCTGTTAGACTTAAGCAACATTAACATAGTATAAGAACAGTACGAGAGTCAAATGCCTTGTTTGATCATGTTATAAACTCCAGTCATTTTATTGTCCGGAGTAATGCCATCTCAGTTATTAACTCTAAATCCAGTTCCACGTGAAATATCATTGAAACTTGTAGAGGGCTCATGGAAGGGTTTCAGGGGTTCTGTGAACCAGGGGCAGAATGATAATTTTTTTCTCAAGTAACATCACTCTTGTCACAGGTATACATGTGATTGTGGTGAATTCTGAGATAAAAATTTTGTCTTATTGAGTGTTTTGTCATTTTTTCTCTCTGAACTAGTTATAATGTTTAGTACTTCAGAATGCTCACTGTTAGGTAGGCATTAAGAAATAGTATGACTTTACAGTGAAATATAAAGGAATAAAAGTTTGTGTGCGACGCCATGCCTCTGAAATTCGGCCTTCAAAGAAAATGAGCACTCCCCACTTATCTCCTGTTCCAGTTTTTAGAAACTGAAGTACAAGAAACAGTGTTTCAAGCCCGTTTCCCCCAATTAATCACTATCTGCAACAAAATGATGAATATGGAAGTAGAGTTCTTTTTCCCCTACCCCAGTGATAAGATGTCAAATGAGAGTTCGGGGTGTATGAGTATCGGTAAACTTTAGAAAGAATAAGATGTTTTTGGAAGGCGATTAAGAGTGCAAAAAACAAGAGAACTAGTGGAACATTAGAGAAGGGGTCAAATAGGAAAGTGGTAAAAGGTAGTAATGAAGTAAAGAAGGGATGGAGTGAGCATGTTAAAGGACTTCTGAATGTGTTTGATGGTAGGGTGTTTGCGTCAGAATGGTTTGGTGAGGAGAGATGTGGTGAAAGCCTTGCACAAGATGGTATTTTGCAAGGCAGCTGGAGTGGATGGTGTTGCAGTGGAATTTATTAAGAAAGGGGATGACTATGCTGTTGATTGGATAGGTAGAATTCTAGATATCTACATGGATCATGTTGAGGTGCCTAAGGATTTAAGAAATGCACCTATTGTTCTTTTGTATAAAGGCAAGGGGCACAAAGGTGGGTGTTTAAGCTACAGAGGTATAAGTTTATTAAGTGCACCTGTTAAGCTGTATGGGAGAGTAGTGATTTAGAGGATGAAGGCATGTACAGAGCACACTGGGAAGGAACAAAGTGGTTTCAGAAGTGGTAGAGGATGTGCAGATCAGGTGTTTGATTTAAAGGATGTATGTGAGAAATACTTAGAGAGACAGAATGATTTGTATGTGGCATTTGTGGATCTGGAGAATGCTTATTATAGGGTTGATAGAGATTCTTTGTGGAAGGTCTTTTGAATATATGGTGTGGTAGGAAGGCTGCCATAAGCACTGGAAAATTTTTTCAAGGCAGTGCACAGATAGGAAGAATGGAGAGTGAGCCCTTCCACGGGTGTGTGAAGTCTCCGTAACTGTTCAGTTTTATTATGGATAGGATGGTAAGGGAGGAAAAAAGAAGAGTTCTGTAGATAGGGGTGAGTATGCAGTCTGTAAGTGATGAGGGGACCTGGGAAGTAAGTCAGTTATTGTTTCCTGATGACATAGCACTGGTGACAGATTTGAGCAGGAAACTGCAGTAATTAGTAACAGAGTTTGATAGAGTGTTTGAAAGGAGAAAGTTGAGAGTAAACGTGAATAAAAGTACGTTTATGTGGTGTAGCAGGGTAGAGGGATGGGTTAGTTGGGATGGAAGTTTGAATTGAGAAAAATGGAGTAAGTGAAGTGTTATGGATATATGGGAGAAGACATGGCAGCAAATGTGACCATGGAAGTGGGAGTAAACCATTGGATGGGTGAGGAGGTAAATGTCCTGGCAGCATTAAAGAATGTGTGGGACAAGAGGTCGTTATTGGGGAGGGCAAAAATAGGTATGTTTGAAAGTAGTCAACAATATTGTATGAATGTGAAGCATGTGCTAATTATGTAGAGGTGAAGAGGAAGATGGATTTGAAAGAAATAGTGTTTTAGGACAATATGTTGTGTGTGGTGGTTTAATTGAGTAAGTATAAAAGGGTAAGAGAGAGGCAGAGAAATAAAAAGAGAGTGATTGAGAGACCTGAAAAGAGAATGCTGAAATGGTTTGGACATCTGGAGAGAACGAGTGAGAAGAGGTTGACAGAGAGGATGTATGTGTCAGAATTGGAGGGGACAGGAAGGGGGAGACTAGATTAGAATGGAGTGAAAAATATTTTGAGTGATCGGGGTCTGAACTTGCAGGAGGGTAAAAGGCCTGCATGGGATAGAGTGAATTGGAATGAAGTGATGCACGGGGAGTCGACATGCTATCAGTAGACTTAACCAGGGAATTTGAAGTGGCTAAAGGAAACTATGGAAAGGTCTGTAGGGCATGGTTGTGGTTAGAGAGCGGTAGCTTATATCTTTGTAAATGAAAGCTTGGAAAAGTATGTGTGCAAGTGTGGCATTTCTCTGCACTGTTCTTGGTTCTACCTTGCTGGTGTGGGAAATGGCAAACAGGTATGAAAAAAAATTGATAATGAAAAGATTAAGCGATGAGAGGTTGACAAGAAGATATATTTGTTAGAAAAGGAGGGGACCAAAGTGGAGTTGAAAGGAGTGAGTGAAAAAGGCGTGGAGTGTTTGGGGCTTTAACATGCAGGAGTGTGAAAGGCATATACAAAATAAAGCGAATTGGAGTGATGTGGCATACAGGGAGGGCAAAAATAGATATATCTAAAGATATAGTAGTTACAACAGTGCTGTAGGGATGCAAGGCATGCTCTACATATTAGGAAGTGTGGAGGAGGGTGGATGCATTGGAAACAAAATGTTTTTGGGCAATATGTGGTTTGATTGAATAATGAAAGAGTAAGAGAGAAGAAAAGCATGCTTGAGAGTGCTGAAGAGTGTGTGCTGAGATGCTTTGAACCAATGGAAAGAATGAGTTAGGAGAGGTGGCAAAGAGAATATATGTGTCAGAAGTGGAAGAGACAAAGGGAGAGACCAAATTACAGATTCGAAGGATGGAGTTAAAAGATTTTGAGTGCTTGAGGACACAACATTCTAGGGGGTGAAAGGTGTGCATGAGATAGAATGAGCTGGAGCAGCATGGCATACAGGGGGTGGCATGTCATCAGTAGACTGAACTAAGATTATGAAGCAGCTGGAGGAAATCACGGAAAGGACTCTGGGGACAGATTTTTGACAGAGGGGTGTGTTTTCATTGCATTACACGTGACAGCTAGAGATTTGATATTGGCAAATGAGGCCTTTTCTTTGTCTGCTACTGGCATTACCTCAGTAATGTAGGAAACGGCAAACACATATGAAAAAAAGGATTGGTAAGAGTAGCATTAGCATTTCTTGCTTGGCTCCTCTTCCAACTTTTAGAAATTCATACACAAGGAAGGAAGGAAGGATTTACAGCCCCCTGCTCCTATTTCTTGTATTTGCCTCAGGAAATATGTGGAAAGTGTTATTTATCCCCTATCTCCATGGATGGAGAATGGTTTGAGGTGAGATGAGTATGTGGTTGGGATGTGTGATGTCCCCATTGCTAATTGATCTGTTAATAGAATAGGTAGAGAGGACGGTGAATGTAAAACGTTTTTAGGAGAGACAGCCCTGCATTCTGTTGGTGTGTGAGTGTGTGTATGCGTGTGTGTCAATTGCTGTTCGCCGATTAAACAGAACTGATGGCAGATTTAAGTCCAACATTACCGAAGGCATCTTTATCAGCCTTATATCAGAAAAAACTCTGCAATCCAAAATGTTTGGGGAAAGAAACTGTTTTGGATGACAAAAATTTTGGTTACTTGAGTTTTGATTTTATTGTATTAAATAATTCAGGAATTACTGATTTCTTGTTTTATGTGAGGTTTATGTTCTGCAAAAAAAACTTACACAAAGAGAAATGAAATTGAATATAGCATTAGTGATTTCTTCTTTTACCTTCACGTTATGTAGTTTCTGACATCGATTAAACTTATTTAGCCATTATTTACTTGCTTGAAATGATTATGGATCTCCTTCAACGATTTCTTTTCATAAATGCTCATAAATCTCAAGTACTTTAAACTTGTGCTGAAAGTTACTAAGGCTGCTTTTCCTCTTTGTCTCATGCTCTCTGTATAATAAGAGCATTTTCTCCATCTTCTCGATAAGTAGATTTCTAAAGCTTGTGGTGGCCTTGGCAGACCGTGGAGTACAGTAGAATAAAGCAGTTTGAATTTTCTCTACATTCTTCTAATGTTGCAGACTGTAAATTCATATAGGTTGTAAGCACACCCAAGGGCTGATGCTCCCTTACTAGCATCAGCATGTAAGACTTATAGCTTCATTTCCAAGGTCAGAGAAGTTATATTCCATTTAATTGCTGGTTCTTGGGGAGGAGAAGATGTTGCTAGACTTTTAGATGCCTTATTAAGAAACACAAAGGCAGTGGGTTGCCGGAGAATCACATTAGCAGGTATACCCACATCACACAAATAGCCCATACCCGCACACAACGATGGTAACTGTGAGACTGACCTGCTATGGGAACATGGCACACTCCCCTTAGGCCCATGTTTACTCCACCCTGCAACCCTCACAGAAGTTGTGGCTTAATTTTTGCTGCTTACACATTTTAAAGTATCTTATGTATTTGTACATTTTTTACATAGAGAGAATACTAATTTGTATGAAAACGTAATCACAAGTAAATGCCTTGATCTTCTTTTGCTGCTTGCTGAGGTTGTAGATAGTCGTCATGTCAATGGTGAAAGTGTAGTAGGTGGCGCCTTGGCCTCACCTGGTGACTTAGACACAACTTCTTTTCAAGGCATAAGACATTCATTTAAGGAGCTTTCAGGTTATTGCTGACATTGTTTTAAAGGGGCCCTTATCCACAATGATAATCGAGGGTGCAAAAAGTACACAAATGTGCAAGACCAGTACACAACTCCATGCCAGAAAGGACATGGGAGACGGAAATGATAACCAACTTTTGAAAACACTGGGTGGTGAGTACACAAATCGCTGTGGTATGGTGTGTGTACCACTTGTAATATTTTCACGTATCTTTCGAAGTTTTTCAAATATTTTTTGGATATTAGAAGGTTGCTGGATAACAGAGGTTTTACTGTATATGCTCTCTTTTGATCCATAAATGCCAGACACAGGTCCTGTTTTCCTAAGTATTTCTTGCACATATTGTTGAAGGCAAACTCCTGATCCACACATCCTTTACCACTTCTGAAATCATATTGTTCATCTGAAGTCTGATGCTCTGTACATGCCTTCCCCTTCTCAATCAACACTTTTCCATACAACTTACCAGGTATACTCAACAAACTTATACCTCTGTAGTTTGAACACTCACCTTTATACGTTGCCACTATACATCCTTCGTGCCAGTCCCCAAGAACCTCAGCATGATCAATATATATATATTTATTTTATATTTATTTATCATACTTTGTCACTGTTTCCCGCGTTACCGAGGTAGCGCAAGGAAACAGACGAAAGAATGGCCCAACCTATCCACATACACATGTATATACATACACGTCCACACACGCACATATACATACCTATACATCTCAACGTATACATACATATACACACACAGACATATACATATATACACATGTACATAATTCATACTGTCTGCCCTTATTCATTCCCGTCGCCACCCCGCCACATAATGAAATACCAACCCCTTCCCCCCGCATGTGCGCCAGGTATCGCTGGGAAAAGACAACAAAGACCACATTTGTTCACACTCAGTCTCTAGCTGTCATGTATAATGCACCAAAACCACAGCTCCCTTTCCACATCCACGCCCCACAGAACTTTCCATGGTTTACCCCAGACGCTTCACATGCCCTGGTTCAATCCATTGACAGCACGTCGACCCCGTTATACCACATCGTTCCAATTTACTCTATTCCTTGCACGCCTTTCACCCTCCTGCATGTTCAGGCCCCGATCACTCAAAATCTTTTATATATATATATATAAAATCTTTTATATATATATATATATATAAATATATATATATATATATATATATATATATATATATATATATATATATATATATATATATATATATATATATATATATATATATATATATATATATATATATATATATATATATATATATATATATATATATATAGTGAGTGGTGGGATGAAGAAGCAAGATTGTTAGTGAAAAAGAAGAGAGAGGCGTTTAGATGATTTTTGCTGGAAAGTAGTGCAAATGAGTGGGAGAAGTATAAAAGAAAGCAGCAGGAGGTCAAGAGAACAGTGCAAGAGGTGAAAAAGTGGGCAAATGAGAGTTGGGGCAAGAGAGTTTCATTAAATTTTAGGGAGAATGCGAACAAATGTGGCCTTGGTTGTCTTTCCTAGCGCTACCTTGTGCACATGCAGGGGAAGGGGGTTTTCATTTCATGTGTGGCGGGGTGGCGACGGGAATGAATAAGGGCAGACAGTTTGAATTATGTACATGTGAATATATGTATATATTTGTGTGTGTATATATATGTATACGTTGAGATGTATAGGTATATATATATATATATAGATATATATGTGTATGTGTTATCCCTGGGGATAGGGGAGCAAGAATACTTCCCACGTATTCCCTGCGTGTCGTAGAAGGCGACTAAAAGGGGAGGGAGCGGGGGGCTGGAAATCCTCCCCTCTCGTTTTTTTTTTTTAATTTTCCAAAAGAAGGAACAGAGAATTGGGCCAGGTGAGGGTAGTCCCTCAAAGGCTCAGTTCTCTGTTCTTAACGCTACCTCGCTAATGCGGGAAATGGCGAATAGTTTGAAAGAAAGAAAAAGAATATATATATATATATATATATATATATATATATATATATATATATATCTATATATATATATATATATATATATATATATATATATATATATATATATCTATATATATATATATATATATATATATATATATATATATATATATATATATATATATATATATATATATATATATATATATATATATATATATATATATATATATATATATATATATATATATATATATATATATATATATAGATATATATATATATATATATATATATATATATATATATATATATATATATATCTATATATATATATATATATATATATATATATATATATATATATATATATATATATATATATATATATATATATATATATATATATATATATATATATATATATATATATATATATATATATATATATATATATATATATATATATATTAGGTCTCCCACTTCTCTCGTTCCCTCCACCTCTGACACATATATCCTCTTTGTCAATCTTTCCTCACTCATTCTCTCCATGTGACCAAACCATTTCAAAACACCCTCTTCTGCTCTCTCAACCACACTCTTTTTACCACCACACATCTCTCTCACCCTTTCATTACTTACTCGATCAAACCACCTCACACCACATATGATTTTTTCTTTCCTTCCCGTTATCCTCTTTGCAGAATTTTTACATGAGTTTCCACTCCTCTTCCATCTAATTTCTAACTCCCCATGGAAACGTCTCAGTAGAATCTTTATGTATGCCTTCCTCTTGTTTTTAGCTGCTTTTTTAAGGACTTCATTCCACCATACAGCTACATCTCCTTCCTTACCTCTTTTCACACACCTCATCTTGTGCCTTTATCATATTTTCCATACAGAAACAGCATCCACCCTCCACATTATCCTTATCATCCTTCTCTCCATT
>NC_092238.1:20854570-20887070 GCF_036320965.1 Panulirus ornatus
CACTTCACTTCCTCCAGATTTTCTCCATTCAAACTTACCTCCCATTTCACTTGTCTCTCAGCCCTATTGTACCAAATAACCTTGCTCTCATTCACATTTACTCTCAGCTTTCTTCTTTCACACACTTTACCAAACTCAGTCACCAGCTTCTGCAGTTTCTCATCTGAATCAGCCACCAGCGTTGTATCATCAGCGAACAGCAACTGACTCACTTCCCAAGCTCTCTCATCCACAACAGACTGCATACTTGCCCCTCTTTCCAAAACTCTTGCATCACTTCCCAACAACCCCATCCATAAACAAATTAAACAACCATGGAGACCACGTACCCCTGCCACAAACCGACATTCACCGAGAACCAATCACTCTCCTCTCCTCCTACTCGTACACATGCCTTACATCTTTAATAAATACTTTTCACTGCTTCTAGCAACTTGCCTTCCACACCATATACTCTTATTACCCTCCACAGAGCATATCTATCAACTCTTTCATATGCCCTCTCCAGCTCCATAAATGCTACATACAAATCCATTTGTTTTCCAAGTATTTCTCACATACATTCTTCAAAGCAAAGACCTGATCCACACATCCTCTACCACTTCTGAAGCCACACTACTCTTCCCCAATCTGATGCTCTGTATATGCCTTCACCCTCTCAATCAATACCCTCCCATATAATTTCCCAGGAATACTCAACAAACATATACCTCTGTAATTTGAACACTCACCTTTATCCCCTTTGCCTTTGCACAATGGTACTATGCATGCATTTCACCACTCCTCAGGCTCCTCAACATGAGCCATACATATATCAAATATCCTTACCTACCAGTCTACAACACAGTCACCCCCTTTTTAATAAATTCCACTGCAATACCATCCAAACCCGCTACCTTGCCAGCTTTCATCATCCGCAAAGCTTTCTCTACTTCTTCTCTGTTTACCAAATCATTCTCCCTAACCCTCACACTTCGCACACCACCTTGACCAAAACACACTATATCTGCCACTGGAGCATCTAACACATTCAACAAACCTTCTAAATACTCACTCCATCTCCTTTTCACATCATCACTACTTGTTATTACCTCTCCATTAGCCCCTTCACCGATGTTCCCATTTGTTCTCTTGTCTTACGCACTTTATTTACCTCTTTCCAAATCATCTTTTTATTCTCCCTGCTATTTTATGATAGTCAATCACCCCAACTCTCATTTGCCCTCTTTTTCACCTCTTGCACCTTTCTCTTGACCTCCTGCCTCTTTCTTTTATACATCTCCCAGTTATTTGCACTTTTTCCCTGCAAAAATCATCCAAAGGCCTCTCTCTTCTCTTTCACTAATTATATTACTTCTTCATTCCACCACTCGCTACCATTTCTATTCTGCCCACCTCCCACGCTTCTCATGCCACAAGTATCTTTTGCGCAAGCCATCACTGTTTCCCTTAATACATCTCGTTCCTCCCTCACTCCCCCTACGTCTTTTGTTCTCACCTTTTTCCATTCTGCGCTCAATCTCTCCTGGTACTTCCTCACATAAGTCTCCTTCCCAAGTTCACTTACTTTCAATACTCTCTTCACCTTAACATTCTCTCTTCTTTTCTGAAAACCTTTACAAATCTTCACCTTCGCCTCCACAAGACAATGATCAGACATCCCACCAGTTGCACCTCTCAGCACATTAACATCCAAAAGTCTCTCTTTTACACGCCTATCAATTAACACGTAATCCAATAACGCTCTCTGGCCATCTCTCCTACTTACATACGTATACTTATGTACATCTCTTTTTAAATCAGGTATTCCCAATCACCAGTCCTTTTTTGAGCACAGAAATCTACAAGCTCTTCACCTTTTTCATTTACAACACTGAACACCCCATGTACACCAATTTTCCCCTCAACAGCCACATTACTAATCTTTGCATCACCCATCACTATAACCTGGTCTCCTGCATCCAAACTGCTAACACTCACTCAGCTGCTCCCAAAACACTTGCCTCTCATGATCTTTCTTCTCATGCCCAGGTGCATAGGCATCAGTAATCACAAATCTCTCTCCATCAACTTTCATTTTTACCCATATCACTCTAGAGTTCACTTTCTTACACTCTTTCACATACTCCCACGACTCCTGTTTTAGGAGTAGTGCTACTCCTTCCCTTGCTCTTGTAGTCTCACCAACCCCTGACTTTACTCCCAAAACATTCCCAAACTAGTCTTCCCCTTTACCCTTGAGCTTCGTTTCACTTAGAGCCAAAACCTCCAGGCTCCTTTCCTCAAACATACTACCTATCTCTCCATTTTTTCTCTGAGCCTTCGAGGAGGGTGATCAGTTCCCGCATGACTCCTTGTTCTGTTTCCCCTTTTAGAAAGTTAAAATACAAGGAGGAGAGGGTTTCTAGCCCCCCGCTCCCGTCCCCTTTAGTCGCCTTCTATGATACAATGTTTATTGTATTATTAGAGGCAGGTTTGAGTATTTACTGTAATTTAATGTGAATTATCATAGTTTTGTAAATTTTCTGCTTAAAGAAAAAATTAACCTATGAACAGGGTTCATGAAACTAACCTGTTTGGAAAAGTAAGTGAAAGGTTGAAGTTGAGAATAAATGTGAATAAGAGCAAGGTTAATAGGTTAAGCAGGGTTGAGGGACAAGTTAGTTGGGATGTAAGTTTGAATAGAGAAAAATTGGTAGGAAGTGAAATGTTTTAGATATCTGGGAGTGAATTTGGCAGCGAATGGAACCACGAAAGTGGAAGTGAGTTACGAGGTGGAGGAAAGGGTGAATGTTCTGGGAGAAATGAAGAATGTGTAGAAGGAGAGAACGTTATCTCTAAGAGCAAAATGGGTATGTTAGAGGGAATAGTAGAGACAACAGTATTATATGGTTTCAAGGCATGGGCTATGGATAGGGTTGTATGGAGGAAGGTGGATGTGTTGGAAATAAAGTGTTTGAGGACAATATGTGGTGTGAGGTGGTTTGATCGAGTAAATGATGAAAGGTTAAGAGAGATGTGTGATAATGAAAAAAGTGTGGTTGAGAGAGCACAAGAAGGTGTGTTGATGTGGTTTGGACATATGGAGAACATGAGTGAGGAAAGGATGACAAAGAGAATACATATGTCACAGGCGGAGGGAAGAAGGAGAAGCGGGAGACCAAATTGGAGGTGGAAAGATGAAGTGAAAAAGATTTTTAGTGATCGGGGCCTGAACATACAAGAGGGTGAGAGGAGTGCAAGGAATAGAGTGAATTTGAATGATGTTGTATACTGGGGTCGACGTGCTGTTAATGGACTTAACCAGGGCATGTGAAACATCTGGGGTAAACCATGGAAAGTTTTGTTGTACCTGGATATGGAAATGGAGCTGTGTTTTCTGTGCATTACTCACGACAGCTAGAGACTGAGTGTGAACGAACGTAGCATTTGTTCTTTTCCTAGCGCTACCACACGTGCGCATGAGGGGAGGGTGGATGCTGTTTTATATATGGCGGGCTGGCGACAGGAACGGAAGAAGGCAGCAAGTACGAATATGTACATGTGTATATATGTACATACCTGTGTATGTATAGGTATGTATACGTTGAAATGTACAAAGTGAGAGGGTTAGGGAGATTGGTTTGGTAAACAGAGAAGACGTAGTGAAAGTTTTGCGGAAGATGAAAGCTTGCAAGGCGGCGGGTTTGGATGGTATTGCTGAGGAATTTGTTAAAAAAGTGGGTAACTGTGTTGTTGACTGGTTGGTAAGGATATTCAATGTATGTATGGTTCATGATGAAAAGCCTGAGGATAGGCAGAATGCATGCATAAGTTTCTTGAATATTCCTGGGAAACTATATTGGAGGGTATTGATTGAAAGGGTAAAAGCATGTGGAGAGTATCAGAATGGGGAAGAGCAATGTTGTTTCAGAAGTGGTAAAGGATGTGTGGATCAGGTGTTTGCTTTGAAGAATGTATATGAGAAATACTTACAAAAACAGAAAGATTTGTATGTAGCATTTATGGATCTGGAGAAGGCAAATGATAGTTTGGACAGAGATGCTTTGTGGAAAGTATTAAGTGTATATGGTGTGGGAGGTAAGTTCCTAGAAGCAGTAAAAAAGTTTTTACCAAGGATGTAATGCATGTGTACGAGTAGTAAGAGAGGAAAGTGATTGGTTCCCGGTGAATGTTATGGTATGTGGCAAGGGTGCGTGATGTCTCCATGGTTGTTTAATTTGTTTATGGATGGGGTGGTTAGGGAGGTGAATGCAAGTTTTGTAGAGAGGGGCAAGTATGCAGTCTGTTGTGGATGAGAGGGATTGGGAAATGATTCGGTTGTTGTTCGCTGACGATGCAGCGCTGGTGGCTGATTTAGGTGAGAAACTGCAGAAGTTGCTGTTTGAGTTTCATAAAGTGTGTAAAAAATAAAGCTGAGAGTATTTGTGAAGAAGAGCAAGGTTATTAAGTTCAGTAGAGTTGAGGGACAATTTAATTAGGAGGTAAGTTTGAATCGCTGGGGATAGGGAAGAAAGAATATTTTCCACGCATTCCTCACGTGTCGTAGAAGGCGACTAAACGGGACGGGAGTGGGGGACTAGGAACCCTCCCCTTCTTATACTTTAACTTTCCAAAAGGGGGAAACAGAAGAAGGACTCACGAGGGGAGTGCTCATCCTCCTAGAAGGCTCAGATTCGGGTGTCTAAATGTGTGTGGATGTAACCAAGATGAGAAAAAAGGAGAGATAGGTAGTATGTTTGATGAAAGGAACCTGGATGTTTTGACTCTGAGTGAAACAAAGCTAAAGGGTAAAGGGGAAGAGTGGTTTGGGAATGTCTTGGGAGTAAAGTCAGGGGTTGCTCAGAAGATAAAAGCTAGGGAAGGAGTAGCACTACTCCTTAAACAGGAGCAGTGGGGGAATGTAATAGAGTGCAAGAAAGTAAACTAGATTGATATGGGTAACACTGAAAGTGGATGGAGAGAGATGGGTGATTATTGGTGCATATGCTCCTGGGCATGAGAAGAAAGATCATGAGAAGCAAGTGTTCTGGGACAAGCTGAGTAAGTGTATTAGTAGTTTTGATGCACGAGTCTGGGTTATAGTGATGGGTGATTTGAATGCGAAGGTGTACATGGGGTGTTCAGTGTTGGAAATGGAAATGGTGAGGAGCTTGTAGATTTATGTGCTATAAAAGGACTGGTGATTGGGAATACTTTGTTTAATAAGAGAAATGTACATAAGTATATATATGTAAATAGGAGAGATGGCCAGAGAGCGTTGTTAGATTATGGGTTAATTGATAGGCGCGAAAGAGACTTTTGGATGTTAATGTGCTGAGAGGTGCAACTGGAGGGATGCCTGATCATTATCTTGTAGAGATGAAGGTGAAGATTTGTAGAGGTTTTCAGAAAAGTAAACTAAATGTTGTGGTGAAGAGAGTGGTGAGAGTAAATGAGTTTAGGAAAGAGACTTGTGTGAGGATGTACCAAGAGAGACTGAGTGCAGAATAGAAAAAGTTGAGAGCAAAGGACGCAAGGGAAGTGGGTCAGGAATGGAATATATTTAGGGAAGCAATGATGGGTTGCGCAAAAGATGCTTGTGGCATGAGAAGCGTGGGAGGTGGGCAGATTAGAAAGGTTAGTGAGTGGTGGGATGAAGAGGTGAGATTATTAGTGAAAGAGAAGAGAGAGGCATTTGGACAATTTTTGCAGGGAAAAAATGCAAATAAGTGGGAGATGTATAAAAGAAAGAGGCAAGAGGTCAAGAGAAAGGTGCAAGTGGTGAAAAAGAGGGCAAATGAGAGTTAGGGTGAGAGAGTATCATTGGATTTTAGGGAGAATAAAAAGATATTTTGGAAGGAGGTAGATAAAGTGTTTAAGACAAGAGAACAAATGGGAACATCGGTGAGGGGGGATAATGGTGTGGTAATAACAAGTAGTGGTGATATGAGAAGGAGATGGAGTAAGTATTTTGAAGGTTTGTTGAATGTGTTAGATGATAGAGTGGCAGATATAGTGTGTTTTGGTCGATGTGGTGTTTGAAGTGAGAGGGTCAGGGAGAATGGTTTGGTAAACAGAGAAGAGGCAGTGAAAGCTTTGCGGAAGATGAAAGACGGCAAGGCAGCGGGTTTGGATGGTATTGCAGTGGAATTTATTTAAAAGGGGGTGACTATGTTGTTGACTAGTTGGTGAGGGTATTCAGTGTATGATTGGCTCATGGTGAAGTCCCTAAGGATTGGCGAAATGCATGTATAGTGCCATTGTACAAAGGCAAAGGGGATAAGGGTGAGTGCTCAAATGACAGAGGTATAAGTTTGTTGAGTATTCCTGGAAAATGATATCGGAGGTTATTGATTGAGAAGGTGAAGGCATGATCAGAGCATCAGATTGGGATGAACATTGTTTTTTTTCAGATTTGGTAGAGGATGTGTTGATCAGGTGTTTGCTTTGAAGAATATATGTGAGAAATACTTAGAAAAACAAATAAATGTGTATGTGTAGTGCATGTATAGTGCCATTGTACAAAGGCAAAGGGGATAAAGATGAGTGCTCAAATTACAGAGGTATAAGTTAGTTGAATATTCCTGTAAAATTATATGGGAGGGTATTGATTGAGAAGGTGAAGGCATGAACAGAGCATCAGATTGGAAGAACAGTGTGGTTTCAGAAGTGGCAGAGGATGTGTGGATCAGGTGTTTACTTTGAAGAATTTATGTGAGAAGTACTTGGAAAAACAAATAGATTTGTATGTAGCATTTATGGATCTGGAGAAGGCATATGATAGTGTTGATAGAGATGTTCTATGGAAGGTATTAAGAGTGTATGATGTGGGAGGCAAGTTGCTAGAAGCAGTGAAAAGTTTTTATTGAGGATGTAAGGCATGTGTATGGGTAGGAAGAGAGGAAAGTGATTGCTTCTCAGTGAATGTTGGTTTGCGGCAGGGGTGCGTGATGTCTTCATGGTTGTTTAATTTGTTTATGGATGGGGTTGTTAGAGAGGTGAATGCAAGAGTTTTGGAGAGAGGGGTAAGTATTCAGTCTGTTGTGGATGAGAGGGCTTGGGAAGTAAGTCAGTTGTTGTTCGCTGACGATAGAGTGCTGGTGGCTGATTCGGGTGAGAAACTGTAGATGCTGGTGAATGAGTTTGGTAAAGTGTGTGAGAGAAGAAAGCTGAGAGTAAATGTGAATAAGAGTAAGGTTATTAGGTACAGTTGAGTTAAGGGACAAGTCAATTGGGAGGTAAGATTGAATGGAGAAAAACTAGAGGAAGTGAAGTGTTTTAGATATCTTGGAGTGAATTTGGCAGTGGATGGAACCATGGAAATGGAAGTGAGTTACAGGGTGGGGGAGGGAGTAAAGGTTCTTGGAGCCTTGAAGAATGATTGGAAGGCGAGAACATTGCCTCAGAAAGCAAAAATGGGTATGTTTGAAGGAATGATCGTTCCAACAATGTTATATGTTTACGAGGCCTGGGGTTGTTCGGTGGACGGTGGATGTGTTGGAAATGAGATGTTTAAGGACAATATATGGTGTGAGGTTGTTTGATCGAGTAAGTAATGAAAGGGTAAGAGAGATGTGTGGTAGTGAAAAGAGTGTGGTTGAGAGAGCAGAAGAGGGTGTATTGAAATGGTTTGGTCACATGGAGAGAATGAGTGAGGAAAGATTGACGACTCTAGGTTTCTGTGCCCACCTTGTCCTAATCTTTACCCTTGCCTGCGCATTCAATGACTTGAATTCATTTCTCTTATCACTTTTGCATCCAACATATCCTTTTTGCAACTTCTTCATCTGTTACAATTTGATGTCGATGCCTTTTGCTCGTTCGTTCCCTCCCCTCTTCTCCATGGATAATCTGTGAATAAGCTTATTTTTTTAATTGAACTTTACTAAGAACATACCCTTTTGTACACAGACATCTTCCAGAAACTCATTTGTATTTACATCTGGTACTCCCTTTCTTCCACTTTCTCATCCCTCTGCTTATAACCCCTAGCAAATCAGTCTTTCATCACCCCTTAGAATTGTTTATACACTTGAATAGTTACAGGATTTTTCATGTTAGCCATACTTATTTGCATTTCATAATTACACATCCTTACTTTAAAACAATGCCTTCCAGAACTAAGTGCCTTTCTTTCTCCTAGTCTTCATCACACAACTACCTCTCCAAATGTGCACATACTTTGTCCTGTTGTGTCCTTTCTCATATCCCATTCTCCACTACCAACAAAATATATTTCTCCTTCAATTGCATACCTCCAATCCTTAGATCTTTTTATTGATCTTCCTCTCTTACCTTCTCATGTATGTGATGGTAAAGTCTCTTACCTTCATGTCTTCACTTTCCCCATGTTCCTGCATTATTTGTCTATTCAATATTCAGTTTTTTCCATACTTTTTACAAATTTAATAATGCCATTTCTTTCTGGTAAAGCTTCTCATTTGGTCACCTTTCTTATTTTATCTTCTGTGGTGCTTTTTATTAGTGCAGTGCAGAAGTTCCTTAATCATGAAAATATTTTGATATTTGTGTCCCTTTTACCTATTCACTGTCAACATTTTTCATTTATCATGGATGATGGTATGTCCATAGGATATTACAGGATGGTGAAGATCTTGTGGTACCTACAAGTATCTGCACTGAGATTTAAACCAGATAGGCAGGGCTGTATTGCAGTTTAGGGTACAAGGAGAAAAATAGATTGTAATAGAAATGGACAGATGTGGTGATTGAACTCAATGGGGTCAGAATATTTCAGAAGAGGATTTCAGGGGAATGGTATTTGATCCTGCAGAACATAATCATTTAGTATGTTAAAGTGAAAATAGAGGCATTAATTTCACTTGATGAATCATTACATTCTGAAGAGTGAAAAATTTGGTATTATTCCTATTAGTAGAAAGCCCATCTGTACGATGGTACAGACAACTACTTTATACATATTGTTTTGATACATGTAATGCAATTAATGAAATGTCATATAGAGCAATGTATTCCTTGTGCAAAAGTAATTCACAGAATTAGATAAGTTACACATTTTATGCACATATTGAGTATTCTGATATAAAAACAAATGGTAGTTCATTAGATTTTGGGTATATGAAGTATCATAATATAGCTCGTATTATTATATGCTTACCATGTTAGTTTTCCATAATAGTTGTTTCCTGTGATATTTGTTTATTTTGACTGAATGATAACATACAAATGACACCCAAGATTGGGTGCCAAAATAAGTTCTGATATCCCTAAAGATAAATGATTTGGTTTGTAAATAAAACCAGGTTAGCTTCTTTTCTTTATTCTATTCTCAGGTCTATGCAGTCTTTCTAAGGAAGCATTATTATGGTGTCTGCAATCTAAGCTGCAAAAATTTACATTCATTAGATGTGTGAAATGATTGTTGTATCAAGATACAGGTACACCACCGAATTTTCCGGCAAGTGATGGTTCAGCACCTCCTTTAGTCCGGACGAAATTACACGAGGGAACTCGAAATTACCACGGCCACCAGACTAGTTTACTGGGCGGCCACAGATGGCGTTGTGTGTAGGGCGCACTTATTTACGTTCTTTACACTTCAGTTGTTGGTAATGATATGGCAATTCTGTGAGATTCTTACCTTATTTTGCTTAACTTTAACCCTAGCTATGGCTTCTAAGACATATGAGAGTGTCGGTTGTGGTGTCAAATATAAAAAACAGTCCATATCGATCCAAGATGAAGTAGAGCTGTTGAAGAAAATGGACCGTGGTGTTTCGCTGCTTAAGCTGTCTGGCACTCTACTGTATTGGTTCATCAGCTATTTATGATACAAAGAAGCAAAGGGAGAAAATATTGAAATTCTATGCAAACCAATTCCAAGAAGCAAATGACGATTAGAAAAACTATGAAAAATGGTATGAGTACCGAGCACGATCAAGTGATGATGGAATGGTTTCAACAGTGTCGGAGTGATGGAGTGGACTTGTCAGGTAATATGATAATGGACCAGACTAAGTTGTTCCATAAAGAACTGGAATTACAACATGAGCGTGACTATAGTGAAGGATGGCTTCAAAGATTCAGAAAGCATCATGGAATTTCCATGAATAAAGTGTGCAGAGAAAAGCAGTCTGCAAACCATGAAGGAGCTGCCAAGTATGTGGACGAATATGCGAAACTTGTAGCTGACAAGCACTTAGGTCCTGAGCAGGTGTATAATGCAGACAAAACTGCATTATTCTGGTAATGCACATCTAGGAAAACACTAACAACAGAAGATGAAGAAGACCCCACAGGATCAAAACAATCTAAGGGCAGACTTACCATCTTAGGGTGCTAAAACATTTAATATTTGTTTAGTTTAAATTTCTATCAGTCCACGGTATACTTTAGCCACATGGGAGATGTACAATTAGTGGGTTAGAGGTGTGTTGATGAATTATCATTACATGACAACGGTTGGTCCGGCAAAATGGTCAATCCGGCAAGGCTTTGGAACCAAGAGTGCCAGAAAATCAGTGGTGTACCTGTACAAACATAAATGTTCTCATATTTTCACAAGATTCAGTAGTAGTTTCGTTGAACTGTTAGTGATATCATTTAACTTATAGCCTAATATTTTGTCTGATTTACTTTGTATTGATTGATGACATTTTGAAAATTATATAGTGTCTCTGAAGTAATGCATTGATTTCTTTGGGCATCAGACAGACAGTAGTTCTTAGGAAATGGAATTTTGAAATATTCCTTGTCATGAAAATAAATAAGGTGCCCCTACGAAACGTAGGATAGTAAGCGTGTAGTTACATATAATTGGATATATCATTCTTGCCGGGAAAGATTACTTAAAAGTAATATTATCTTAAAAGGATAGCTTTGAATTTAAGCATAGTTATTCGCTGAAGCTGATGCTTAAGAAGTCAAGCTTATGAAGAATATGTAGTAGAACCAGATAGATATGAAGCATATGAAAAGCTTTTTTTTTTTAAAAAAAAAAACGATAGTGTAGGGGTTCCATTGACTTCATTAGCTCAGTATTTGTACAAAACCAGAGAAGTCTTCTGAGAATGAGCCTCTATCAAATTCAACTCATGACTTTTAGTAATCAGCCAGTCTGCAGAAATCTAGATATGTGTTGCAGTACTATGCATAACTAAGAGATCATATGTTAAAGTGTATTCACATGAATTTGACAACATAGTCCATCTATTATTTTTTCATTTTTTTGATATACTGTAATACTTGTAATAGAGTGGTTTCTTTTGCTGTGTTCTAGTGCATTTGAATACAGTGCTTTTATTCACATTTCATTCGGTTGTAACTTGAATTATATAGTGTTTCTTATCTTTCAGAACCCATCTCGTCGAAGCAGTCACATTGTCACTGAGGCTGACTCTTCAATTGATACTCGCGGGTATATACGCTCTCCTGAATCATCATGCACTCACAATGCTGACTATGAGTACGACTCACGCAATGCTAACTACCTGAGCCGGGAAGACACGGCGCCCAGGTTTACCACTGGCACTAGCAACTCCCCCCTCACCCCAGATAATATTGACAACAATACCACTAACAACAATCCACTATGTCCCCTTCAGTGAGTACACCCAGGAAAGTGCATGAAAAGTGGCTGACGATATGCACACTCACCATTATGTGCATGGCATCAATGACTGCATGAACATTGGGCGTAAAGAAAGTCCTTCATCATTTGTGATAGCAGAAGCAGTAAATGAAATAAGTAAATTAGATAAATATATGATGGTTTATTGGATTTAGGAAGCCAGTTAGCTGAAAATACATAGCTCAGGTATTACAGATATTATGTGATATTTACCAGTTAACTGATAATACAAGAGCTTTAGATTAGGTTGAGCTGGATATATCCACACTTTGGATAAGCATATGGGTATAGTGCATATAGACAGGGTGGCAGATATACAACGATGTATACAGATTAAATAGTATGGATTATGCATTAAGACCTTGACTGAACATTGAGTAATGAATAGTTACAGTAACACAGTAGTTGATTTACCACATGGTATAACTAACAGGAAACTATAGCTATGCACTTGTTTATAGATTGTTCATGAAGTTTGTGTGTGTGTTTTACATAATGATAATTTTTGATTATCTATACCACCCCAAAACCTTTGAGGCTGTGCTCCAATTTAGAACTAGGAAAGGATGTTATCTTTTTTCTTTTTCTTTTTCAACTGTTGACAGTGGTACAACCACATCGAAGATAACTTTTCATTTCCAGAAAACGGTGTTTTAGGTCTAGTCCTTTAGCACTTATATGTTATATATAGGGCCTTGCCGTGGATGGGGCTCTGTTTTTGCCACCCTTATGCATGACAGCATGGGAGTGAATATAGATGAATAAGTACATTTCTTCATCTGTTTCCATATATATATGGCAATGAAGGGGACAAAGATGACAAGTTTTTGATAAGAGAAATATGATGCCAAGATCTGTCCTACCTCAACGTTTGTTGCATCAGTCTGGTCGACCATTTGACAAATTTCAAAATATTATTTTAAAGAAAAATATTGAATTAAAGAAACTTGAAATGGAGGAGGCTTTTTGCATTTCAAGAGAGAAGAAACGTGCCTTTCAAATGGCAATACTGACACACTGGAAGAACCGGATGTTGGACTATTGCTATGATGAATTAAGGAAAGAACGCACTAGGCTACAAGTGTCAAAAAATCCTAATTTGGACCATCTTATTGAAAACAGTGACTGGACCAAGAACACAAACTCATCTTTTGTGGTAAACCTGTCCAATAAACAACTAGATAACATTCCTTGTGTGCATTAGGCTATGGTTTAAGTTTTGTGTACTCTGACAGAGAAGCCAGCTGTGTTGATGTCACAAAGTCTTTTTGTAATTTAGAAAAAAATACAGTAATTTAAGTAATGATGATATTAATATTTGCAAGGGTTTAGTGTATGCCAGTTTGTCAAAACCAGTGGAAGCTAATTGCCCTAAAAGATTCATAAGAGCTATTAACACCTTAAAAAAAAGACAACGATATACATATTACGAAAGCAGATAAGGCTAACACTGTTGTGATTTTAGACAAAAGTAACTATTTATCTAAAATGAATGATCTTCTAAATGATAACACAACATATTCTAAACTTAGTAAAAATCCCTTAGAAGCAGTTAATTCTCACTTCAATAAAGAAATGAAGTTGTTGTGGAAAGGTAACATTTCTCTTATCAAAAATTTGTCATCTTTGTCCCCTTCATTGCCATATATGTATGGACTTATCAAAACACATAAACAAAATTTTCCAGCAAGACCTACAGTGAGTTCAGTAGGCTCCATCACATATAAATTATCAAAATGGTTAGTTTCCTTATTAAGCCCTTTAGTTGGCAAGGTGTCAAATTCTAATATCATGAACAATGTATATTTAGTCAACAAGCTAAACAATATCAATATTAATTTTGATTTCAAACTAGTTAGCTTTGATGTTTCCTCACTTTTCACTAAAGTTCCAGTTGATGACCTTTTAGAATATTTATTTGATGTATTGGATGATATTCATTTACCTGTTTCAAAGTCTAATTTCATTGAACTGATAAAAATGTGTATAAAAGACTGTGTATTTCAATTTAATGGAGATTATTTTGCTCAAAAATTTGGTATGGCAATGGGTAACCCTCTTTCACCTGTCCTAAGTAATCTTTATATGGAATTTTTTGAAACAAAAGGATATCTTACCTTCTAATGCAATTTGGTTTAGGTATGTAGATGATGTTCTTTGTGTTTGGCCGACAAATGAAAATTTACAAATATTTCTTCCCTTACTTAACAATTTAGTACCTTCCATCAAATTTACTGTAGAAAATGAGAATAATGGTATGTTACCATTTTTAGATTGCATCATCCATAGACAAGGAAACAAGTTTAAGTTTAGCATATAGAGAAAACCCACCAATGTATGCTCATATATCCATTATTACTCATCTCAACATGACAGAGTTAAATTATCATCATTTCAATCTATGTTCCTAAGGGCATTACGTATTTGCAGTCCAGAGTTTATTGATGATGAGTTTGAGAATATATATTCAATTGGATCTAAGTTAAAGTACCCAAGATCTTTCATTGATAAAATCCCTTAAGTTAGCAAAGAAATCATTTTATAGAGTTGAGCCCAAACCTCCTATTGACACCAAGAACCTTTTAGTTCTCCCTTTTAATAATAATTTCACTTTGCTTCCTATGTTGCTTAAATCCTTTAATGTAAATGTGGCCTTTAGCAACACTAATACTATAAAGAATATCTTAATCAAGAATTCACCAGAAAATTCTCTTGGTTGCATCTATAAAGTTCCTTGTGGAAACTGTGATAAATCTTATGTTGGTCAGACAGGTAAGGATCTTTCTGTTAGACTTAAGCAACATAAATATAGTATAAGAACGGGACAAGAATCAAATGCCTTGTTTAATCATGTTAAAAACTATGATCATTGTATTGACTGGAGGAACGCCATCTCAGTTGTTAACTCTATTACCAAGAGAAATATCATTGAATCTTATATTATTATATGCACAAAGAATTATAATCTTAATATTAGTGATGGTCTGTACAAATTAGATAACTTTATTGTTGATAAGATTAGTAAAATGATAAGTTTATGAACGCTCGTTGTATGTTTTGGACAATCACATGTTTACCAAATGGCGTCCTAGCTTCGTCTCTTCGATGTATATCAACTGACTGTTATATTTCTCTCTTGTGTCTCCCCTGATGATGTGATTATTACACGAAAGTGCACTTGTGAACTTTTCGTGTTTCATTTTCCCCGTTGACTCATAGGAATATCTTCATCACGCGCAAATCTGTGATCCTTTCCAATATATATATATATATATATATATATATATATATATATATATATATATATATATATATATATATATATATATATATATATATATATATATATATATATATATATATATATATATATATTTTTTTTTTTTATTATACTTTGTCGCTGTCTCCCGCGTTTGCGAGGTAGCGCAAGGAAACAGACGAAAGAAATGGCCCCCCCCCCCCATACACATGTATATACATACGTCCACACACGCAAATATACATACCTACACAGCTTTCCATGGTTTACTCCAGACGCTTCACATGCCTTGCTTCAATCCACTGACCACGTCAACCCCGGTATACCACATCGCTCCAATTCACTCTATTCCTTGCCCTCCTTTCACCCTCCTGCATGTTCAGGCCCCGATCACACAATCTTTTTCACTCCATGGAGATATATATATATATATATATATATATATATATATATATATATATATATATATATATATATATATATATATATATATATATATATATATATATATATATATATATATATATATATATATATATATATATATATATATATATATATATATATATATATATATATATATATATATATATATATATATATATATATATATATATATATATATATATATATATATATATATATATATATATATATATATATATATATATATATATATATATATATATATATATATATATATATATATATATATATATATATATATATATATATATATATATATATATATATATATATATATATCCCTGGGGATAGGGGAGAAAGAATACTTCCCACGTATTCCCTGCGTGTCGTAGAAGGCGACTAA
Source organism: Panulirus ornatus (assembly GCF_036320965.1). NCBI lineage: Eukaryota > Metazoa > Arthropoda > Malacostraca > Decapoda > Palinuridae > Panulirus > Panulirus ornatus. The sequence continues at coordinate 20,870,252 of NC_092238.1, forward strand.
AAGGGAAGGGAGCGGGGGGCTGGAAATCCTACCCTCTTGTTTCATTTGTTTTTTTTCCCAAAGAAGGAACAGAGAAGGGGGCCAGGTGAGGATATCCCCTCGAAGGCCCAGAGCTCTGTTCTTAACGCTACCTCGCAATTGCGGGAAATGGCGAATAGTATGAAAGAAAGAGAAGATATATACATGTATATATATATATATATATATATATATATATATATATATATGTATATATATATATATATATATATATATATATATATATATATATATATATATATATATATATATATATATATATATGCATTTTTTTTCTTTTTTTGCTTTGTCGCTGTCTCCCGCGTTTGCGAGGTAGCGCAAGGAAACAGACGAAAGAAATGGCCCAACCCACCCCCATACACGTGTATATATATACGTCCACACACGCAAATATACATACCTACAGAGCTTTCCATGGTTTACCCCAGACGCTTCAAATGTCCTGATTCACTCCACTGACAGAACGTCAACCCCGGTATACCACATCGATGCAATTCACTCTATTCCTTGCCCTCCTTTCACCCTTCTGCATGTTGAGGCCCCGATCACACAAAATCTTTTCACTCCATCTTTCCACCTCCAATTTGGTCTCCCACTTCTCCTCGTTCCCTCCACCTCCGACACATATATCCTATTGGTCAATCTTTCCTCACTCATTCTCTCCATGTGCCCACACCATTTCAAAACACCCTCTTCTGCTCTCTCAACCACGCTCTTTTTATTTCCATACATCTCTCTTACCCTTACGTTACTTACTCGATCAAACCACCTCACACCACACATTGTCCTCAGACATCTCATTTCCAGCACAACCATCCTCCTGCGCACAACTCTATCCATAGCCCACGCCTCGCAACCATACAACATTGTTGGAACCAATATTCCTTCAAACATACACATTTTTGCTTTCCGAGATAATGTTCGACTTCCACACATTCTTCAAGGCTCCCAGGATTTTCGCCCCCTCCCCCACCCTATGATCCACTTCCGCTTCCATGGTTCCATCCGCTGCCAGATCCACTCCCAGATATCTAAAACACTTTACTTCCTCCAGTTTTTCTCCATTCAAACTTACCGCCCAATTGACTTGACCCTCAACCCTACTGTACCTAATAACCTTGCTCTTATTCACATTTACTCTTAACTTTCTTCTTTCACACACTTTACCAAACTCAGTCACCAGCTTCTGCAGTTTCTCACATGAATCAGCCACCAGCGCTATATCATCAGCGAACAACAACTGACTCACTTCCCAAGCTCTCTCATCCCCAACAGACTTCATACTTGCCCCTCTTTCCAAAACTCTTGCATTTACCTCCCTAACAACCCCATCCATAAACAAATTAAACAACCATGGAGACATCACATATATATATATATATATATATATATATATATATATATATATATATATATATATGAAATAACAACCCCCTTCCCCCACATGCGCAAGAGGTAGCTCTAGCAAAAGACAACAAAGGCCATATTCGTTCACACTCGGCCTCTAGCTGTCATGTATAATGCACCGAAACCACAGTTCCCTTTCCACATCCAGGCCCCACAGAACTTTCCATGGTTTACCCCAGACGCTTCACATACCCTGGTTCAATCCACTGACAGCATGTCAACCCCACTATACCACATCGTTCCAATTCACTCTATTCCTTGCAAGCGTTTCACCATCCTGCATGTTCAGGCCCCGATCACTCAAAATCTTTTTCACGCTATCTTTCCGCCTCCAATTTGGTGTCCCATTTCTCGTTCCATCAACCTCTGACACATGTATACTCTTTGTCAATCTTTCCTCACTCATTCTCTCCATGTGACCAAACCATTTCAAAACTCCCTCTTCTGCTCTCTCAACCACACTCTTTTTATTACCAAACATCTGTCTTACCCTTTCATTACTTACTCGATCAAACCACCTCACACCACATATCGCCCTCAAACATCTCATTTCCAGCACATCTACCCTACTCCGCACGACTCTATTCATAGCCCATGCCTCGCAACCATATAAAATTGCTGGAACCACTATTCCTTCAAACATACGCATTTTTGCTTTCCAAGATAACGTTCTCGACTTCCACACATTCTTCAACGCTCCCAGAAATTTCGACACCCTCCCCCACCCAGTGAAGCATTTCTGCTTCCATATTTCCATCTTCTGTCAAATCCACTCCCAGATATCTAAAACACTTTACTTCCTCCAGTTTTTTTCCATTCAAACTTACATGCCAATTTACTTGACCCTCAACCCTACTGTACCTAATAACCTTGCTCGCATTCATATTTACTCTCAGATTTCTTCTTTTACATACTTTACCAAACTCAGTCACCAGCTTCTGCAGTTTCTCACACGAATCAGCCACCAGCACTGTATCATCAGCGACCAACAACTGACTCACTTCTCAAGTTCATCCACAACAGACTGAATACTTGCCCCTCTTTCCAAAACTCTTGCATTCACCTCCCTAACAACCCCATCCATAAACAAATTAAACAACCATGGAGACGGCACACATCCTTACCGCAAACCTACATTCACTGAGAACAAATCACTTTCCTCTCTTCCTACACGTACACATGCCTTACATCCTAGATAAAAAGATTTTATTGCCTCCGACAACTTGAATCCAACACCATATATTCTTAATACCTTCCACATTGCATTTCAATCAACTCTATCATATGCTTTCTCCAGATCCATAAATGCTACATACAAATCCATTTGCTTTTCTAATTATTTCTCACATACATTCTTCAAATCAAACTCCTAATCCACACATCCTCTACCACTTCTGAAAACACACTGCTCTTACCCAATCTGATGCTCTGTACATGCCTTCACCCTCTCAATCAATACCCTCCCACATAATTTCCCAGGAATACTCAACAAACTTATACCTCTGTAATTTGAGCACTCACTTTCATCCCCTTTGCCTTTGTACAGTGGTACTATGCAAGCATTCCGCCAATCCTTAGGCACCTCACTATGAGACATACATACATTAAATAACCTTACCAGCCAGTCAACAATACAGTCACCTCCAATTTTAATAAATTCCACTGCAAAACCATCTAAACCCGCTTCCTTGCCGGCTTTCATCTTCCGCAAAACTTTTATTACCTCTCCTCAGTTTACCAAATCATTTTCCCTAACCCTCTCACTTTGCACACCACCTCGAACAAAACAGCCTATATCTGCCACTCTATCATGAAACACATTCAACAAACCTTCAAAATACTCACTCCATCTCCTTCTCACATCATCACTACTTGTTATCACCTCCCCTTTAGCCCCCTTCACCGAAGTTCCCATTTGCTGCCTTGTCTTACGCACTTTATTTACCTCCTTTTAAACATCTTTTATTCTTCCTAAAATTTAATGATACTCTCATCCCAACTCTGATTTGCCCTCTTTTTCGCCTCTTGCACCTTTCTCTTGACCTCCTGCCTCTTTCTTTTATACATCCCCATCTCATTTGCATTATTTCCCTGCAAAAATCGTCCAAATGCCTCTCTCTTCTCTTCCACTAATAATCTTACCTCTTCATCCCACCACTCACTACCTTTCTAACCTGCCCACCTCCCACGCTTTTCATGCCACATGCATCTTTTGCGCAAGCCATCACTGCTTCCCTAAATACATACCATTCCTCCCCCACTCCCCTTACATCCTTAGTTCTCACCTTTTTCCATTCTGTACTCAGTCATTCCTGATACCTCCTCACACAAGTCTCCTTCCCAAGCTCACTTACTCTCACCACACGTTTCACCCAAATATTCTTTCTTCTTTTCTGAAGACCTCTACAAATCTCTACCTTCGCCTCCAGAAGATAATGATCAGACATCACTCTAGTTGCACCTCTCAGCATATTAACATCCAAAAGTCTCTCTTTCGTGCGCCTATTAATTAAAGCGTAATCCAATAACCCTCTCTGGCCATCTCTCCTACTTACATTGGAATACTTATGTATATCTCCTTTTTTTTAAACCAAGTATTCCCAATCACTAATCCTTTTTCAGCACATAAATCTACAAGCTCTTCACCATTTCTATTTACAACACGGAACACCCCATGTACACCAATTATTCCCTAAACTGCCACGTTACTCATCTTTGCATTTAAATCACTCATAACTATAACCCGGTTTTATGCATCAATACTACTAAAACACTCACTCAGCTGCTCCCAAAACACTTGCCTCTCATGATCTTTCTTTTCATGACCAGGTGCATATGCATCAATAATCACCCATATCTCTCCATCGACTTTCAGTTTTACCCATATCAATCTTGAGTTTACTTTCTTACACTCTATCACATACTCCGACCACTCCTGTTTCAGGAGTAGTGCTACTCTTTCCCTTACTCTTGTCCTCTCACTAACCTCTGACTTTACTCCCAAGACATCCTCAAACCACTCTTCCCCTTTACCCTTGAGCTTCGTTTCACTCAGAGCCAAAACAGCCAGGTTCCTTTCCTCAAACTTACTACCTATCTCTCCTTTTCTCTCATCTTGGTTACATCCACACACATTTAGACACCCCAATCTTAGCCTTCGAGGGAGGATGAGTATTCCCCGCGTGACTCCTTTTGTTTCCCCTTTTAGAAACTTGAAATACAAGAAGGGTAGGGTTTTCAGCCCCTCGCTCCCTTTCTGTTTAATCGCCCTCTACGACACGTGAGGAATGCGTGGGAAGTATTCTTTCTCCCCTATGTCCAGGGAAAGGATATGCATATATATATTTATCCCTGGAATAGGGGAGAAAGAATACTTCCCACGCATTCCTCACGTGTCGTAGAAGGCGACTAAAGGGGACGGGAGCGGAGGGCTAGAAACCCTCCCCTATTTGTATCTTAACTTTCTAAAAGGGGAAACAGAAGGAGTCACGCGGGGAGTGCTCATCCTTCTCGAAGGCTCAGACTGGGGTGTCTAAATGTGTGTGGATGTAACAAAGATGAGAAAAAAGGAGAGATTGGTTGTATGTTTGAGGAATGAAACCTAGATATTTTGGCTCTGAGTAAAACGAAGCTCAAGGGTAAAGGGGAAGAGTGGTTTAGGAATGTCTTGGGAGTAAAGTCAGGGGTTAGTGAGAGGACAAGAGCAAGGGAAGGAGTAGCACTACCCCTGAAACAGGAGTGGTTGAACTATGTGATAGAGTGTAAGAAAGTAAAGTCTAGATTGATAAGAGGAAAACTAAAAGTTAATGGAGAGAGATGGGTAATCATTGGTGCATATGCACCTGGGCATGAGAAGAAAGATCATGAGAGGCAAGTGCTTTGGGAGCAGCTGAATGAGTGTGTTAGTGGTTTTGATGCACGACACCGGGTTATAGTGATGGGTGATTTGAATGCAAAGGTGAGTAATGTGGTAGTTGAGGGTATAATTGGTATGCATTGGGTGTTCAGTGCTGTAAGTGGAAATGGTGAAAAACTTGTAGATTTATGTGCTGAAAATGGACTGATGATTTGTAATACATGGTTTAAAAAGAGAGTTATACGTAAGTATACGTATGTAAGTAGGAGAGAAGGCCAGAGAGCGTTATTGGATTACGCGTTAATTGATATGCGCGAAAGAAACTCTTTTGGATGTTAATATGCTGAGAGGTGCAAGTGGAAGGATGTCTCATCATTATCTTGTGGAGGCGAAGGTAAAGATTTGTAGAGGTTTTCAGAAAAGAAGAGAAAATGTTAGGGTGAAGAGAGTGGTCAGAGTAAGTGAGCTTGGGAAGGAGACTTGTGTGAGGAAGTACCACAAGAGACTGAGTACAGAATGGAAAAAGGTGAGAACAAAGGATGTAAAGGGAGTCAGGGAGGAATGGGATGTATTTAAGGAAGCAGTGATGCCTTGCGCAAAAGATGCTTGTTGCGTGAGAAGCGTGGGAGGTGGGCAGATTAAAAAGGGTAGTGAGTGGTGGGATGAAGAAATAAGATTATTAGTGAAAGAGAAGAGAGAGGCATTTGGACGATATTTGCAGGGAAATAATGCAAATGAGTTGGAGATGTATAAGAGAACGAGGCAAGAGGTCAATAGAACGGTGCAAGAGGTGAAAAAGAGGGCAAATGAGAGTTGGGGTGAGAGAGTATCATTAAATTTTAGGGAGAATAAAAAGATTTTTTGGAAAGAGGTAAATAAAGTGCGTAAGACAAAGGAACAAAAGGGAACTTCAGTACGTTAGCAGATGCGGAGGTTATGACAAGTAGTGGTGATGTGAGAAGAAGATGGAATGAGTATTTTGAAGTTTTTGAATGTGTTTGATTATAGAGTGGCAGATATAGGGTGTTTTGGTCGAGGTGGTGTGCAAAGTGAGAGAGTTAGGGAGGATGATTTGGTAAAGAGAGAAGAGGTAGTAAAAGCTTTGCGGAAGATGAAAGCCGGCAAGGAAGTTGGTTTGGATGGCATTGCAGTGGAATTTATTAAAAATGGAGGTCACTGTATTGTTGACTGGTTGGTAAGGTTATTAATGTATGTATGATTCATGGTGAGGTGCCTGAGGATTGGCGGAATGCGTGCATAGTGCCATTGTACAAAGGCAAAGGGGACAAAGGTGAGTGCTCAAATTACAGAGGTATAAGTTTGTTGAGTATTCCTGGGAAATTATATGGAAGGGTATTGATTGAGAGGGTGAAGGCATGTACAGAGCCTCAGATTTGGGAAGAGCTGTGTGGTTTCAGAAATGGTAGATGATGTGTAGATCAGGTGTTTGCTTTGAAGAATGTATGTGAGAAATACTTAGAAAAGCAAATGGATATGTATGTAGCATTTATGGATCTGGAGAAGGTATGTGATAGAGTTGACAGAAATTCTCTGTGGAAAGTATTAATAATATATGGTTTGGGAGGCAAGTTGTCAGAAGCAGTGAAAAGTTTTTATCTAGGATGTAAGGCATGTGTACGTGTAGAAAGAGAGGAAATTGGTTGGTTCTCAGTGAATGTAGGTTTGCGGCAGGGGTGTGTGATGTCTCCATGGTTGTTTACTTTGTTTATGGATGGGGTTGTTAGGGAGGTGAATGCAAGAGTTTTGGAAAGAGGGGCAAGTATGCAGTCTGTTGTGGATAAGAGTTCTTGGGAAGTGAGTCAGTTGTTATTCGCTGATGGTACAGCGCTGGTGGCTGATTCATGTGAGAAACTACAGAAGCTGGTGACTGACTTTGGTAAAGTGTGTGAAAGAGGAAAGTTGAGAGTAAATGTGAATAAGATCAAGGTTATTAGGTACAGTAGGGTTGACGGTCAAGTCAACTGGGAGGTCAGTTTGAATGGAGAAAACTGGAGGAAGTGAAGTGTTTTAGATATCTGGGAGTGGATTTGGCAGCGGATGGAACCATGGAAGCGGAAGGAAATCATAAGGTGGGGGAGGGGGCGAAAATTCTGGGAGCCTTGAAGAATGTGTGGAAGTCGAGAACGTTATCTTGGAAAGCAAAAATGGGTATGTTTGAAGGAATAGTGGTTCCAGCAATGTTGTATGGTTGCGAAGCGTGGGCTATGGATAGAGTTGTGCGGAGGAGGGTGGATGTGCTGGAAATGAGATGTTTGTGGACAATATGTGGTGTGAGGTGGTTTGGTCGAGTAAGTAATAATAAGTGGAGAGAGATGTGTGGTAATAAAAAGAGTGTGGTTGAGAGAGCAGAAGAGGGTGTTTTGAAATGGTTTGGTCACATGGAGAGAATGAGTGAGGAAAGATTGACCAAGAGGATATATGCGTCTGAGGTAGAGGGAACGAGGAGAAGTGGGCGACCTAATTGGAAGTAAAAAGATGGAGTGAAAAAGATTTTGAGGGATCGGGGCCTGAACATGCAGGAGGGTGAAAGGCGTGCAAGTTGTAGAGTGAATTGGAACGATGTGGTATACCAGGGTCGACGTGCTGTCAATGGATTGAACCAGGGCATGTGAAGCGTCGCGGGTAAACCATGGAAAGTTCTGTGGGGCCTGGGTGTGGAAAGGGAGCTGCGGTTTCGGTGCATTATTACATGATTGCTAGAGACTGAGTGTGAACGAATGGGGCCCTTGTTGTCATTTTCCTTGCTCTACCTCGCACACATGAGGGTGGAGGGGTTGTTTATATCATGTGTGGCGAGGTGGCGATGGGAATTAATAAAGGCACTGAACACCCCATATACACCAATTATTCCCTCAACTGCCACATTACTCATCCTTGCATTCAAATCACCCATCACTATAACCCACTCTCGTGCATCAAAACTACTAACACACTCATGCAGCTGCTCCCAAAACACTTGCCTCTCATGATCTTTCTTCTCATGCCTAGGTGCATATGCACCAATACTCACCTATCTCTCTCCATCCACTTTCAGCTTTACCAATATCAATCTAGAGTTTACTTTCTTACACTCTATCACATACTCCCACCACTCCTGTTTCAGGAGTAGTGCTACTCCTTCCCTTGCTCTTGTCCTCTTATTATCCCCTGACTTTACTCCCAAGACATTCCCAAACCACTCTTCCCCTTTACCCTTGAGCTTTGTTCCTCTCAAAGCCTAAACATCCAGGTTCCTTTCCTCAGACATACTACCTATCTCTCCTTTTTTCTCATCTTGGTTACATCCACACACATTTAGACACCCCAATCTGAGCCTTCGAGGAGGATGAGCACTCCCCACGTGACTCCTTCTTCTATTTCCCCTTTTAGAAAGTTGAAATACAAGGAAGGGAGGATTTCCAGCCCCCGCTCCCTTCCCGTTTAATCGTCTTCTACGACACATGAGGAATGGGTGGGAAGTATTCTTTCTCTCCTATCCCCAGGGTAAGTCTGCAGTCTGTTGTGGATGAGACAGCTTGGGAAGTGAATCATAGGGTAGGGGAGTGGGCGAACGTTTTGGGAGCGTTGAAAAATGAGTGGAAGTCGAGAATGTTATCTTGGAAAGCAAAAATGGGTATGTTTGAAGGATAGTGGTTCCAACAATGTTATATGATTGTGATGCGTGGGCTATAGATAGAGTTGTGCGGAGGAGGGTGGATGTGTTGGAAATGAGATGTTTGAGGACAATATGTGGTGTGAGGTGGTTTGATCGAGTAAGTAATGAAATGGTAAGAGATATGTGTGGTAATAAAAAGAGCGTGGTTGAGAGAGCAGAAGAGGGTGTTATGAAATGGTTTCGTTACTTGGAGAGAATGAGTGCAGAAAGATTGTCAATGAGGATATATGTGTCAGAGGTGGAGGTAAAGAGATATGCGAGACCAAATTGGAGGTGTAAGGATGGAGTGGAAAAGATTTTGAGTGATAATGGCCTGAACATGCAGGAGGATGAAAGGTGTGCAGGGAATGGAGTGAACTGGAATTCTTATATACACATGTACATATTCATACTTGCTACCCTTAGCTATTCCCGTCGCCAACCCACCACATATGGCACCCCCGTTCCCCCGCATGCGCGCAAGGTAGCATTAGGAAAAGACAACAAAAGCCACATTCATTCACACTCTGTCTCTAGCTCTCATGTGTAATGCACCAAAACCACTGCTCCCTTTCCACATCTAGGTACCACAAAACCTCCCATGGTTTACCCCAGACACTTCACATTCTCTGGTTCAATCCCTTGACAGCACATCCATCCTGATATTCCACATTGTTCGAATTCACTCTATTTCTTGCACGCCTTTCACCCTCCTGCATGTTCAGGCCCTGATCGCTCAAAATCTTTTTCACTCCATTCTTCCATTTCCAATTTGGTCTCCCACTTCTTGTTCCCTTCACCTCTGATGTTTATATCTTCTTTATCAATCCTTCCTCACTCATTCTCTCCATGAAACCAAACCATTTCAATACACCCTCTTCTGCTCTCACAACCACATTCTTTTTATTACCACACATCTCTTTAACCTTTCATTACTCAGTCGATTAAACCACCTCACACCACATATTGTCCTCAAACATCTCATTTCCAACACATCCACCTTCCTCCGCACAACCTTATTTATAGCCCATGCCTCGCGACCATATAACATTGTTGGAACCACTATTCCTTCAAACACACCCATTTTTGCTTTCCGAGATAATGTTCTCGCCTTCCATACATTCTTTAGTGCTCCCAGAACCTTCGCTCCCTTCCCTACCCTGTGACTTACTTTTGCTTCCATGGTTCCATCCACTGTTAAATCCACTGCCAGATATCTAAAACACCTCATTTCCTACAGTTTTTCTCCATTCATACTCATCTCCCAATTGACTTCTCCCTCAACCCTACTGTACCTAATAACCTTGCTCTTATTCATATTTACTCTCAGCTTTCTTCTTTCACACACTTTACCAAACTTAGTCACCAGCTTCTGCAGTTTCTCACACGAATCAGCCACCAGCGTTGTATCATCAGCGAACAACAACTGACACTTCCCAAGCCCTCTCATGCACAACAGACATCGTACTTGCCCCTCTCTCCAAAACTCTTGCATTCACCTCCCTAACAACACCATCCAGAAACAAATTAAACAACCATGGACACATCATGTACCCCTGCCACAAACTGACATTCACTGGGAACCAATCACTTTCCTCTCTTCCCACTCATACATCTCCCATACATCGTCAGTAAAAACTTTTCACAGCTTCTAGTAACTTGCCTTCCACACCGTATATTCTTAATACCTTTCTCAGAGCATCTCTATCAACTCTATCAAATGCCTTCTCTAGATCTATAAGTGCCACGTGCAAAAACATTTGTCTTTCTGAGTAATTCTCAGATACATTCCTCAAAACAAACACCTGATCCACACATCCTCTACCACTTCTGAAACCACATTGCTTTTCCCCATCTGATGCTCTGTATGTGCCTTCATCCTCTCAGTCAATACCCTCCGATATAATTTCCTAGGAATACTGAACAGACTTATACCTTTGTAATTTCAAGACTCACCTTTATCCCCTTTGCCTTTGTACAGTGGCACTATGCATGCATTCTGCCAATCCTCAGGTACTTCGCCATGAACCATTCATACATTGAATATCCTGACCAACTAGTCAACAACACAGTTATCCCGTTTTTTAACAAATTCCATTGTAATACCATCAAAACCCGCTGCCTTGCCAGCTTTCATCTTCCGCACAGCTTTCACTACTTCTTCTCTGTTACCCAAATCATTCTCCCTGACCCTCTCACTTCGCACACCACCTCGACCAAAACACCCTATATCTGCCACTTTATCATCTAACACATTCAACAAACCTTCAAAATACTCACATATATATACCTATACATTTCAACGTATACATATATATACATAAACAGACATATACATATAAACACAAGTACATAAATCATACTTGCTGCCTTTATTCATTACCGTCCCCCCCCCGCTACACATGAAATGACACCCCTCTCCCCCCGCACTCACGCGAGGTAGCGCTAGGAAAAGACAACAAAGGTTGCATTCGTTCGCACTAAAACTCTAGCTTTCATGTGTAATGCACAGAAACAATAGCTCAATTTCTACATCCAGTGATCAAAATATCATTTTAATCTATTTCGCTTTGTCGCTGTCTCCCGCGTTAGCAAGGTAGCGCAAGGAAACATAGGAAAGAATGGCCCAGCCCACCGACATACAAATGTGTATACATGCACGTCTACACACGCAAATATACATACCCATACATATATACATATATACATATCTATACACATATACATATACTCATTCCCATCGCCACCCCGCAACACGTGAAATAACAACCCCCTCACCCGCATGTGCGCCAAGGAGCACTAGGAAAGGACAACAAAGGCCACATTCTTTCACACTCAGCCTTTAGCTGTCATGTATAATGCACCGAAACCACAGACCCCTTTCCACATCCAGGCCCCAAAGAACTTTCTATGGTTTACCCCAGACGCTTCACACGCCCTGGTTCAATCCAGTGACAGCACGTCGACCTCTGTATACCACATCATTCCAATTCACTCTCTTCCTTGCACGCCTTTCATCCTCCTGCATGTTCAGGCCCCGATCACTCAAAATCTTTTTCACTCAGTCTTTCCACCTCCAATTTCATCTCCCTCATCTCATTCCCTTCACCTCTGACACATATATCCTCTTGGTCAATCTTTCCTCTCTCATTCTCTCCAAGCGACCAAACCATATCAAAACACACTCTTCTGTTCTGTCAACCACACTCTTTTCATTACTAAACTTCTCTATTACCCTATTATTACTCACTCGATCAAACCACCTCACACCACATATTGTCCTCAAACATCTCATTTCTAGCACATCCACCCTCGTCCGCACACCTTCGCAACCATGTAACATTCTTAGAACCACTATTCCTTCAAACATAGCCATTTTTGCTTTCCGAGATAATGATCTCGACTTCCAAACATTCTTCAACACTCCCAGAACTTTCGACCCCTCCCCCACCCCATGATTCACTTCCGCTTCCATGGTTCCATCCGCTGCCAGATCCACTCCAACATATCTAAAACACTTCACTTCCTCCAGTTTTTCTCCATTCAAACTTCCCTACCAATTGACTTGTCCCTCAACCCTACTCTACCAAATAACCTTGCTCTTATTCACATTTACTCTTAACTTTCTTCTTTCACACACTTTACCAAACTCAGTCACCAGTTTCTGCAATTTCTCAAACGAATCAGCCACTAGCGCTGTATCATCAGCAAACAACACTTGACTCACTTCCCAAGCTCTCTCATCAACAACAGACTGCATACTTGCCCCTATTACCAAAACTCTTGCATTCACCTCCCTAACAACACCATCCATAAACAAATTAGAGAACCATGGAAACATCACATACCCCTGCCGCAAACCAACATTCACTGAGAACCAATCACTTTCCTCTCTTCCTACACGTACACATGCCTTACATCCTCGATAAAAACTTTTCACTGCTTCTAACAACTTCCCCCACACCATTTATTCTTAATACCTTCCACAGAGCATCTCTATCAACTCTATCATATGCCTTCTCCAGATCCATAAATGCTACATGCAAATCCATTTGCTTTTCTAAGTATTTCTCACATACATTCTTCAAAGCAAACACCTGATCCACACATCCTCTACTATTTCTGAAACCACACTGCTACTCCCCAGTCTTATGCTCTGTATATGCCTTCACCCCGTCAATCAATACCCTCCCATATAATTTCCCAGGAATACTCCAAAAACCTATACCTCTGTAATTTGAGCACACACTTTTATCCCCTTTGCCTTTGTACAATGGCACTATGCATGCATTCCTACAATCCACAGGCACCTCACCATTAGTCATACATGCATTGAATAACCTTACCATACAGTCAATAATACAGGCACTGCCTTTTTTAATATATTCCACTGCAATATCATCCCAACCCGCTGCCTTGCCGGCTTTCATCTTCCGCAAAGCTTTTCCTACCTCTCCTCTGTTTACCACATCATTGTACCTAACCCTCTCACTTTGCACACCACCTCGACCAATCACCCTATAACTGCCACTCTATCATCAAACACATTCAACAAACCTTCAAAATATTCACTCCATCTCCTTCTCACATCACCATTACTTGTTATCACCTCCGATTTAGCTCTCTTCACTGAAGTTCCCATTTGTTCCCTTGTCTTACGCACTTTATTTACCTCCTTCCGAAACATCCTTTTATTCTCCCTAAAATTTCAAGGTACTCTCTCACCCCAAATCTCATTTGCCCTCTTTTTCAGTCTTGCACTTTTCTCTTGACGTCTGCATCTTTCTTTGATACATCTCCCAGTCATTTACATTATTTCCCTGCATAAATTGTCCAAATGCCTCTCTCTTCTCTTTCACTAATAATCTTACCTCTTCATTCCACCACTTACTAACCTTTCAATCTGCCCATCTCCCATGCTTCTCATGCCACATGCATCTTTTGCCAAGCCATCACTGCTTCCATAAATCCATCCCATTCCTCACCCACTCCCCTTACCTCCTTTGTTCTCACATTTTCCTATTCTGTACTCAGTCTCTCCTGGTACTTCCTCACACGAGTCTCCTTTCCAAGCTCACTTACTCTCACCACTCTCTTCACCCTAACTTTCTCTCTTCTTTTTTGAAAACCTCTACAAATCTTCACCTTCGCCTCCACAAGACAATGATCAGACTTCCCTCCAGTTGCACCTCTCAGAACATCAACATCCAAAAAGTCTCTCTTTCGCGCGCCTATCAATTAACACGTAATCCAATAACGCACTCTGGCCATCTCTCCTACTTACATACGTACACTTATGTAAATCTCTCTTTTTAAACCAGGTATTCCCAATCACCCGTCCTTTTTCAATACAGAAATCTACAAGCTCTTCACCATTTCCATTTACAACACTGAACACCCCATGTACACCAATTATTCCTCAACTACCACGTTACTCACCTTTGCATTCAAATAACCAATCACTATAAGCCAGTCTCATGCATGAAAACTACTAACACACTCACTCAGATGCTCCCAAAACACTTGCCTCTCATGATATATGTTGTATATTTTATTTATATTGCTTTGTCGCTGTCTCCCGCGTTTGCGAGGTAGCGCAATGAAATAGACGAAAGAAATGGCACAACCCACCCCCATACACAATGTACATACACACACGCCCACACACGCAAATATACATACCTATACATCTCAATGTACACATATATATACACACACAGACACATACATATATACCCATGCACACAATTCACACTGCCTGCCCCTATTCATTCCCATCGCCACCTCGCCACATGTGGAATACCAACCCCCTCCCCCCTCATGTGTGCGAGGTAGCACTAGGAAAAGACAATAAAGGCCCCATTCGATCACACTCAGTCTCCAGCTGTCACGCAATAATGCCCGAAACCACAGCTCCCTCTCCACATCCAGGCCCTACACAACTTTCCATGGTTTACCCCAGACGCTTCACATGCCGTGATTCAATCCACTGACAGCACGTCAACCCCGGTATACCACATCGATACAATACACTCTATTCCTTGCCCACCTGTCACCCTTCTGCATGTTCAGGCCCCGATCACACATAATCTTTTTCACTCCATCTTTCCACCTCCAATTTGGTCTCCAACTTCTCCTCGTTCCCTCCACCTCCGACACATATATCCTCTTGGTCAATCTTTCCTCACTCATTCTCTCCGTACGCCCAAACCATTTCAAAACACCCTCTTCTGCTCTCTCAACCACGCTCTTTTTATTTACACACATCTCTCTTACCCTTACATTACTTAATGGATCAAACCACCTCACACCACACATTGTCCTCAAACATCTCATTTCCAGCACATCCACCCTCGTCGGCACAACTTTATCCATAACCCACGCCTCGCAACCATACAACATTGTTGGAACCACTATTCCTTCAAACATACCCATTTTTGCTTTCCGAGATAATGTTCTCGACTTCCACACATTCTTCAAGGCTCCCAGAATTTTCGCCCCCTCCCCCACCCTATGATTCATTTCCGCTTCCATGGTTCCATCCGCTGCCAGATCCACTGCGAGATATCTAAAACACTTTACTTCCTCCAGTTTTTCTCCATTCAAACTTACCTCCCAGTTGACTTGACCCTCAACCCTACTGTACCTAATAACCTTGCTCTTATTCATATTTACTCTTAACTTTCTTCTTTCACACACTTTACCAAACTCAGTCACCAGCTTCTGCAGTTTCTCACATGAATCAGCCATCAGCGCTGTATCATCAGCGAACAACAACTGACTCACTTCCCAAGCTCTCTCATCCCCAACAGACTTCATACTTGCCCCTCTTTCCAAAACTCTTGCATTCACCTTCCTAACAACCCCATCCATAAACAAATTAAACAACCATGGACACATCGCACACCCCTGCCGCAAACCTACATTCACTGAGAACCAATCACTTTCCTCTCTTCCTACACGTACACATGCCTTACATCCTCGATAAAAACTTTTCACTGCTTCTAACAACTTGCCTCCCACACCATATATTCTTAATACCTTCCACAGAGCATCTTTATCAACTCTATCATATGCCTTCTCCAGATCCATAAATGCTACATACAAATCCATTTGCTTTTCTAAGTATTTCTCACATACATTCTTCAAAGCAAACACCTGATCCACAAATCCTCTACCACTTCTGAAACCACACTGCTCTTCCCCAATCTGATGCTCTGTACATGCCTTCACCCTCTCAATCAATACCCTCCCATATAATTTACCAGGAATACTCAACAAACTTATACCTCTGTAATTTGAGCACTCACTCTTATCCCCTTTGCCTTTGTACAATGGCACTATGCACGCATTCCGCCAATCCTCAGGCACCCCACCATGAGTCATACATACATTAAATAACCTTACCAACCAGTCAACAATACAGTCACCCCCTTTTTTAATAAATTCCACTGCAATACCATCCAAACCCGCTGCCTTGCCGGCTTTCATCTTAGAAAAGCAAATGGATTTGTATGTAGCATTTATGGATCTGGAGAAGGTATATGATAGAGTTGATAGAGATGCTCTGTGGAAGGTATTAAGAATATATGGTGTGGGAGGCAAGTTGTTAGAAGCAGTGAAAAGGTTTTATCGAGGATGTAAGGCAGTTGTAAGTGTAGGAAGAGAGGAAAGTGATTGGTTCTCAGTGAATGTAGGTTTGCGGCCGGGGTGTGTGATGTCTCCATGGTTGTTTAATTTGCTTATGGATGGGGTTGTTAGGGAGGTGAATGCAAGAGTTTTGGAAAGAGGGGCAAGTATGAAGTCTGTTGGGGATGAGAGAGCTTGGGAAGTGAGTCAGTTGCTGTTCGCTGATGATACAG
>NC_092238.1:20889570-20901920 GCF_036320965.1 Panulirus ornatus
CACACTTTACCAAACTCAGTCACCAGCTTCTGCAGTTTCGCACATGACTCAGCCACCAGCGCTGTATCATCAGCGACCAAAAACCGACTATCCCCTAGGGATAGGGGAGAAAGAATACTTTCCCTTCATTCCTCACGTGTCGTAAAAGGCGACTAAAGGTGACGGGTGCAGGTGGCTAGAAACCTTCTCCTCTTTGTATTTTAACTTTCTAAACGCGGAAACAGAAGAATTAGTTACGTGAGGAGAAACGGAACAAGGAGAAGAGGGAGACCAAATTGGAGGTGGAAAGATGGAATGAAAAAAATTTTAAGTGATCGGGGCCTGAACCTGCAGGAGGGTGAAAGTCGTGCAAGGAATAGAGTGAATTGGAACGATGTGGTATACCGTGGTCGACGTGCTGTCAATGAAATGAACCAGGGCATGTGACCCGTATGGGGTAAACCATGGAATGTTCTGTGGGGCCTGGATGTGGAAAGGGAGCCGTGGTTTCGGTACATTATACATGACAGCTAGAGACTGAGTGTGAACGAATGTGGCCTTTGTTGTCTTTTCTTAGCTCTACCTCGTGCACATGCAGGGGGAGGGGGTTGTAATTTCATATGTGGCGGAGTGGCGATGGGAATGAGTAAAGGCAGACAGTATGAATTATGTACATATGTATATATGTATATGTGTGTGTGTGTGTATATATATATATGTGTATACGTTGAGATGCATAGATATGTATATTTACGTGTGTGGACGTGTATGTATATACATGTGTATGTGGGTGGGTTGGGCCACTCTTTCGTCTGTTTCCTTGTGCTCCCTCGCTAACGCCGGAGACAGCGAGAAAGTAAAATAAGGAATTAAATATAAGAATAAATGAATACAATATACCTGCCAGATTTTACCAAAAACCCTGCATATATCCTTATATAGTGTGTTGATGGAAGGTCTTGTACTGAAGGGAAACATTTTCTGAGGTATGGAGAATTGTTGTGAGTAAATCCATATGTCAGGCAAGGGAAAGGAAATATATTTGTATGTACAAAATATCACAGAAGGAGGATCTGAGTATTCATCTTATGGTATAAATTCGGCCACCACCTTTGGGTGTGGGACGAAACTTCGTATTGATTATGGGGAGAAAGAATATTTCCCACGTATTTCTGCATATCATAGAAGGCGACTGAAGGGGTGGGAGTGGGTTGCTGAAAACCCTCCCATCTTTATATTGCAATTTCTGAAAGGGGAAACAAAAGCAGTCAAGTGGGGGGGGGGTCATTCTCCTCGAAGGCTCAAATTGGGGTGTCTGAATGTGTGTGGGTGTAACCAAGATGAGAAGAAAGGAGTGATAGTATGTTTGAGAAAAGAAGCCTGGATGTTCAGACTGCGAGTGAAACGAAGCTCAAGGGTAAAGGGGAAAAATGTTTTGAGAAGTCTTGGGATTGAAGTCGGGGGTTGGTGAGAAGACAAGAGCTAAGGAAGGAGTAGCACAACTCCTGAAGCAGGAGTTATGGTAGTGTGTGATAGAGCATAAGAAAGTAAATTCAAGATTGATATAGGGAAAACTAAAAGTGGATGGAGGGAGATGGGTGGTTATCGGTTCTTATGCACCTGATCATGACAAGAAAGATCATTAGAGGCAATTGTTTTGGGAGCAGTTAAGTGAGTACATAAGAGCATTAGAGACAAGTGTTTTGGGAGCAGCTAAGTGAGTGTGCGAGCAGCTTTGGTGCACAAGACAGGGTATTAGTGATGACTAATTTAATGCGAAGGTGAGTAATGAGGCAGTTGAGGGTATACTTGGTGGACATAAGGTGTTCAGTTTCTTAAATGGAAATGGTGAAGAGCTTGTGGATTTGTGTGCTGAAAAAGGACTGGTGATTGGAAATACCTGGTTTAAGAATAGAGATATACATAAGTATACATATGTGAGGAGGAGAGATGGTCAAAGGGCATTATTGAATTATGTTTTAATTGATACGTGTGTAAAAGAGAGATTTTTGGATGTTAATGTGCTGAGAGGGGCAGCTGGAGCGATGTCTGATCACTATCTTATGGAGGCGAAGGCGAAAATTTGTAGAGGCTTTCAAAAAAAAAGGAGAGAATGTTGGGAAAGAGAGAATTGTGAGAGAGCTTGGAAAGGAGACTTGTGTGAGGAGGTAGCAGGAGAGATTGATTGTAAAAGTGGCAAAAGGTGAGAGCAAATGATGTGAGGGGAGTGGGTGAGGAATGGGATGTATTTTAGGAAGCAGTGATAGCATTTGCAAAAGATGCATGTGGCATGAGAAAGGTGGGAGGTGGACGGATTAGAAAGGATAGTGAACGGTAGGATGAAGAAGTAAAGTTGTTAGTGAAAGAGAAAAGGGAGGCATTTGGATGATTCTCACAAGGAAGGAAGTAGAAATGATTGGGAGATGTATAAAAGAATGCAGCAGGAGGTCAAGAGGAAGGTGCAAGGGTTGAGAAAGAAGGCAAATGAGAATTGGGGTAAGAGATTATCATTAAATTCTAGGAAGATTAAAAAGATGTTTTGGAAGGAGGTAAGTAGAGTGTTTAAGAAAACAAATGGGATCATCAGTGGAGGGGGCAAGGGGGAAGTAATAACAGGTAGAGATGGAGTGAGTATTTTGAAGGTTTGTCGAATGTTTGATGATAAAGTGGTTGATGTAGGATGTTTTGCTCAGTGTGGTGTGTGAAGTGAGAGAGGTCAGGGGAATGGTTTGCTTAAGAGAGAAGAGGTAGTGAAGGCTTTGCAGAAGTTGAAATCTGGTAAGGCGGTTGGTTTGGATGGTATTGCAGTAGAATTTGCTAATAGAGAGGGATGACTGTGTTGTTGATTGGTTGGTAAGGGTACTCAATGTATGTGTGGATTATGGTGAAGTGCCTGAATATTGGTGGAATGCATACATAGTGCCATTGTACAGAGGCAAATGGGATAAAGGTGAGTGTTCAAACTACAGAAGTATAAGTGTGTTGAGTATTCCTGGAATGATATGGAAGGATATTGATTGAGAGGGTCAAGGCATGTACAGAGCATCAGACTGGGGAAGAGCAGTGTGTTTTCAGAAGTGGTGGAGGATGTGTGGATCAGGTGTTTGTGTTGAAGAATGTGTGTGAGAAATACTTAGAAAAACAGATGGATTTGTATGTAGCTTTTATGGATATGGAGAATGCACATGATAGGGTTGATAGAGATGCTCTGTGGAAGGCCTTAAGAGTATATAGTGTGAGAGGTAAGCTGCTAGAAGCAGTGAAAAGTCTTTACCAAGGATGTAAGGCATGTGTACGAATAGGAAGAGAGGAGAGTGATTGGTTCCTAGTGAATGTAGGTCTGCGGCAGGGGTGTGTGATGTCCTCTTGGTTGTTTAATTTGTTTATGGATGGGGTGGTTAGGGAGGTTAATGCAAGAGTTTTGGAGAGAGGGGCAAGTATGCAGTCTGTTATGGATGAGAGGGTCCGGGAAGCAAGTCAGTTGTTTGCTGATGATACAGTTCTGGTGGCTTATTCAAGTGAGAAACTGTAGAAATTGGTGACTGAGTTTGGAGAAGTGTGTGAAAGGAGAAAGTTGAGAGTAAATGTGAATAAGAGCAAGGTTATTAGGTTCAGTGGGGTTTAGGGACAAGTTGACTGGGATGTAAGTTTGAATAGGGAAAAATTGGAGGAAGTGAAATCTTTTAGATATTTGGGAGTGGACTTAGCAGCAAATGGTATCATGGAAGTGGAAGTGAGTCAAAGGGTGGGGAAGGGGGCGAAGGTTCCGGGACCGATGAAGAATGTGTGGAAGGAGAGAACATTATCTCGGAGGGCAAAAATGGGTATGTTTGAAGGAATAGTAGTTCCAACAATGTTAGGGGCATAGGCTATAGATAGGTTTGTACGGAAAAGGGTTGATGTGTTGGAAATGAAATGTTTGAGGACAATATGTGGTTTGAGGTGGTTTGATCGAGTAATTAATGAAAGGGTTAGAGAGATGTTTGGAATATGTAAGAATTGTGGCTGAGAGAGCAGAAGAGGGTGTATTGAAATGGTTTGGACATATGGAAAGAATGAGTGAGGAAAGATTGACAAAGAGGATATATGAGTCAGAGGTGGAGGATACAAGGAGAGGCAGGAGACCAAAGTGGAGGTGGATGGATGGGGTGAAAAAGATTTTGAGCGATCGGGGCCTGAACATACAGGAGGTTGAGAGAAGTACAAGGAATAGAGTGAATTGGAACGATGTGGTATACCAGATTCAATGTTCTGCCATTGGACTGAACCAGGGTATCTAAAGCGTCTGTGCTAATCCATGGAAAGGTCTGTGAGGCCTGGATGTGGATAGGGAGCTGTGGTTTCGGTGCATTACATGTGACATCTAGAGACTGAGTGTGAGGAAAAGTGGCCTTTTTTTGTCTATTTTCCTGGAACTACCTCACTGAAGCAGAAGGTAGCGATGCTGTTTCGTGTGGAGTGGGGTAGCGCCAGAAATGGATGAAGGCAAGCAAGTATGAATATTTACCTTTTCATATATTTATATATCAATGTATTTGTATGTACATGTACGTATATGTGTATATGTTGATATGTATATGTATGTACATGTGCTTGTATGGGCATTTATGTATATATGTGTATTTATGTATATATATATATGTGTATATGAGTGGATGGGCTATTCTTCGTCTGTTTCCTGGTGCTACCTTGCTGACGTGGGAAACAGCGATCAAGCAAAATGAAAAATAGTAATAAAGATAAAAAAAATTTAAGCTTCTAACTTGACCAGTAACCCACTAATGTGATTGCTCGAATATTTTTCTATGCATACTAGATAAAGATTTTCTCAAAGGTTTTAGAATACATCAGAATTTTGCTCTGGATATCATGTATACAGTATATCATGAAACCATAAGACTGAAGAATAATGTTTGTTTGTAGATTCTCTTATTGAAGCATACATGTAAAGGTCAAATAATCTTGTAATGTAGGATACATTCATGTGAAGAGTGGATATTGTCACATCACTTTTAATCATATGTCATTTGGAAATTAGAATGAACTAAACATTTCATTACATGTTCAGTAATACTTACATGAATATTCCTCTGTTTTTCACGTCCACCCAGTCGTCGCTCTGCACAGGAACGTGATCAGCGTTGGGTAAGTAAACACTTCACTTATATAAGGGAAACGATCAGTGTTAATGCCTTTTTAGGATAGTTTGAAATTTGTTTCAAACACGTTTTGGGTTTTTGACATCTTTATGATATCTAGATTACCTTCAAATGTTGTTCATGAAAGTATTCATCCTAAGGATTCCAGTTTTTAATTAGGGAATGTGGTTTGGAGATTTCAGTTTGGATTGAGAGGAAGATTGTTTAGAGTCTCAGCATAGCTTTTGCCTTGCCTTGTTATCTGTAATGTCTAAAATTTTGGGCTCCTTCAGGATGTTATCACCTTATTACAGAATTTAGAAACTGGTTGGTCAGTTTTTATCCAGCTCACAATTAGCATGATCAGATTGTTTCAGGCTCGGCTTTGTCAAAAAGTGTACTAGCACATCAACTAGTGTAGACATTGACAATATTATTTGGATTCATGGTTGTCTGCACCTATTTCAATTCCAAGGAATTCAGTTTTCTCTCTTCTTGAATTAGATTTCCTGATATTGATCAGCTTCTGTAAGAAATTCTATGTAGCCAACCAATATTTTGTTCATGTCAACAGAAGTCCGATGTTGGAAAAATTAGTGAGTGAATGTGGCCATTTCTTCATTTGTTTCTGGTTCAACCTTGCTAATGCAGGAAAAAGTTAGGCATGTATGAAAGAAGAGAAAGTACTGCTGCTCATCTTGATTGTATCCTTATCATCTGGTGAAGCTTGGCTAATGATTTTGTATGAATGATGATAAGGTGAACAATGTTTTGAATATGAAGATATATACAAAAGATGACATAATTCATGAACATTGTTTGGAGTGATTTTCGACTGAGCTTCTATCATAGTCTTCAGATACAGCTTATGAGAGCATGTTATGGAATTGATCTGAGTTTTAATATTAATCTGGTGGCAGATTTTTTTTCTTGTAGGCATTGAAAATGCCTGTATTGGGGAAGCTTCTTACAATGAAATCTTTAGGTCTTCCTACTTAAGAAAATCTTTCTTACCTTTATAAAGTATAAATCATGAGGCTTTCATCTTGTAAAAGAGAAGTAAAATGCCAGTCAGTAAAAGATTTTTTTTTATACATTTTCGCCATTTCCCGCTTTAACAATGTAGTGTTAAGATTAGAGGACTGAACCTTTGAAGAAATATCCTCACTTGGCCTTTTTCTCTATTCCTTTTGGAAAATTGAAAACAAGAGGGGAGGATTTCCAGACCCCCGCTCTCTCCCCTTTTAGTCGCCTTCTACAACATGCAGGGAATGCGTAGGAAGTGTTCTTTCTCCCCTATCCCAATGGATAGGTAAACAAACCTATTTGGCATATACACATTATTCACTGTTGTGAATGGAAATGGTGAAGAGCTTATGGATTTGTATGCTGAAAAACGACTTGATGATTGGGAATACATGGTTTAAAAAGAGATATACATAAGTATACATATGTGAGTAGGAGAGATAGTGAAAGGGCATTGTTGGATTATGTGTTAATTGATAGGCGTGTAAAAGAGAGGCTCTCGGATGTTAATGTGCTGAGAGGGGGCAGCTGGAGGGATGTCTGACCACTATCTTGTGAAGGTGAAGATTTGAAGAGGTTTTTGAAAACGAAGCGAGAATGTTAGGGATAAGAGAGTGGTGAGAGTAAGTGACCTTTGAAAGGAGACATGTATGAGGAAGTACCAGGAGGTATTGAGTGTAGAATGACAAAAGGTGAGAGCAAATGACGTGAAGGGAGTGGGTGAGGAATGGGATATGTTAAGAAAAGCAGTGATGGCATGTGCAAAAGATGCATGTGGCATGAGAAAGGTAGGAGGTGGGCAGGTTAGAAAGGATAGTGAGTGGTTGAATGAAGAAGTAAAAATGTTAATGAAAGAGAAAAGAGAGGCATTTGGATGATACTTAAAAGGGAGTGCAAATGACTAGATGTATGAAAGAAAGCGACAGAAGATCAAGAGGCAGGTGCAAGGGCGGAAAAAGAGGATAAATGAGAGTTGGGGTGAGGGTATCATTAAATTTTAAGGAGAATAAAAAGATGTTTTGGAAGGAGGTAAACAACGTGCATAAAACAAGAGATCAAATGGGAACATCGGTGAAGGAGGCAAGGGAGGAAGTATAACAGGTAATGATGAAGTGAGGTGATGGAGTGAGTATTTTGAAGGTTGTTGAATGTATTTAATGATAGAATGGCAGATGGAAGAAGTTTTGGTCGGTAGAATGGCAGATGGAGGGAGTTTTGGTCGGGATGGTGTGTGAAGTTAAAGGGGTCAGGGAAAATGATTTGGTTAAGAGAGAAAAGGTAGTGAAAGCTTTGCAGAATATGAAATCCGGCAAGACGGCGGGTTTGTATGGTATAGCAGTAGAATTCATTAAGAAAGAAGGTGACTGTGCTGTTGATTGGTTGGTAAAGATATTCACTGTATATACGGATCATGGTGAAGTGCCTGATGATTGGCGGAATGCATGCATAATGCCATTGTACAAAGGCAAAGGGGATAAAGATGAGTGTTCAAGCTACAGAGGCATAAGTCTGTTGAGTATTCCTGGGAAATTGTATGGGAGGGTATTGATTGAGAGTGTGAAGGTAGGCACACAGTGTCAGATTAGGGAAGAGTAGTGTAGTTTAAGAAGTGGTAGAGGATGTGTGGATTAGGTGTTTGCATTGAAGAATGTGTGAGAAATACTTCAAAAAACGGACGGACTTGTATGTAGCATTTATGGATCTGGAGAAGGCATATGATAGAGTTGATAGAGATGCTTTGTGGAAGGTCTGAAGAGTTTATGAGTGTATGGTGTGGGATGTAAGCTGGAAGCAGTGAAAAGTTTTTATCAAGGATGTAAGGCATGTGTATGGATAGCAAGAGAGGAGAGTGATTGGTTTCCAGTGAAGGTCAGTCTGCAGTAGGGATGTGTGATGTCACCTTGGTTGTTTAGTTGTATATGGATGGGATGGTGAGGGAGGTAAATAAGTCTTTGAGAGAGGGGTGAGTATGCTGTCTGTTGGGGATGAGAGGGCCTGGGAAGTGAGTCAGTTGATGTTCACCAATGATACAGCTCTGGTGGCTGATTCGAGTGAGAAACTGCAGAGGATGGTGACCGAGTTTGGATAAGTGAGTGAAAGGAGAAAGTTAAGAGTAAATTTGAATAAGAGCAAGGTTATAGGTTCAGTAGGGTTGAGGGACAACTTAATTGGGATGTAAGTTTAAATGGAGAAAAATTGGAGGAAGTGAAGTGTTTTAGATATCTGGGAGTGGACTTAGCAGCAAATGAAACCATGGAAGTGGAAGTGTGTCATAGGGTGGGGAGGGGGCGAAGGTTCTGGTATTGGTGAAGAATGTGCGGAAGGAGAGAACGTTATCTCGGAGAGCAAACATTGGTATGTTTGAAAGAATAGTAGTTCCAACAGTGTTATATGGTTGCGAGGCATGGGCTATAGACAGAGTTGTACAGAGGAGGTTGGATGTGTTAGAAATGAAATGCTTGAGGACAACATGTGGTGTGAAGTGGTTTGATTAAGTAATGAAATGGTATGATAGATGTGTGGAAATAAAAATTGTGGTTGAGAGAGCAGAAGAGGGTGTGTTGAAGTGGTTTAATCATATGGAGAGAATGAGTGAAGAGAGATTGACAAAGAGGATATATGTGTCAGAGGTGGAGGGAACAAGGAGAAGCGGGAGACCAAATCGGAGGTGGAAGGATGGAATGAAAAACATTTTAAGCGATCAGGGCCTGAACATACGGGAGGGTGAGAGGTGTGCAAGGAATAGTGAATTGAAACATTGTGGTATACCGGGGTCGACATGCTGTCAGTGGACTGAACCAGGGCATGTGAAATGTCTGGGGTAAACCATGGAAAGGTCTGTTGGGCCTGGATGTGGATAGGGAGCCGTGGTTTCGGTGCATTACACATGACAGCTAGAGACTGAGTATGAACAAGTATGGCCTTTTTTTTCTCTTTTCATGGAACTACCTTGCTGAAGCAGGGGCTAGCGATGCTGTTTCTTGTGGGATAGGGTAGCTCCAGGAATGGATGAAGGCAAGCAAGTATGAATATGTACATGTGTATATAGGTATATGTCTTTTTATGTTTATTTATATGCTGATATGTGTATGTGCGTGTATGGGCGCTTATGTGTATACGAGTAGATGGGCCATTCTTTCGTCTGTTTCCTGGTGCTACCTAGCTGATGCAGGAGGTGGATGGGTACAATGATATAAACGAGAGTTGGGGTGACAGAGTATCATTAAGTTTTAGGGAGAATAAAAAGATGTTTTGAAAGGAGGTAAATATAGTGCGTAAGACAAGAAAAGAAATGGGAACACCAGTGAAGGGGGCAAATGTGGAGGTAATAACAAGTAGTGATGAAGTGAAAAGGAGATGGAGTGATTATTTTGAAGGTTTGTTGAATGTTTTTCATGATAGAGTAGCAGATATAGTGTGTTTTGGTCGAGGTGGTGTGCGAAGTAAGAGGAGTCAGGGACAATGGTTTGGTAAACAGAGAAGAGGTAGTAAAAGCATTGCAAAAGATGATAGCCGGCAAGGCGGCGGGTTTGGATGGTATTGCAGTGGAATTTATTAAAAAAGGGGATGACTGTGTTGTTGACTGGTTGGTAAGGATATTCAATGTATGTATGGTTCATAGTGAAGTGCCTGAGGATTGGCGGAATGCATGCATAGTGCCATTGTACAAAGGCGGAGGGGATAAAGGTGAGTGCTCAAATTACAGAGGTATAAGTTTGTTGGGTATTTCTGGGAAATTATATTGGAGGGTATTGATTGAGAGGGTAAAGGAATGTACAGAACATCGACTGGGGAAGAGCAGTGTAGTTTCAAAACTGGTAGAGGATGTGTGGATCAGGTGTTTGCTTTGAAGAATGTATGTGAGAAATTCTTAAAAAACAGATGGATTTGTATGTAGCATTTATGGATCTGGAGAAGGCATATGATATAGTTGATAGAGATGCTTTGTGGAAGGTATTAAGAGTATATAGTGTGCGAGGTAAGTTGCTAGAAGCAGTGAAAAGCTTTTATCAAGGATATAAGACGTGTACGAGTAGGAAGGGAGGAAAGTTTGCAGCAGGGGTGTGCGATGTCTCCATGATTGTTTAATTTTTTTATGGATGGGTTTGTTATGGAGATAAATGCAAGAGTTGTGGAGAGAGGGGCAAATATGCAGTCTCTTGTGGATGATAGGGCTTGGTAAATGAGTCGGTTGTTGTTCGCTTATGATACAGCGATGGTGGCTGATTTGGGTGAGAAACTGCAGAAGTTGGTGACTGAGTTCGGTAAAATGTGTGAAAGAAGAAAGCTGAGAGTAAATGTGAATAAGAGCAAGGTTATTAGGTACAGTAGTGTTGAGGGACAAGTTAATTGAGAGGTAAGTTTGAATGGAGAAAAACTGGAGGAAGTGAAGTGTTTTAGATATCTTAGAATGGATTTAGCAGCGGATGATACCATGGAAGCAGAAGTGAGTCACAAGGTGGGGGAGGGGGCTAAGGCTCTGGGAGCATTGAAGAATGTGTGGAAGGCGAGAACATTGTCTCGGAGAGCAAAAATGGGTATGTTTGAAGGAATAGTGGTTCCAACAATGTTATATGGTTGCGAGGCATGGGCTGTAGATAAGGTTCCGTGGAAGAGGGTGGATGTGTTGGAAATGAAGTGTTTGAGGACAATATGTGGTGTGAGGTGGTTTGATCAAGTAAGTAATGAAAGGGTAAGAGAGATGTGTGGTAACAAAAAGAGTGTGGTTGAGAGAGCTGAAGAGGGTGTATTGAAATGGTTTGGTCGCATGGAGAGAATGAGTTAGGAAAGATTGGTCTCCCACTTCTCGCTTCCTCCACCTCTGACATATATCCATATGTCAGAGGTGGAGGAAGCGAGAAGTGGGAGACCAAATTGGAGGTGGAAGGATGGAGTGAAAAGATTTTGAGCATACAGGAGGGTGAAAGGCATAAAAGGAATAGAGCAAATTGTAACAATGTGGTATACCAGGGTCAATGTGCTGTCAGTGGATTTAAGCAGGGCATGTGAAGCACTTGGGGTAAACCATGGAAAGTTTTGTGGGGCCTGGATGTGGAAAGGTAGCTGTGGTTTTGGTGCATTACACACGACAGCTAGAGGCTGAGTGTGATTGAATGTGGCCTTTGTTGTCTTTTCCTAGCACTACCTCGCACGTGCGTGGGGGGAGGGAAGTGCTGTTTCATGTGGGGCGGGGTGTTGATGGGAATGGATGAAGGCAGCAAGTATGAATATGTACAAATGTATATATGTATTTGTCTGTGTATGTATATGTATATGCTGAAATGTACATATATGTGCGTGTGTGGGCGTTTATGTATATGCATATGTATGTTGGTGGTTTGGGCCATTCTTTCGTCTGTTTCCTTGTGCTTCCTCGCTAACACGGGAGACAGCAGCTAAGTATGATAAATAATATATGATTTTATCTATATCGTTCGTGTGTCATAAATGGTGATTAAAGGGCAGGAGGCTGGGGCTTGAAGGTCTCCTTTATGTTTACTTTTTATATGTATTTGAATAAAAGATGGAGACAAGTAAGGATATCTCCTTAAACGCCCAGGCTGTGATGTCTGAACAAGCTTGCATGTAGCAGGATGAGAAAGAGATAAGTGCTACAGTTGATGAGACAAACATGGGTGTATAGGATTTATTTAAGCTCAAGTTAAAGGAGAAAGGGATAAATGGTTTTGGAATGTTTGGGCATAGTGTGAGGATGAGAGCAAAGGAGGGGGTAGCACTTTTGATGAAGGAAGATCTGTGATTAAAGAATGTAAGGAAGTAAGCTCGAAAGAAGAACGACCCATCCACTCATATGCACATATATATACATAAATGCCCATACACATACATATACATACACATACATATACACAGGTTAATACATATACACATGTACATATTCATATTTGCACACCTTCAATCCATTCCTGGCAGCACCCCGCCCCACAGGAAACAGCATCACTGCCTCTCACTTCAGTGAGGTATCGCCAGGAAAACAGACAAAAAAGGCCAAATTTGTTCACTCAGTCTCTACCTGTCATGTGTAATGCACCGAAACCACAGTTCGCTATCCACATCCAGGCCCCACAGACCTTTCCATGGTTTACCCCAGACATTTCACATACCCTGGTTCAGTCTCTTCAGAGTTTTTGCTGAAGACGTTTGCTTGTAGATTTGATTGTCAAATAACTGAATAAATGCTATGTA
>NC_092238.1:20902020-20950599 GCF_036320965.1 Panulirus ornatus
AATTTTAGGGAGGTTAAAAAGATGTTTTGGAAGGACGTAAGTAGAGTGCTTAAGAGAACAAATGGGATCATCAGTGGAGGGGGCAAGGGGGAAGTAATAACAGGTAGAGATGGAGTGAGTATTTTGAAGGTTTGTTGAATGTTTGATGATAAAGTGGTTGATGTAGGATGTTTTGCTCAGTGCGGTGTGTGAAGTGAGAGAGGTCAGGGGGAATGGTTTGCTCAAGAGAGAAGAGGTAGTGAAGGCTTTGCAGAAGTTGAAATCTGGTAAGGCAGTTGGTTTGGATGGTATTGCAGTAGAATTTGTTAATAGAGGGGGGTGACTGTGTTGTTGATTGGTTGGTAAGGGTACTCAATGTATGTGGGGATCATGGTGAACTGCCTGAATATTGGTGGAATGCATACATAGTGCCATTGTACAGAGGCAAATGGGATAAAAGTGAGTGTTCAAACTACAGAAGTATAAGTGTGTTGAGTATTCCTGGGAAATAATCTGGAAGGATATTGATTGAGAGGGTCAAGGCATGTACAGATCATCAGATTGGAGAAGAGCAGTGTGTTTTCAGAAGTGGTGGAGGATGTGTGGATCAGGTGTTTGTGTTGAGAATGTGTGTGAGACATACTTAGAAAAACAGATGGATTTGTATGTAGCTTTTATGGATCTGGAGAATGCACATGATAGGGTTGATAAAGATGCTCTGTGGAAGGCCTTAAGAGTATATAGTGTGAGAGGTAAGCTGCTAGAAGCAGTGAAAAGTCTTTACCAAGGATGTAAGGCAAGTGTACAAATAGGAAGAGAGGAGAGTGATTGGTTCCCAGTGAATGTTGGTCTGCAGCAGGGATGTGATGTCCTCTTGGTTGTTTAATTTGTTCATGGATGGGGTGGTTAGGGAGGTTAATGCAAGAGTTTTGGAGAGGGGCAAGTATGCAGTCTGTTATGGATGAGAGGGCTTGGGAAGCAAGTCAGTTGTTTGCTGATGATACAGTTCTGGTGGCTTATTCAAGTGAGAAACTGTAGAAGTTGGTGACTGACTTTGGAAAAGTGTGTGAAAGGAGAAAGTTGAGAGTGAATCTGAATAAGAGCAAGGTTATTAGGTTCAGTGGGGTTGAGGGACAAGTTAATTGGGATGTAAGTTTGAATAGGGAAAAGTTGGAGGAAGTGAAATCATTTAGATATTTGGGAGTGGACTTAGCAGCAAATGGAACCATGGAAATGGAAGTGAGTCAAAGGATGGGGAAGGAGGCGAAGGTTCCGGGAATGATGAAGAATGTGTGGAAGGAGAGAACATTATCTCGGAGGGCAAAAATGGGTATGTTTGAAGGAACAGTAGTTCCAACAATGTTAGAGGCATGGGCATGTTAGGTTTGTATGGAAAAAGGTTGATGGGTTGGAAATGAAATGTTTGAGGACAATATGTGGTTTGAGGTGGTTTGATTGAGTAAGTAATGAAAGGGTTGGAGAGATGTGTGGAATATGTAAGAATTGTGGTTGAGAGAGCAGAAGAGGGTGTGTTGAAATGGTTTGGACGTATGGAAAGAATGAGTGAGGAAAGATTGGCAAAGAGGATATATGAGTCAGAGGTGGAGGATACAAGGAGAGGCAGGAGACCAAATTGGAGGTGGATGGATGGAGTGAAAAAGATTTTGAGCGATCGGGGCCTGAACATACAGGAGGTTGAGAGAAGTGCAAGGAATAGAGTGAATTGGAACGATGTGGTATACCAGAGTCAATGTTCTGCCATTGGACTGAACCAGGGCATCTAAAGCATCTTTGATAATCCATGGAAAGGTCTGTGAGGCCTGGATGTGGATAGGGAGCTGTGGTTTCAGTGCATTACATTTGACATCTAGAGACTGCGTGTGAGCAAAAGTGGCCTTTTTTTGTATATTTTCGTGGCACTACCTCACTGAAGCAGAAGGTAGCAATGCTGTTTCGTGTGGAATGGGGTAGCGCAAGAAATGGATGAAGGCAAGCAAGTACGAATATGTTTATATTTTATTTATTATACTTTGTCGCTGTCTCCCGCGTTTGCGAGGTAGCGCAAGGAAACAGACGAAAGAAATGGCCCAACCCCCCATACACATGAATATACATACGTCCACACACGCAAATATACATACCTACACAGCTTTCCATGGTTTACCCCAGACGCTTCACATGCCTTGATTCAATCCACTGACAGCACGTCAACCCTGGTATACCACATCGCTCCAATTCACTCTATTCCTTGCCCTCCTTTCACCCTCCTGCATGTTCAGGCCCCGATCACACAAAATCTTTTTCACTCCATCTTTCCACCTCCAATTTGGTCTCCCTCTTCTCCTCGTTCCCTCCACCTCCGACACATATATCCTCTTGGTCAATCTTTCCTCACTCATTCTCTCCATGTGCCCAAACTACTTCAAAACACCCTCTTCTGCTCTCTCAACCACGCTCTTTTTATTTCCACACATCTCTCTTACCCTTACGTTACTCACTCGATCAAACCACCTCACACCACACATTGTCCTCAAACATCTCATTTCCAGCACATCCATCCTCCTGCGCACAACTCTATCCATAGCCCACGCCTCGCAACCATACAACATTGTTGGAACCACTATTCCTTCAAACATACCCATTTTTGCTTTCCGAGATAATGTTCTCGACTTCCACACATTCTTCAAGGCCCCCAGAATTTTCGCCCCCTCCCCCACCCTATGATCCATTTCTGCTTCCATGGTTCCATCCGCTGCCAGATCCACTCCCAGATATCTAAAACACTTCACTTCCTCCAGTTTTTCTCCATTCAAACTCACCTCCCAATTGACTTGACCCTCAACCCTACTGTACCTAATAACCTTGCTCTTATTCACATTTACTCTTAACTTTCTTCTTCCACACACTTTACCAAACTCAGCCACCAGCTTCTGCAGTTTCTCATATGAATCAGCCACCAGCACTGTATCATCAGCGAACAACAACTGACTCACTTCCCAAGCTCTCTCATCCCCAACAGACTTCATACTTGCCCCTCTTTCCAAAACTCTTGCATTTACCTCCCTAACAACCCCATCCATAAACAAATTAAACAACCATGGAGACATCACACACCCCTGCCGCAAACCTATATTCACTGAGAACCAATCACTTTCCTCTCTTCCTACACGTACACATGCCTTACATCCTCGATAAAAACTTTTCACTGCTTCTAACAACTTTCCTCCCACACCATATATTCTTAATACCTTCCACAGAGCATCTCTATCAACTCTATCATATGCCTTCTCCAGATCCATAAATGCTACATACAATTCCATTTGCTTTTCTAAGTATTTCTCACATACATTCTTCAAAGCAAACACCTGATCCACACATCCTCTACCACTTCTGAAACCACACTGCTCTTCCCCAATCTGATGCTCTGTACATGCCTTCACCCTCTCAATCAATAACCTCCCATATAATTTACCAGGAATACTCAACAAACTTATACCTCTGTAATTTGAGCACTCACTCTTATCCCCTTTGCCTTTGTACAATGGCACTATGCACGCATTCCGCCAATCCTCAGGCACCTCACCATGAGTCATACTTACATTAAATAACCTTACCAACCAGTCAACAATACAGTCACCCCCTTTTTTAATAAATTCCACTGCAATACCATCCAAACCTGCTGCCTTGCCGGCTTTCATCTTCCGCAAAGCTTTCACTACCTCTTCTCTGTTTAACAAATCATTTTCCCTAACCCTCTCACTTTGCACACCACCTCGACCAAAACACCCTATATCTGCCACTCAATCATCAAACACATTCAACAAACCTTCAAAATACTCACTCCATCTCCTTCTCACATCACCACTACTTGTTATCACCTCCCCATTTGCGCCCTTCACTGAAGTTCCCATTTGCTCCCTTGTCTTACGCACTTTATTTACCTCCTTCCAGAACATCTTTTTATTCTCCCTAAAATTTAATGATACTCTCTCACCCAAACTCTCATTTGCCCTTTTTTTCACCTCTTGCACCTTTCTCTTGACCTCCTGTCTCTTTCTTTTATACATCTCCCACTCAATTGCATTTTTTCCCTGCAAAAATCGTCCAAATGCCTCTCTCTTCTCTTTCACTAATACTCTTACTTCTTCATCCCACCACTCATTACCCTTTCTAATCAACCCACCTCCCACTCTTCTCATGCCACAAGCATCTTTTGTGCAATCCATCACTGATTCCCTAAATACATCCCATTCCTCCCCCACTCCCCTTACTTCCATTGCTCTCACCTTTTTCCATTTTGTACTCAGTCTCTCCTGGTACTTCCTCACACAGGTCTCCTTCCCAAGCTCACTTACTCTCACCACCCTCTTCACCCCAACATTCACTCTTCTTTTCCGAAAACCCATACAAATCTTCACCTTAGCCTCCACAAGATAATGATCAGACATCCCTCCAGTTGCACCTCTCAGCACATTAACATCCAAAAGTCTCTCTTTCGCACGCCTGTCAATTAACACATAATCCAATAACGCTCTCTGGCCATCTCTCCTACTTACATAAGTATACTTATGTATATCGCGCTTTTTAAACCAGGTATTCCCAATCATCAGTCCTTTTTCAGCACATAAATCTACAAGCTCTTCACCATTTCCATTTACAACACTGAACACCCCATGTATACCAATTATTCCCTCAACTGCCACATTACTCACCTTTGCATTCAAATCACCCATCACTATAACCCGGTCTCGTGCATCAAAACCACTAACACACTCATTCAGCTGCTCCCAAAACACTTGCCTCTCATGATCTTTCTTCTCATGCCCGGGTGCATATGCACCAATAATCACCCACCTCTCTCCATCAACTTTCAGTTTTACCCATATTAATCGAGAATTTACTTTCTTACATTCTATCACATACTCCCACAACTCCTGTTTCAGGAGTATTGCTACTCCTTCCCTTGCTCTTGTCCTCTCACTAACCCCTGACTTTACTCCCCAGACATTCCCAAACCACTCTTCCCCTTTACCCTTGAGCTTCGTTTCACTCAGAGCCAAAACATCCAGGTGAAACGAAGCTCAAGGGTAAATATGTACATGTGTATATATTTATATATCAATGTATTTGTATGTACATGTACGTATATGTGTATATGTTGATATGTTTATGTATGTACATGTGCTTGTATGGGCATATATGTATATATATGTGTATATGAGTGGATGGGCCATTCTTCGTCTGTTTCCTTGTGCTTCCTTGCTGACGCGGGAAACAGCGATCAAGTAAAAAGAAAAACAGTATTAAAGATAAAAAAAATTTAAGCTTTTAACTTGACCAGTAACCCACTAATGTGATTGCTCGAATATTTTTCTATGCATGCTATATAAAGATTTTCTCAAAGGTTTTAGAATGTATCAGAATTTTGCTTTGGATATTATGTATACAGTACATCATGAAACCATAAGACTGAAGAATAATGTTTGTTTGTAAATTCTCTTATTGAAGCATACATGTAAAGGTCAAATAATCTTGTAATATATGATATATTCATATGAAGAGTGGATATTGTCACACCACTTTTAATCACATGTCATTTGGAAATTAGAATGAACTAAACATTTCATTACATGTTCAGTGATACTTACATGAATATTCTTCTGTTTTTCACATCCAACCAGTCGTCGCTCTGCACAGGAACGTGATCAGCGTTGGGTAAGTAAACACTTCACTTATGTAATGGAAATGATCAGTGTTAATGCCTTTTCAGGAGAGTTTGAAATATGTTTCAAAAACATTCTGGGTTTTTGACTTCTTTATGATATCCAGATTACCTTCAAATGTTGTTCATGAAAGTATTCATCCTAAGGATTCCAGTTTTTAATTCGGGAATGTGGTTTGGAGAATTCAGTTTGGATTGAGAGGAAGATTGTTTAGAGTCTCAGCATAGCTTTTGCCTTGCCTTGTTATCTGTAATGTCTAAAATTTTGGGCTCCTTCAGGTTGTTATCACTTTATTACAGAATTTAGAAACTGGTTGGTCATTTTTTATCCAGCTCACAATTAGCGTGATCAGATTGTTTCAGGCTCGGCTTTGTCAAAAAGTGTACTAGCACATCAACTAGTGTAGACATTGACAATATTATTTGGATATATGGTTGTCTGCACCTATTTCAATTCCAAGGAATTCAGTTTTCTCTCCTCTTGAATTAGATTTCCTCATATTGATCAGCTTCTGTAAGAAATTTTATTTAGCCAACCAGTATATTGTTCAATAGAAGTCCAATGTTGGAAAAATTAGTGAGTGAATGTGGCCATTTCTTCATTTGTTTCTGGTTCTACCTTGCTAATGCAGGAAATGTTAGGCATGTACGAAAGAAGAGAAAGTACTGCTGCTCATCTTGATTGTATCCTGGCTAATGATTTTGTATGAATGATGATGTGGTGAACAGTGTTTTGAATATAAAGATATATACAAAAGATGACATAATTTGTGAACATTGTTTGGAGTGATTTTCGACTGAGCTTCTATTATAGTCTTCAGATACAGCTTATGAGAGCATGTTATGGAATTAATCTGAGTTTTGATATTAATCTGGTTGCACATTTTTTTTCTTGTAGGCATTGAAAATGCCTGTATTGGGGAAGCTTCTTACAATAAAATCTTTAGGTCTTCCTACTTAAGAAAATCTTTCTTACCTTTATAAAGTATAAATCATGAGGTTTTCATCTTGTAAAAGAGAAGTAAAATGCCAGTCAGTAAACAGATCTCCTTTTTTTATACATTTTCGCCATTTCCCGCTTTAGCAATGTAGTGTTAAGATTAGAAGACTGAACCTTTGAGGAAATATCTTCACTTGGCCTTTTTCTCTATTCCTTTTGGAAAATTGAAAACAAGAGGGGAGGATTTCCAGACCCCCGCTCTCTCCCCTTTTAGTCGCCTTCTACGACATGCAGGGAATGCGTGGGAAGTATTCTTTCTCCCCTATCCCCATGGATAAGTAAACAAACCTATTTGGCATATATACATTATTCACTGTTGTGAATGGAATTGGTGAAGAGCTTATGGATTTGTATGCTGAAAAGCGACTTGATGATTGGGAATACATAGTTTAAAAAGAGATATACATAAGTATACATATGTGAGTAGGAGAGATACTGAAAGGGCATTATTGGATTATGTGTTAATTGATAGGCATGTAAAAGAGAGGCTCTTGGATGTTAATGTGCTTTGATGGGGCAGCTGGAGGGATGTCTGACCACTATCTTGTGAAGGTGAAGATTTGAAGAGGTTTTCAAGAACGAAGAGAGAATGTTAGGGATAAGAGAGTGGTGAGAGTAAGTGACCTTGGAAAGGAGACATATGTGAGGAAGTACCAGGAGGGATTGAGTGTAGAATGACAAAAGGTGAGAGCAAATTACATGAAGGGAGTGGGTGAGGAATGGGATATATTTAGGAAAGCAGTGATGGCATGTGCAAAAGATGCATGTGGCATGAGAAAGGTAGGAGGTGGGCAGATTAGAAAGGATAGTGAGTGGTTGGATGAAGAAGTAGAAATGTTAATGAAAGAGAAAAGAGAGGCATTTGGATGATACTTAAAAGGGAGTGCGAATGACGATGTATAAAAGAAGGCGACAGAAGATCAAGAGGAAGGTGCAAGGGCTGAAAAAGAGGATAAATGAGAGTTGGGGTGAGGGTATCATTAGATTTTAAGGAGAATAAAAAGATGTTTTGGAAGGAGGTAAACAACATGCATAAAACAAGAGATCAAATGGGAACATCGGTGAAGGAGGCAAGGGGGAAGTATAACAGATAGTGATGAAGTGAGAAGATGGAGTGAATATTTTGAAGGTTGTTGAATGTATTTGATGATAGAATGGCAGATGGAGGCAGTTTTGGTTGGTAGAATGGCAGATGGAGGCAGTTTTGGTTGGTAGAATGGCAGATGGAGGCAGTTTTGGTCGGGATGGTGTGTGAAGAGAAAGGGGTCAGGGAAAATGATTTGGTTAAGAGAAAAAAGGTAGTGAAAGCTTTGCAAAATATGAAATTCGGCAAGACAGCGGGTTTGGATGGTAAAGCAGTAGAATTCGTTAAGAAAGAAGGTGACTGTGCTGTTGATTGGTTGGTAAGGATATTCACTGTATATACGGATCATGGTGAAGTGCCTGATGATTGGCGGAATGCATGCATAATGCCATTGTACAAAGGCAAAGGGGATAAAGATGAATGTTCAAGGTACAGAGGCATAAGTCTGTTGAGTATTCCTGGGAAATTGTATGGGAGGGTATTGATTGAGAGGGTGAAGGTAGGTACACAGTGTCAGATTAGGGAAGAGCAGTGTAGTTTAAGAAGTGGTAGAGGATGTGTGGATTAGGTGTTTGCTTTGAAGAATGTGTGTGAGAAATACTTAAAAAAACAGATGGATTTGTATGTAGCATTTATGGATCTGGAGAAGGCATATGATAGAGTTGATAGAGATGCTTTGTAGAAGGTCTTAAGAGTGTATGGTGTGGGAGGTAAGCTGCTAGAAGCAGTGAAAAGTTTTTATCAAGGATGTAAGGCATGTATATGGATAGGAAAAGAGGAGAGTGATTGGTTCCCAGTGAAGGTCAGTCTGCAGCAGGGATGTGTGATGTCACCTTGATTGTTTAGTTTGTATATGGATGGGATGGTGAGGGAGGTAAATGCAAGTCTTTGAGAGAGGGGTGAGTATGCTGTCTGTTGGGGATGATAGGGCCTGGGAAGTGAGTCAGTTGATGTTCACCAATGATACAGGTCTGGTGGCTGATTCGAGTGAGAAACTGCAGAGGATGGTGACCGAGTTTGGATAAGTGAGTGAAAGGAGAAAGTTAAGAGTAAATTTGAATAAGAGCAAGGTTATAGGTTCAGTAGGGTTGAGGGACAACTTAATTGGGATGTAAGTTTAAATGGAGAAAAATTGGAGGAAGTGAAGTGTTTTAGATATCTTGGAGTGGACTTAGCAGCAAATGAAACCATGGAAGTGGAAGTGAGTCATAGGGTGGGGAGGGGGCAAAGGTTCTGGTATTGGTGAAGAATCTGCGGATGAAGAGAACGTTATCTCGGAGAGCAAACATGTGTATGTTTGAAGGAATGGTAGTTCCAACAGTGTTATATGGTTGCGAGGCATGGGCTATAGATAGAGTTGTACAGAGGAGGTTGGATGTGTTGGAAATGAAATGCTTGAGGACAACATGTGGTGTGAAGTGGTTTGAGTGAGTAAGTAATGAAAGGGTATGAGAGATGTGTGGTTGAGAGAGCAGAAGAAGGTGTGTTGAAGTGGTTTAATCATATGGAGAGAATGAGTGAGGAAAGATTGACAAAGAGGTGGAGGGAACAAGGAGAAGCGGGAGACCAAATTGGAGGTGGAAGGATGGAGTGAAAAAGATTTTAAGCGATCAGGGCCTGAACATACAGGAGGGTGAGAGGTGTGCA
Organism: Panulirus ornatus; assembly: GCF_036320965.1. Classification (NCBI taxonomy): domain Eukaryota; kingdom Metazoa; phylum Arthropoda; class Malacostraca; order Decapoda; family Palinuridae; genus Panulirus; species Panulirus ornatus. Next base: position 20,911,453 of record NC_092238.1, read on the forward strand.
AGGAATAGTGAATTGGAACATTGTGGTATACCGGGGTTGACATGCTGTCAGTGGACTGAACCAGGGCATGTGAAATGTCTGGGGTAAACCATGGAAAGGTCTGTGGGGCCTGGATGTGGATAGGGAGCTGTAGTTTCGGTGCATTACACATGACAGCTAGAGACTGAGTGTGAACAAATATGGCCTTTTTTTCTCTTTTCCTGGCACTACCTTGCTGAAGCAGGGGCTAGCGATGCTATTTCTTGTGGGGTAGAGTAGCTCCAGGAATGCAGGAAGGCAAGCATGTATGAATATGTACATGTGTATATATGTATATGTCTTTTTTTGTTTATGTATATGCTGATATGTTTATGTGAGTGTATTTTTAACTTTCTAAAAAATGGGAAACAGAAGGAGTCACGCGGGGAGTGCTCATCCTCCTCGTAGACTCAGGTTGGGGTGTCTAAATGTGTGTGGATGTAACAAAGATGTGAAAAAAGGAGAGATAGGTAGTATGTTTGAGGAAAGGAACCTGGATGTTTTGGCTCTGAGTGAAACGAAGCTCAAGGGTAAAGGGGAAGAGTGGTTTGGGAATGTCTTGGGAGTAAAGTCAGGGGTTAGTGAGAGGACAAGAGCAAGGGAAGGAGTAGCAGTACTCCTGAAACAGGAGTTGTGGGAGTATGTGATAGAATGTTATTTTTTTTATTATTATACTTTGTCGCTGTCTCCCGCGTTTGTGAGGTAGCGCAAGGAAACAGATGAAAGAAATGGCCCAACCCCCCCCCCATACACATGTATATACATACGTCCACACACGCAAATATACATACCTACACAGCTTTCCATGGCTTACCCCAGACGCTTCACATGCCCTGCTTCAATCCACTGACAGCACGTCAACCCCGGTATACCACATCGCTCCAATTCACTCTATTCCTTGCCCTCCTTTCACCCTCCTGCATGTTCAGGCCCCGATCACACAAAATCTTTTTCACTCCATCTTTCCACCTCCAATTTGGTCTCCCTCTTCTCCTTGTTCCCTCCACCTCCGACACATATATCCTCTTGGTCAATCTTTCCTCACTCATCCTCTCCATGTGCCCAAACCACTTCAAAACACCCTCTTCTGCTCTCTCAACCACGCTCTTTCTATTTCCACACATCTCTCTTACCCTTACGTTACTCACTCGATCAAACCACCTCACACCACACATTGTCCTCAAACATCTCATTTCCAGCACATCCATCCTCCTGCGCACAACTCTATCCATAGCCCACGCCTCGCAACCATACAACATTGTTGGAACCACTATTCCTTCAAACATACCCATTTTTGCTTTCCGAGATAATGTTCTCGACTTCCACACATTCTTCAAGGCCCCCAGGATTTTCGCCCCCTCCCCCACCCTATGATCCACTTCCACTTCCATGGTTCCATCCGCTGCCAGATCCACTCCCAGATATCTAAAACACTTCACTTCCTCCAGTTTTTCTCCATTCAAACTCACCTCCCAATTGACTTGACCCTCAACCCTACTGTACCTAATAACCTTGCTCTTATTCACATTTACTCTTAACTTTCTTCTTCCACACACTTTTCCAAACTCAGTCACCAGCTTCTGCAGTTTCTCACATGAATCAGCCACCAGGGCTGTATCATCAGCGAACAACAACTGACTCACTTCCCAAGCTCTCTCATCCCCAACAGACTTCATACTTGCCCCTCTTTCCAAAACTCTTGCATTTACCTCCCTAACAACCCCATCCATAAACAAATTAAACAACCATGGAGACATCACACACCCCTGCCGCAAACCTACATTCACTGAGAACCAATCACTTTCCTCTCTTCCTACACGTACACATGCCTCACATCCTCGATAAAAACTTTTCACTGCTTCTAACAACTTTCCTCACACACCATATATTCTTAATACCTTCCACAGAGCATCTCTATCAACTCTATCATATGCCTTCTCCAGATCCATAAATGCTACATACAAATCCATTTGCTTTTCTAAGTATTTCTCACATACATTCTTCAAAGCAAACACCTGATCCACACATCCTCTACCACTTCTGAAACCACACTGCTCTTCCCCAATCTGATGCTCTGTTCATGCCTTCACCCTCTCAATCAATACCCTCCCATATAATTTACCAGGAATACTCAACAAACTTATACCTCTGTAATTTGAGCACTCACTCTTATCCCCTTTGCCTTTGTACAATGGCACTATGCACGCATTCCGCCAATCCTCAGGCACCTCACAATGAGTCATACATACATTAAATAACCTTACCAACCAGTCAACAATACAGTCACCCCCTTTTTTAATAAATTCCACTGCAATACCATCCAAACCTGCTGCCTTGCCGGCTTTCATCTTCCGCAAAGCTTTCACTACTTCTTCTCTGTTTACCAAATCATTTTCCCTAACCCTCTCACTTTGCACACCACCTCGACCAAAACACCCTATATCTATAGAATGTAAGAAAGTAAATTCTCGATTGATATGGGTAAAACTGAAAGTTGATGGAGAGAGATGGGTGATTATTGGTGCATATGCACCTGGGCATGAGAAGAAAGATCATGAGAGGCAAGTGTTTTGGGAGTAGCTGAACGAGTGTGTTAGTGGTTTTGATGCACGCGACCGGGTTATAGTGATGGGTGATTTGAATGCAAAGGTGAGTAATGTGGCAGTTGAGGGAATAATTGGTATACATGGGGTGTTCAGTGATGTAAATGGAAGTGGTGAAGAGCTTGTAGATTTATGTGCTGAAAAAGGACTGGTGATTGGGAATACCTGGTTTAAAAAGCGAGATTTACAGAAGTATACGTGTGTAAGTAGGAGAGATGGCCAGAGAGCGTTATTGGATTAGGTGTTAATTGACAGGCGCGTGAAAGAGAGACTTTTGTATGTAAATGTGCTGAGAGGTGCAACTGGAGGGATGTCTGATCATTATCTTTTGGAGGCTAAGGTGAAGATTTGTATGGGTTTTCAGAAAGAAGAGTGAATGTTGGGGTGAAGAGGGTGGTGAGAGTAAGTGAGCTTGGGAAGGAGACTTGTGTGAGGAAGTACCAGGAGAGACTGAGTATAGAATGGAAAAAGGTGAGAACAATGGAAGTAAGGGTAGTGGGGGAGGAATGGGATGTATTTAAGGAATCATTGATGGATTGCGCAAAAGATGCTTGTGGCATGAGAAGCGTGGGAGGTGGGTTGATTAGAAAGGGTAGTGAGTGGTGGGATGAAGAAGTAAGATTATTAGTGAAAGAGAAGAGAGAGGCATTTGGACGATTTTTGCAGGGAAAAAATGCAAATGAGTGGGAGATGTATAAAAGAAAGACAGGGGGTCAAGAGAAAGGTGCAAGAGGTGAAAAAGAGGGCAAATGAGAGTTGGGGTGAGAGAGTATCATTAAATTTTAGGGAGAATAAAAAGATGTTCTGATGTTCTGGAAGGAGGTAAATAAAGTGCGTAAGACAAGGGAGCAAATGGGAACTTCAGTGAAGGGCGCAAATGGGGAGGTGATAACAAGTATTGGTGATGTGAGAAGGAGATGGAGTGAGTATTTTGAAGGTTTGTTGAATGTGTTTGATGATAGAGTGGCAGATATAGGGTGTCTTGGTCGAGGTGGTGTGCAAAGTGAGAGGGTTGGGGAAAATGATTTGGTAAACAGAGAAGAGGTAGTAAAAGCTTTGCGGAAGATGTAAGCCGGCAAGGCAGCAGGTTTGGATGGTATTGCAGTGGAATTTATTAAAAAAGGGGGTGACTGTGTTGTTGAGTGGTTGGTAAGGTTATTTAATGTATGTATGACTCATGGTGAGGTGCCTGAGGATTGGCGGAATGCGTGCATAGTGCCATTGTACAAAGGCAAAGGGTAAAGGCATGTACAGAGCATCAGATTGGGGAAGAGCAGTGTGGTTTCAGAAGTGGTAGAGGATGTGTGGATCAGGTGTTTGCTTTGAAGAATGTATGTGAGAAATACTTAGAAAAGCAAATGGATTTGTATGTAGCATTTATGGATCTGGAGAAGGCATATGATAGAGTTACTAGAGAAGCTCTGTGGAAGGTATTAAGAATATATGGTGTGGGTGGCAAGTTGTTAGAAGCAGTGAAAAGTTTTTAATGAGAATGTAAGGCATGTGTACGTGTAGGAAGAGAAGAAAGTGATTGGTTCTCAGTGAATGTAGGTTTGCGGCAGGGGTGTGTGATGTCTCCATGGTAGTTTAATTTGTTTATGGATGGGGTTGTTAGGGAGGTGAATGCAAGAGTTTTGGAAAGAGGGGCAAGAATGAAGTCTGTTGTGGATGAGAGAGCTTGGGAAGTGAGTCAGTTGGTGTTCGCTGATGATACAGCGCTGGTGGCTGATTCATGTGAGAAACTGCAGAAGCTGGTGACTGAGTTTGGTAAAGTGTGTGAAAGAAGAAAGTTAAGAGTAAATGTGAATAAGAGCAAGGTTATTAGGTACAGTAGGGTTGAGGGTCAAGTCAGTTGGGAGGTAAGTTTGAATGGAGAAAAACTGGAGGAAGTAAAGTGTTTTAGATATCTGGGAGTGGATCTGGCAGCGGATGGAACCATGGAAGCGGAAGTGAATCATAGGGTGGGGGGGGGCGAAAATCCTGGGAGCCTTGAAGAATGTGTGGAAGTCGAGAACATTATCTCGGAAAGCAAAAATGGGTATGTTTGAAGGAATAGTGGTTCCAACAATGTTGTATGGTTGCGAGGCGTGGGCTATGGATAGAGATGTGCGCAGGAGGGTGGATGTGCTGGAAATGAGATGTTTGAGGACAATGTGTGGTGTGAGGTGGTTTGATCGAGTAAGTAATGTAAGGGTAAGAGAGATGTGTGGAAATAAAAGGAGCGTGGTTGAGAGAGTAGAAGAGGGTGTTTTGAAATGGTTTGGGCACATGGAGAGAATGAGTGAGGAAAGATTGACCAAGAGGATATATGTGTCGGAGGTGGAGGGAACGAGGAGAAGTGGGAGACCAAACTGGAGGTGGAAAGATGGAGTGAAAAAGATTTTCAGTGATCGGGGCCTGAACATGCAGGAGGGTGAAAGGCGGGCAAGGAATAGAGTGAATTGGTTTGATGTGGTATACTGGGGTTGACGTGCTGTCAGTGGATTGAATCAGGGCATGTGAAGCTTCTGGGGTAAACCATGGAAAGCTGTGTGGGGCCTGGATGTGGAAAGGGACCTGTGGTTTCAGGCATTATTGCAAGACAGCTAGAGACTGAGTGTTAACGAATGAGGCCTTTGTTGTCTTTTCCTAGCGCTACCCCGCACACTTGGGGGGGAGGGGGATAGTATTCCATGTGTGGTGAGGTGGCGATGGGAATGAATAAAGGCAGACAGTGTGAATTGTGTGCATGGGTATATATGTATGTGTCTGTGTGTGTATATATATGTGTACATTGAGATGTATAGGTATGTATATTTGCGTGTGTGGACGTGTGTGTATATACATGCGTATGGGGGTGGGTTGGGCCATTTCTTTTGTCTGTTTCCTTGCGCTACCTCGCAAACGCGGGAGAGAGCGACAAAGCAAAATAAAAAAAAATAATAAATAATGGGCATTTATATGTATGTGAGTAGATGGGCCATTCTTTCATCTGTTTCCTGGTGCTACCTTGCTGATGCAGGAGATGGATGGGTATAATGATATAAATAAGAGTTTGGGTGACAGAGTATCATTAAGTTTTAGGGAGAATAAAAAGATCTTTTGGAAGGAGGTAAATATAGTGCATAAGACAAGAAAAGAAATGGGAACACCAGTGAAGGGGGCTAATGGGAGGTAATAACAAGTTGTGATGAAGTGAAAAGGAGATAGAGTGATTATTTTGAAGGTTTGTTGAATGTTTTTGATGATAGAGTAGCAGATATAGTGTGTTTTGGCCGAGGTGGTGTGTGAAGTGAGAGAAGTCAGGGAGAGTGGTTTGGTAAACAGAGAAGAGGTAGTAAAAGCAATGCAGAAGATGAAAGCTGGCAAGGTGGCAGGCTTGGATGGTATTGCAGTGAAATTATTAAAAAAGGGGGTGCCTGTGTTGTTGACTGGTTGGTAAGGATATTCAATGTATGTATGGTTCATAGTGAAGTGCCTGAGGATTGGCGGAATGCATGCATAGTGCCATTGTACAAAGGCAAAGGGGATAAACGTGAGTGCTCAAATTACAGAGGTATAAGTTCGTTGGGTATTCCTGGGAAATTATATGGGAGGGTATTGATTGAGAGGGTAAAGGCATGTACAGAACATCAGACTGGGGAGGAGCAGTGTGGTTTCAAAAGTGGTAGAGGATGTGTGGATCAGGTGTTTGCTTTGAAGAATGTATGTGAGAAATACTTAAAAAACAGATGGATTTGTTTGTAGCATTTATGGATCTGGAGAAGGCATATGATATAGTTGATAGAGATGCTTTGTGCAAGGTATTAAGAGTATATAGTGTGGGAGGTAAGTTGCTAGAAGCAGTGAAAAAGCTTTTATCAAGGATGTAAGGCATGTGTACGAGTAGGAAGGGAGGAAAGTTTGCAGCAGGGGTGTGCGATGTCTCCTTGATTGTTTAATTTGTTTATGGATGGGTTTGTTATGGAGATAAATGCAAGAGTTTTAGAGAGAGGGGCAAATATGCAGTCTCTTGTGGATGAGAGGGCTTGGTAAATGAGTCAGTTGTTGTTCGCTGATGATACAGCGATGGTGGCTGATTTGGGTGAGAAACTGCAGAAGTTGGTGACTGAGTTTGGTAAAATGTGTGAAAGAAGAAATCTGAGAGTAAATGTGAATAAGAGCAAAGTTATTAGGTACAGTAGGGTTGAGGGACAAGTTGATTGGGAGGTAAGTTTGAATGGAGAAAAACTGGAGGAAGTGAAGTGTTTTTGATATCTTAGAATGGATTTAGCAGAAGTGAGTCACAAGGTGGGGGAGGGGGCTAAGGCTCTGGGAGCATTGAAGAATGTGTGGAAGGTGAGAACACTGTCTCGAAGAGCAAAAATGGGTATGTTAGAAGGAATAGTGGTTCCAACAATGTTATATGGTTGTGAGGCATGGGCTATAGATAAGGTTGCATGGAGGAGGGTGGATGTGTTGGAAATGAAGTGTTTGAGGACAGTATGTGGTGTGAGGTGGTTTGATCAAGTAACTAATGAAAGGGTAAGAGAGATGTGTGGTGATAAAAAGAGTGTGGTTGAGAGAGCAGAAGAGGGTGTATTGAAATGGTTTGGTCGCATGGAGAGAATGAGTTAGGAAAGTTTGACAAAGAGGATATATGTCAGAGGTGGAGGAAGCAAGGAGAAGTGGGAGACCAAATTGGAGGCGGAAGGATGGAGTGAAAAAGATTTTGAGCATACAGGAGGGTGAAAGGCACGCAAGGAATAGTGAATTGTAACAATGTGGTATACCAGTGTCGATGTGCTGTCAGTGGATTTAAGCAGGGCATGTGAAGCATTTGGGGTAAACCATGAAAAGTTTTGTGGGGCCTGGATGTGGAAAGGTAGCTGTGGTTTTGGTGCATTACACATGACAGCTAGAGACTGAGTGTGATTGAATGTGGCCTTTGTTGTCTTTTCCTAGCACTACCTCGCACGTGCGTGGGGGGAGGGAAGTGCTGTTTCATGTGGGGCGGGGTGTTGATGGGAATGGATGAGGATAGCAAGTATGAATATGTACATATGTATATATGTATATGTCTGTGTATGTATATGTATATGATGAAATGTACATATGTGTGCGTGTGTGGGCGTTTATGTATATGCATATGTATGTTGGTGGTTTGGGCCATTCTTTCGTCTGTTTCCTTGTGCTACCTCGCTAACACGGGAGACAGCAACTAAGTATGATAAATAATATATATGATTTTATTCATATCGTTCGTGTGTCATAAATGGTGATTAACAAGCTGGAGGCTGGGCTTGAAGGTCTCCTATATGTTTACTTTTTATATGTATTTGAATAAAAGATGGAGACAAGTAAGGATATCTCCTTAAATGCCCAGGCTGGGATGTCTGAACAAACTTGGATGTAGCAGGATGGGAAAGGAGATAAGTGCTACAGTTGATGAGACAAACATGGGTGTGTAGGATTGATTTAAGCACAAGTTAAAGGAGAAAGGAATAAATGATTTTGGAATGCTTGGGCATGGTGTGAGGATGAGAGCAAAGGAGGGGGTAGCACTTTTGATGAAGGAAGATCTGTGATACTGCATTAAAGAATGTAAGGAAGTAAGCTCGAAACTGATGTGGTAGAGAATGAAAGTAGGTTAAGATAGATGGTTGATGATCAGTGCTCATACACTGGCAGCTGGGATAGGTATCTGCAGGTGATCCAGTCTTCCTGAAAGAGAAGTGAAATTTTAGACAAAAGGAGGAACAAACAAAAGCATGATTCTTTTGACATGATATACATTTTTAAATATGAAATACATTGTTGAGTATGTAAAGTTTGGTTGTCAGTAGTTTTGTGTAATTTATATATTCTAAAGTAACTGTACTGTACGAATTCCTCGTGAATATTTATTGTGTAGTTGTATGATTAGTTTTTTTTATATTTATTATACTTTGTCGCTGTCTCCCGCGTTTGCGAGGTAGCGCAAGGAAACAGACGAAAGAAATGGCCCAACCCCCCCCCATACACATGTATATACATACGTCCACACACGCAAATATACATACCTACACAGCTTTCCATGGTTTACCCCAGACGCTTCACATGCCTTGATTCAATAAACTGACAGCACGTCAACCCCGGTATACCACATCGCTCCAATTCACTCTATTCCTTGCCCTCCTTTCACCCTCCTGCATGTTCAGGCCCCGATCACACAAAATCTTTTTCACTCCATCTTTCCACCTCCAATTTGGTCTCCCTCTTCTCCTTGTTCCCTCCACCTCCGACACATATATCCTCTTGGTCAATCTTTCCTCACTCATCCTCTCCATGTGCCCAAACCACTTCAAAACACCCTCTTCTGCTATCTCAACCACGCTCTTTTTATTTCCACACATCTCTCTTACCCTTACGTTACTCACTCGATCAAACCACCTCACACCACACATTGTCCTCAAACATCTCATTTCCAGCACATCCATCCTCCTGCGCACAACTCTATCCATAGCCCACGCCTCGCAACCATACAACATTGTTGGAACCACTATTCCTTCAAACATACCCATTTTTGCTTTCCGAGATAATGTTCTCGACTTCCACACATTCTTCAAGGCCCCCAGAATTTTCGCCCCCTCCCCCACCCTATGATCCACTTCCGCTTCCATGGTTCCATCCGCTGCCAGATCCACTCCCAGATATCTAAAACACTTCACTTCCTCCAGTTTTTCTCCATTCAAACTCACCTCCCAATTGACTTGACCCTCAACCCTACTGTACCTAATAACCTTGCTCTTATTCACATTTACTCTTAACTTTCTTCTTTCACACACTTTACCAAACTCAGTCACCAGTTTCTGCAGTTTCTCACATGAATCAGCCACCAGCGCTGTATCATCAGCGAACAACAACTGACTCACTTCCCAAGCTCTCTCATCCCCAACAGACTTCATACTTGCCCCTCTTTCCAAAACTCTTGCATTTACCTCCCTAACAACCCCATCCATAAACAAATTAAACAACCATGGAGACATCACACACCCCTGCCGCAAACCTACATTCACTGAGAACCAATCACTTTCCTCTCTTCCTACACGTACACATGCCTTACATCCTCGATAAAAACTTTTCACTGCTTCTAACAACTTTCCTCCCACACCATATATTCTTAATACCTTCCACAGAGCATCTCTATCAACTCTATCATATGCCTTCTCCAGATCCATAAATGCTACATACAAATTCATTTGCTTTTCTAAGTATTTCTCACATACATTCTTCAAAGCAAACACCTGATCCACACATCCTCTACCACTTCTGAAACCACACTGCTCTTCCCCAATCTGATGCTCTGTACATGCCTTCACCCTCTCAATCAATACCCTCCCATATAATTTACCAGGAATACTCAACAAACTTATACCTCTGTAATTTGAGCACTCACTCTTATCCCCTTTGCCTTTGTACAATGGCACTATGCACGCATTCCGCCAATCCTCAGGCACCTCACCATGAGTCATACATACATTAAATAACCTTACCAACCAGTCAACAATACAGTCACCCCCTTTTTTAATAAATTCCACTGCAATACCATCCAAACCTGCTGCCTTGCCGGCTTACATCTTCCGCAAAGCTTTCACTACCTCTTCTCTGTTTACCAAATCATTTTCCCTAACCCTCTCACTTTGCACACCACCTCGACCAAAACACCCTATATCTGATGATATATGATTAGTATAGACACTTTTACTTTTGATATGTTTTTATTGTTTATATTTATTATACTTGATTGCCGTTTTCTGCATCAGCGAGGTGGCGCCAGAAAACAGACGAAGAACGACCCATCCACTCATATACACATATATATACATAAATGCCCATACACATACATATACATACACATACACAGGCTAATACATATACACATTAACATATTCATATTTGCTCACCTTCACTCCATTCCTGAAAGCACCCCGCCCCACAGGAAACAGCATCACTGCCTCTCACTTTAGTGACGTATCGCCAGGAAAACAGACAAAAAAAGGCCATATTTGTTCACTCAGTCTCTAGCTGTCGTGTGTAATGCACCAAAACCACAGTTCCCTATCCACATCCAGGCCCCACACACCTTTCCATGGTTTACCCCAGACATTTCACATGCCCTGGTTCAATCTTTTCAGAATTTTTGCTGAAGAAGTTTGCTTGGAGATTTGATTGTCAAATAACTGAATAAATGCTATGCACTGGTAGTTATACTCGGAAAGCTGAAAATATTAAAATAATATTTCTGTTAACAAGTTTATATTATATATACATGTCGTAGAAGGTTACTAAAAGGGACACGAGCGGGGGCTAGAAACCCCTCCCCTCCTTGTATTTTAACTTTCTAAAAGGGGAAACAGAAGGAGTCACGCGGGGAGTGCTCATCCTCCTCGAAGGCTCAGATTGGGGTGTCTAAATGTGTGTGGATGTAACCAAGATGAGAAAAAAGGAGAGATAGGTAGTATGTTTGTGGAAAGGAACCTGGATGTTTTCGCTCTGAGTGAAGTGAAGCTCAAGGGTAAAGGGGAAGAGTGGTTTGGGAATGTTTTGTTAGTAAAGTCAGGGGTTGGTGAGATGACAAGAGCAAGGGTAGGAGTAGCAATACTCCTGAAACAAGAGTTGTGGGAGTATGTGATAGAGTGCAAGAAAGTAAACTCTAGATTGATATGGGTAAAACTGAAAGTGGATAGAGAGAGATTTGTGATTATTGGTTCCTATGCACCTGGGCATGAGAAGAAAGTTCATGAGAGGCAAGTGTTTTGGGAGCAGCTGAGTGAGTGTGTTAGTAGTTTTGATGCATGAGACTGGGTTATAGTGTTGGGTGATTTGAATGCAAAGGTGAGTAATGTGGCAGTTTAGGGAATAATTGGCATATTTGGGGTGTTCAGTGTTGTAAAGGGAAATGGTGAAGAGCTTGTAGATTTATGTGCTGAAAAAGGAATGATGATTGGGAATACCTGGTTTAAAAAGAGATGTACATAAGTATATGTATGTAAGTAGGTGAGATGGCTAGAGAGGTTATTGGATTACGTGTTAATTGATAGGTACGTGAAAGAGAGACTTTAGATGATATTTGCTGAGAGGTGCAACTGGGGATGTCTGATCATTATCTCGTGGAGGAAAAAGTGAAGATGTAGAGGTTTTCAGGAAAGAAGAGAGAATGTTGGGGTGAAGAGAGTGGTGAGAGGAATTGAGCTTGGGAAGGAGACTTGTGTGAGGGAAATACCAGGAGAGACTGAGTGCAGAATGGAAAAAGGTAAGAGCAAAGAACGTAAGGGGGAGTGGGGGAGGAATGGATGTATTTCGGGAAGCAGTGATGGCTTTGCCAAGATGCTTGTGCATGAGAAGCGTGGGAAAGAAGTTTGGATGACAGAGTATCATTAAGTTTTAGGGAGAATAAAAAGATCTTTTGGAAGGAGGTAAATATAGTGCGTAAGACAAGAAAAGAAATGGGAACACGTGAAGGGGGCTAATGGGAGGTAATAACAAGTTGTGATGAAGTGAAAAGGAGATGGAGTGAGTATTTTGAAGGTTTGTTGAATATGTTTAATGATAGAGTAGGCAGATATAGGGTGTTTTGGTCGAGGTGGTGTGCGAAGTGAGAGAGTCAGGGAGAATGGTTTGGTAAACAGAGAAGAGGTAGTGAAAGCTTTGCTGAAGATGAAAGCGAGCAAGGCGGCTGGTTTGGATGGTATTGCAGTGGAATTTATTAAAAATGGGGGTAACTGTATTATTGACTGGTTGGTAAGGTTATTCATTGTATGTATGGTTCATGTGAAGTTCCTGAGGATTGTCGGAATGCATGCATAGTGCCATTGTACAAAGCAAAGGGGATAAAGATGAGTGCTCAAATTACAGAGGTGTAAGCTTCGTTGAGTATTCCTTGAAATTATATGGGAGGGTGTTGATTGAGAGGGTGAAGGCATGTACAGAGCATCAGACTGAGGAGAGCAGTGTGGTTTCAGAAGTGGTAGAGGATGTGTGGATCAGGTGTTTGCTTTGAAGAATGTATGTGAGAAATACTTAAAAAACAGATGGATTTGTTTGTAGCATTTATGGATCTGGAGAAGGCATATGATATAGTTGATAGAGATGCTTTGTGCAAGGTATTAAGAGTATATAGTGTGGGAGGTAAGTTGCTAGAAGCAGTGAAAAGCTTTTATCAAGGATGTAAGGCATGTGTACGAGTAGGAAGGGAGGAAAGTTTGCAGCAGGGGTGTGCGATGTCTCCTTGATTGTTTAATTTGTTTATGGATGGGTTTGTTATGGAGATAAATGCAAGAGTTTTAGAGAGAGGGGCAAATATGCAGTCTCTTGTGGATGAGAGGGCTTGGTAAATGAGTCAGTTGTTGTTCGCTGATGATACAGCGATGGTGGCTGATTTGGGTGAGAAACTGCAGAAGTTGGTGACTGAGTTTGGTAAAATGTGTGAAAGAAGAAATCTGAGAGTAAATGTGAATAAGAGCAAGGTTATTAGGTACAGTAGGGTTGAGGGACAAGTTGATTGGGAGGTAAGTTTGAATGGAGAAAAACTGGAGGAAGTGAAGTGTTTTTGATATCTTAGAATGGATTTAGCAGAAGTGAGTCACAAGGTGGGGGAGGGGGCTAAGGCTCTGGGAGCATTGAAGAATGTGTGGAAGGTGAGAACACTGTCTCGAAGAGCAAAAATGGGTATGTTAGAAGGAATAGTGGTTCCAACTATGTTATATGGTTGTGAGGCATGGGCTATAGATAAGGTTGCATGGAGGAGGGTGGATGTGTTGGAAATGAAGTATTTGAGGACAGTATGTGGTGTGAGGTGGTTTGATCAGGTAACTAATGAAAGGGTAAGAGAGATGTGTGGTGATAAAAAGAGTGTGGTTGAGAGAGCAGAAGAGGGTGTATTGAAATGGTTTGGTCGCATGGAGAGAATGAGTTAGGAAAGTTTGACAAAGAGGATATATGTCAGAGGTGGAGGAAGCAAGGAGAAGTGGGAGACCAAATTGGAGGCGGAAGGATGGAGTGAAAAAGATTTTGAGCATACAGGAGGGTGAAAGGCATGCAAGGAATAGTGAATTGTAACAATGTGGTATACCAGTGTCGCTGTGCTGTCAGTGGATTTAAGCAGGGCATGTGAAGCATTTGGGGTAAACCATGAAAAGTTTTGTGGGGCCTGGATGTGGAAAGGTAGCTGTGGTTTTGGTGCATTACACATGACAGCTAGAGACTGAGTGTGATTGAATGTGGCCTTTGTTGTCTTTTCCTAGCACTACCTCGCACGTGCGTGGGGGGAGGGAAGTGCTGTTTCATGTGGGGCGGGGTGTTGATGGGAATGGATGAGGATAGCAAGTATGAATATGTACATATGTATATATGTATATGTCTGTGTATGTATATGTATATGATGAAATGTACATATGTGTGCGTGTGTGGGCGTTTATGTATATGCATATGTATGTTGGTGGTTTGGGCCATTCTTTCGTCTGTTTCCTTGTGCTACCTCGCTAACACGGGAGACAGCAACTAAGTATGATCAATAATATTTATGATTTTATTCATATCGTTCGTGTGTCATAAATGGTGATTAACAAGCTGGAGGCTGGGCTTGAAGGTCTCCTATATGTTTACTTTTTATATGTATTTGAATAAAAGATGGAGACAAGTAAGGATATCTCCTTAAATGCCCAGGCTGGGATGTCTGAACAAACTTGGATGTAGCAGGATGGGAAAGGAGATAAGTGCTACAGTTGATGAGACAAACATGGGTGTGTAGGATTGATTTAAGCTCAAGTTAAAGGAGAAAGGAATAAATGATTTTGGAATGCTTGGGCATGGTGTGAGGATGAGAGCAAAGGAGGGGGTAGCACTTTTGATGAAGGAAGATCTGTGATACTGCATTAAAGAATGTAAGGAAGTAAGCTCGAAACTGATGTGGTAGAGAATGAAAGTAGGTTAAGATAGATGGTTGATGATCAGTGCTCATACACTGGCAGCTGGGATAGGTATCTGCAGGTGATCCAGTCTTCCTGAAAGAGAAGTGAAATTTTAGACAAAAGGAGGAACAAACAAAAGCATGATTCTTTTGACATGATATACATTTTTAGATATGAAATACATTGTTGAGTATGTAAAGTTTGGTTGTCAGTAGTTTTGTGTAATTTATATATTCTAAAGTAACTGTACTGTACAAATTCCTCGTGAATATTTATTGTGTAGTTGTATGATTAGTTTTTTTTATATTTATTATACTTTGTCGCTGTCTCCCGCGTTTGCGAGGTAGCGCAAGGAAACAGACGAAAGAAATGGCCCAACCCCCCCCATACACATGTATATACATACGTCCACACACGCAAATATACATACCTACACAGCTTTCCATGGTTTACCCCAGACGCTTCACATGCCCTGCTTCAATCCACTGACAGCACGTCAACCCCGGTATACCACATCGCTCCAATTCACTCTATTCCTTGCCCTCCTTTCACCCTCCTGCATGTTCAGGCCCCGATCACACAAAATCTTTTTCACTCCATCTTTCCACCTCCAATTTGGTCTCCCTCTTCTCCTTGTTCCCTCCACCTCCGACACATATATCCTCTTGATCAATCTTTCCTCACTCATCCTCTCCATGTGCCCAAACCACTTCAAAACACCCTCTTCTGCTCTCTCAACCACGCTCTTTTTATTTCCACACATCTCTCTTACCCTTACGTTACTCACTCGATCAAACCACCTCACACCACACATTGTCCTCAAACATCTCATTTCCAGCACATCCATCCTCCTGCGCACAACTCTATCCATAGCCCACGCCTCGCAACCATACAACGTTGTTGGAACCACTATTCCTTCAAACATACCCATTTTTGCTTTCCGAGATAATGTTCTCGACTTCCACACATTCTTCAAGGCCCCCAGAATTTTCGCCCCCTCCCCCACCCTATGATCCACTTCCGCTTCCATGGTTCCATCCGCTGCCAGATCCACTCCCAGATATCTAAAACACTTCACTTCCTCCAGTTTTTCTCCATTCAAACTCACCTCCCAATTGACTTGACCCTCAACCCTACTGTACCTAATAACCTTGCTCTTATTCACATTTACTCTTAACTTTCTTCTTCCACACACTTTACCAAACTCAGTCACCAGTTTCTGCAGTTTCTCACATGAATCAGCCACCAGCGCTGTATCATCAGCGAACAACAACTGACTCACTTCCCAAGCTCTCTCATCCCCAACAGACTTCATACTTGCCCCTCTTTCCAAAACTCTTGCATTTACCTCCCTAACAACCCCATCCATAAACAAATTAAACAACCATGGAGACATCACACACCCCTGCCGCAAACCTACATTCACTGAGAACCAATCACTTTCCTCTCTTCCTACACGTACACATGCCTTACATCCTCGATAAAAACTTTTCACTGCTTCTAACAACTTTCCTCCCACACCATATATTCTTAATACCTTCCACAGAGCATCTCTATCAACTCTATCATATGCCTTCTCCAGATCCATAAATGCTACATACAAATTCAT
Organism: Panulirus ornatus; assembly: GCF_036320965.1. NCBI lineage: Eukaryota > Metazoa > Arthropoda > Malacostraca > Decapoda > Palinuridae > Panulirus > Panulirus ornatus. The sequence goes on from NC_092238.1 coordinate 20,927,592, forward strand.
TTGCTTTTCTAAGTATTTCTCACATACATTCTTCAAAGCAAACACCTGATCCACACATCCTCTACCACTTCTGAAACCACACTGCTCTTCCCCAATCTGATGCTCTGTACATGCCTTCACCCTCTCAATCAATACCCTCCCATATAATTTACCAGGAATACTCAACAAACTTATACCTCTGTAATTTGAGCACTCACTCTTATCCCCTTTGCCTTTGTACAATGGCACTATGCACGCATTCCGCCAATCCTCAGGCACCTCACCATGAGTCATACATACATTAAATAACCTTACCAACCAGTCAACAATACAGTCACCCCCTTTTTTAATAAATTCCACTGCAATACCATCCAAACCTGCTGCCTTGCCGGCTTTCATCTTCCGCAAAGCTTTCACTACCTCTTCTCTGTTTACCAAATCATTTTCCCTAACCCTCTCACTTTGCACACCACCTCGACCAAAACACCCTATATCTGATGATATATGATTAGTATAGACACTTTTACTTTTGATATGTTTCTATTCTTTATATTTATTATACTTGATTGCCGTTTTCTGCATCAGCGAGGTGGCGCCAGAAAACAGACGAAGAACGACCCATCCACTCATATACACATATATATACATAAATGCCCATACACATACATATACATACACATACACAGGCTAATACATATACACATTAACATATTCATATTTGCTCACCTTCAATCCATTCCTGAAAGCACCCCGCCCCACAGGAAACAGCATCACTGCCTCCCACTTTAGTGACGTATCGCCAGGAAAACAGACAAAAAAGGCCATATTTGTTCACTCAGTCTCTAGCTGTCGTGTGTAATGCACTAAAACCACAGTTCCCTATCCACATCCAGGCCCCACACACCTTTCCATGGTTTACCCCAGACATTTCACATGCCCTAGTTCAATCTTTTCAGAATTTTTGCTGAAGAAGTTTGCTTGGAGATTTGATTGTCAAATAACTGAATAAATGCTATGCACTGGTAGTTATACTCGGAAAGCTGAAAATATTAAAATAATATTTCTGTTAACAAGTTTATATTATATATACATGTCGTAGAAGGTTACTAGAAGGGACATGAGCGGGGGCTAGAAACCCTCCCCTCCTTGTATTTTAACTTTCTAAAAGGGGAAACAGAAGGAGTCACGCGGGGAGTGCTCATCCTCCTCGAAGGCTCAGATTGGGGTGTCTAAATGTGTGTGGATGTAACCAAGATGAGAAAAAAGGAGAGATAGGTAGTATGTTTGTGGAAAGGAACCTGGATGTTTTCGCTCTGAGTGAAGTGAAGCTCAAGGGTAAAGGGGAAGAGTGGTTTGGGAATGTTTTGTTAGTAAAGTCAGGGGTTGGTGAGATGACAAGAGCAAGGGTAGGAGTAGCACTACTCCTGAAACAAGAGTTGTGGGAGTATGTGATAGAGTGCAAGAAAGTAAACTCTAGATTGATATGGGTAAAACTGAAAGTGGATAGAGAGAGATTTGTGATTATTGGTTCCTATGCACCTGGGCATGAGAAGAAAGTTCATGAGAGGCAAGTGTTTTGGGAGCAGCTGAGTGAGTGTGTTAGTAGTTTTGATGCATGAGACTGGGTTATAGTGATGGGTGATTTGAATGCAAAGGTGAGTAATGTGGCAGTTTAGGGAATAATTGGCATATTTGGGGTGTTCAGTGTTGTAAAGGGAAATGGTGAAGAGCTTGTAGATTTATGTGCTGAAAAAGGAATGATGATTGGGAATACCTGGTTTAAAAAGAGATGTACATAAGTATATGTATGTAAGTAGGTGAGATGGCTAGAGAGCGTTATTGGATTACGTGTTAATTGATAGGTACGTGAAAGAGAGACTTTTAGATGATAATTTGCTGAGAGGTGCAACTGGAGGGATGTCTGATCATTATCTCGTGGAGGAAAAAGTGAAGATGTAGAGGTTTTCAGGAAAGAAGAGAGAATGTTGGGGTGAAGAGAGTGGTGAGAGGAATTGAGCTTGGGAAGGAGACTTGTGTGAGGAAGTACCAGGAGAGACTGAGTGCAGAATGGAAAAAGGTAAGAGCAAAGAACGTAAGGGGGAGTGGGGGAGGAATGGGATGTATTTCGGGAAGCAGTGATGGCTTGTTCCAAAGATGCTTGTGGCATGAGAAGCGTGGGAGGTTTGCAGATTAGAAAGGGTTGTAAGTGGTGGGATGAAGAAGTAAGATTATTAGTGAAAGAGAAGAGAGAGGCATTTGGACAATTTTTGCAGGGAAATAGTGCAAATGATTGGGAGATGTATAAAATAAAGAGGCAGGAAGTCAAGAGAAAGGTGCAAGAGGTGAAAAAGTGGGCAAATAAGAATTGGCATGACAGAGTATCATTGAATTTTAGGGAGAATAAAAAGATGTTTTGGAAGGAGGTAAATAAAGTGCATAAGACAAGAGAACAAATGGGAACATTGGTGAAAAGGGCTAATGGGGACGTAATAACAAGTAGTGGTGATGTGAGAAGGAGATGGAGTGAGTATTTTGAAGGTTTGTTGAATATGTTAAATGATAGAGTGGCAGATATCGGGTGTTTTGGTCGAGGTGGTGTGCGAAGTGAGAGGGTCAGGGAGAATGGTTTGGTAAACAGAGAAGAGGTAGTGAAAGCTTTGTGGAAGATGAAAGCCGGCAAGGCGGTGGGTTTGGATGGTATTGCAGTGGAATTTATTAAAAATGGGGGTAACTGTATTATTGACTGGTTGGTAAGGTTATTCATTGTACGTATGGTTCATGTTGAAGTTCCTGAGGATTGTCGGAATGCATGCATAGTGCCATTGTACAAAGGCAAAGGGGATAAAGATGAGTGTTCAAATTACAGAGGTGTAAGTTTGTTGAGTATTCTTGGCAAATTATATGGGAGTGTGTTGATTGAGAGGGTGAAGGCATGTCCAGAGCATCAGACTGAGGAAGATCAGTGTGGTTTCAGAAGTGGTAGAGGATGTGTGGATCAGGTGTTTGCTTTGAAGAATGTATGTGAGAAATACTTAGAAAAACAAATGGATTTGTATGTAGCATTTATGGATCTGGAGAAGGCATATGATAGAGTTGATAGAGATGCTCTGTGGAAGGTATTAAGGTTATATGGTGTGGGAGGCAAATTGCTAGAAACAGTGAAAAGTTTTTATCAAGGAAGTAAGGCATGTGTACGAGTAGGAAGAGAGGAAAGTGATTGGTTCTCAGTGAATGTCAGTTTGCGGCAGGGATGCGTGATTTCTCTATGGTTGTTTAATTTGTTTATGGATGGGGTTGTTAGGGAGGTGAATGCAAGAGTTTTGGAGAGAGGGGCAAGTATGCTGTCTCTTGTGGATGAGAGGGCTTGGTATGTGAGTCGGTTTTTGTTTCTGATGATACAGTGCTAGTGGCTGATTTGGGTGAGAAACTGCAGAAGCTGGTGACTGAATTTGGTAAAGTGTGTGAAAGAAGGAAGCTAGAGTAAATGTGAATAAGAGCAAGGTTAGTAGGTACAGTAGAGTTGAGGGACAAGTCATTTGGGAGGTAAATTTGAATGGAGAAAAACTGGAGGAAGTGAAGTGATTTAGATATCTGGGAGTGGATTTGGCAGCGGATGGAACACGGAAGAGGAAGTGAGTCACAGGGTGGGGGAGGGGGTGAAAGTTCTGGGAGCATTGAAAAATGTGTGGAAGGCGAGAACTTTATCTCGAAAAGCAAAAATAGGTATGTTTGAAGGAATAGTAGTTCCAACAATGTTATATGGTTGTGAGGCGTGGGCTATAGATAGGGTTGGGCGGAGTAGGGTGATTGTGTTGGAAATGAGATGTTTGAGGACAATATGTGGTTATGTGGTGTGAGGTAGTTTGATCGAGTAAGTAATGAAATGTGTGGTAATATAAAGAGTGTGGTTGAGAGAGCAGAAGAGGGTGTTTTGAAATGGTTTGGTCACATGGAGAGAATGAGTGAGGAAAGATTGACAAAGAGGATATATATATGTTAGAGGTGGAGGGAACAAGGAGAAGTGGGAGACCAAATTGGAGGTGGAAGGATGGAGTGGAAAAGATTTTGAGTGATCGGGGCCTGAATATGCAGGAGGGTGAAAGGCATGCAAGGAATAGACTGAATTGGAACGATGTGGTATACCGGGGTCAACGTGCTGTCAGTGGATTGAACCAGGGCATGTGAAGCATCTGGGGTAAATCACTGAAAGTTTTGTGGGGTTTGAATGTGGAAAGGGAGCTGTGGTTTCGGTGCATTATACATGACAGCTAGAGACTGAGTGCGAACGAATGTAGCAACGGGAATGAATAAATTTAGGCAACAAATATGAATTATGTACATGTGTATATATGTATATGTCTATGTATATATATGTATGTATATGTTGAAATGTATAGGTATGTATATGTGCATGTGTGGACATGTATGTATATTCATGTGTGTGTGGGTGGGTTGGGCCATTCTTTCATCTGTTTCCTTGCTCTACCTCGCTAACGCGGGAGACAGCGACAGAGTATGATAAATAGGATAGATAAATAAGTTTATGTAAAGCAAGTTTACATAGAATGAGAAGGATGAAATACTCAGATACGAGATAGAGATAAATAAAATTAAGGGAGAACTGTAAAGGGCAGAGGAATAGGAGTTGAGTGTATATATTAGACCTTGACATGTGATTAAAGCCAAAGTAAAGTGTCCTGAGAGAGATTCATCCATAACTTTTTGTTGACTTTTTCACATGGTTACAGACTTAATTAAATAAATCCGCTCATAAAGATGTAAATTTTCACTCTCTTCTCCAGTTTGCCATCTTCCTGTCATACTTAATTGTTCAAACATTAGGTTCATACAGTAAACCAGTTTTTGCAAAGAACCTTGTTAGATTTATATCTTCATTAGCTTACCTCAACTACAGAGCTTATTTTTCTTTATCAATACTTGTGTGTATGTGCATGTAGAATATTGGAAAGGACTGTTGTTTTATCATAGAAAGGTATTTATCAGAAGCAGTAAGGAGTTTTTATCAAAAGGGTAAGGCATGTGTGCAAATAGGAAGAGAAGAGGGTGAGTGGTATGAAGTGAATGTGGACTGAGTTGGGGGTATGTGATGTCACCATGGCTGTTTGATTTGTTTACAGATGGGGTGGTGAGGGGGTGAATTCAAGGGTTTTAAAGAGACAGGTAGGTCTGTAGTCTCTTAAGGGTGGAGGACTCCTTAGGCAGTGAATCAGCTCCTGTTTGCTGATTGTATGGGAACAGATATGGCAGTGAATGGAACCGTGGGTGCTGACTGAAGTGAGCCATAGAGTGGATGAGAAAGTGAAGAAAGAAAGGGCTCTTGCCGTGAGAGCAAAGATGGGTATGTTTGATGGTATGGTAGTTCCAACAGTATTGTGTAGATGTGAGGTATGGGCTGTAGATAAAAGTACAAAAGAGGTAGATATGTTGGAACTAAAATATGTGATGACGATACATGGTGAAAGCAGGGTTGATTGGATAAAAAGTGATAGGGTAGGAGAGAAGTGTTGTACAGGTACAACACCGATTTTCCAGCACTCTTGGTTCCAACGCCTTGCTGGATTAACCATTTTGTCAGACCAACTGTGGTCATGCAATAATAATTCATCAACACACCTCTGACCCACTGATTATACATCTCCCATGAGTCTAAAGTATACCATGGACTTCTAGATATTTAACTTAAATATTAAATGTTTGAGTACCCTAAGATGGTAAGTTGGTCCTTGAATTGTTTGAATCCTGTGGGGTCTTCTTCATTTTCTGTTGTTAGTGTCTTCCTAGGTGGTTTTTCTTTTGTGGTTTGCAGACCGCTTTTCTTTGCACACTTTATTCATGGAAATTCCATGACGCTTCTTGAATCTTTGAAGCCACCTTTTACTATAGTCATGCTTATGTTGTAATTTAAGTTCTTTATGGAACATCTAAGCCTGGTCCATTATCATGCAACCTGACAAGTCCATTCCATCACTCCGTTGCTATTGAAATCATTCCATCATCACTCGATTGTGCTCAGTAGTCTTAACCATCTTTCATAGTTTTTCTAATCATCCTTTACCTCTTGGAACTGCTGTCTGTATAGAATTTCAATATTATTTCCCTTTGCTTCTTTATATCATAAACAGTTGATGAAACAGTGCTGTAGATGACACATAGCTTATGCACCAAAACACCATGGTCCATTTTTTCAACATTTCTACTTTATCTTGGATTGATATGGACTGGTGTTTATGTTTGACACCACGACTGACACTCTCATATGTTTTAGAGGCCATAACTTGGGTTAGATTTGAGCAAAATAAGCTAAGAATCTCACAGAATTGTGGTATCGCCACCAAGTGCTGTATAAAGAATGTAAATAAGCGCGCCCTACACACAATGCCATCTGTGGCCGCTAAGTAACCTAGTCTGGTGGCTGCGGTAATTTCAAGTTCCCATACGTAATTTTGTCCAGACTAAAGGAGGTGCCAAACCATCAGTTGCCGGAAAATTGGCAGTGTACCTGTAGTATGAAAAGTAAAAGTGATAGGGTAGGAGAGAACTGTGGTAGTATAAAAAGTATATATGAAAGAGCGAAAGAGTGTCTGCTGAAATGGATTGGATGCATGAAGAGGATGAGTAAGAGTGTGTGCAATTGAGATGTGGAGGGAACTATGAAAATGGGAAACAGGATGAGATGAGAGGCTGAAATTAAAAAGGCTTTGCAGTGTTTGGGGCCTAAACATACTGGAAGGGGTGTGAGGCATACATGGGATAGACTGAATTGGAGTGATTTGGTATACTAAGGGTGAGGTGCTGTCAGTGGGCTGAGACAGTGCATAGTAGATAGTCAGGGGAAACCACTGAAAAGTGTGTGGGTCTGTGTGGATATGAGGCACTGGTTTTGGTGCATTGCATGTGCCAGTAAAAGAGTGGATGTGAGTGAATGAGATTGTTCTTCATCTATTCTTAGTGCTACCTCACTGTTTTGGGAAACAGCATAAGTTATTAAAAGAAAAATTATCAGGCATTTGCATCATCACGCCTTCAGTGAAAATCAGAAAAAAGCTGTTGCTGATGTTTGTTGGAATTGTTATTTTATACACTTTTCATGAAGTGTTCAAATACTTGATTTTAAATCTTAATTTATTTCTGTGATGGAGAAAATCAGTCAGGTAAGAGGTATATATTGAAAATAAAGGGAGCTTAAGGGAATTATTTGCCTATATTTGTAGATGTAAGAGACAAACATAAGTGATAAATAGATGATTCTTCATGTTATCAAAATATGACATTTTTATTTCCAGTGTGACACTGAAGAGAGAGAGCGTGCTTATAGCCGTGGTGATGGCTATGGGTATGCATCTGCACCATCAGAAGTCCAACAGTCTCCAGTAGGATATGAACATCGCACAGCCTCCCAAGACCATCGATACAGTCAGCATTATCAGAACAAAGTAAGCAGGAAGCAAGTCTTATCATCCCATTCATTATTAGAAAAAAAGGAGTGAAAGTTCTTAAGTGCAGCATATTTTAACCCTTTCACCACTCTTTTATTTGTAAGATGCATTCCGGGTTCATTGTCTGGGTCTCATATGACTTGCTAATGGCTCCAGTCCTCACTTTAAATATTTTCTGATGTTGATTCCACCAGTTATACATAGATGTTAGTACCAGTATCCTGCCACACCTGGGAAAAATATTATGAACCTAAGTTACTCAAAGATTATCATAGGAGGTGAACATGCATTGACATGTCATGATGCCCACTACTATATATGATATGATACACAGGGCATTTGATGAATAAGGTCAACAAGAGGAATGCCCATAATCATGATACCATATTTTGTGGAATAAGAGATTCACCTTTCCCAAGGAATACCTCTTAAAAAATGCATCTTATATGGTGATGGCTTGTCCTGGGGATGAAGTCACTGGTACTGGCCCAAAGCCCAAACTCTTCCATTTAACACACTAGTCCTCAGATAACTCACACACTAGTCCTCAGATAACTCCAGAATGAAATATATATGAGTATAGATTATTAAGCAATGCAAAGTTGAGTCAGTATAAATATAAAGGCACATAGGTGATGAAAGTACGGATTGGGCTAACATTCTTGGGGTTCATCTCTATTTCCCAGTACTTACCTATAAGGATATTGCTACCTACATGAACAGTTATATGCTACATTTGTGTTATATTTCTTAATGAAAAGATACCAAAATTGGCTTTAATTATTAAGATTAGATTACAGAAAGAATTAGAGGGATTTAACTGAAGACCTCAATCAGCCATTTGTAGACTGTTTTGGTATAGGGTAGCACAGGAAGTGTGGCATGATGTTACACTGGGATCGGGGGCAGCCTTTTCTGTTTTTTTTTTTTTTCATTCTTGATCGCCGTTTCCCACATTGGTGAGGTAGCACCAGGAACAGAAGAAAGGCCACATCTGTTCACATCCACTCTCTAGCTGTCATGTGTAGTGCACTAGAACCACAGTTCCCTGTCCACAACCAGGCCCCAGAGACCTTTACATGCTTTCCCCTGGATGTTTCACATGCCCTGGTTCATTCTATTGACAGCATTTCAACTCCAGTATATCGCATCATTCTAATTCACTCTATCCTGTGCATGTCTTTCATCCTCCTGCATGTTCAGACCCTGATTGCTCAAAATTTTTTTCACTCCATCCTTCCATCTCCAGTTTGGTCTTCCTGTTCTTGTTCCTTCCACTTCTGACACATATATTCACTTTGTCAATCTTTCGTCCCTCATTCTCTCCTTATGTCCAAACCATTTCAGCACGCCCTCTGCTGCTTCCATATCCAGAATGTTTTTATTACCATGCATCTCTCTTACCATTTCTTGACCCATGCAATCAAACCATCTCTCACCACACTTTGTCCTCACATTTTATTTCCAACAGATCCACCCTACTCTACACAATCTTATCTGTGGCCCATGTCTAGCATCTATGTAATATTGTTTGAATATCTATTTATTCAAATATACCCATTTGATATGATAATGAATTATTAGATAAGGAAAAGCTTAAGTAAATTTACATATTAAAAAGAAAATTGTTTTTATAGTTTCTTTAAAAAAGATGGAAAAAATATTTGTTTGCAAGAAAACATGTGTTTTGATGCCTCAACTGTAGCCACAGCAAAGCATTGATACAGCAGCCTTAACTAGTGTTTGTTTCGGCTGAGACAAGCCCTTGTTCCTACTTATGCTCTAGTCTGTGAGATTTCAGCATTAAGAAGTCTTGAAACACTTTGTCATATGAATGATGATGTCCAGCATACTTTGATGTGTCCACTTTCATAAAAAAGAGTGTGAGGAAAAATTGTGATGTAAGTAAAGTCAGATGTTTCAGTGCTGAAGTCACAGGCATAAGGAGTGTTTGGAGTAGAGAACTTATTTTTTCATGGTCTCTCATCACTTCATTGATAAATTGTGAGTTTTTATTGCTGTAACTTCATGCAAACTCTGCTGAAATAGAAACAGACATCCAGGACAATGACAGATGGTCCTCTGGGAAGGAAAACCAAAAGGCAGTTATTAAACTAAAAGCAATATTAGATTTAAGTTAGACTAGGTTTGTTCTGTTTGCTGAACTCAACATTTTGTTCATAGATCTACCTTACTGATTTAGGGATGCATCTTATCTGGCAATGCATCTTATATGCTGTAAAGTATAGTATCTTTCAATTCATGTAGACTATGAAGAGAAATATATTTTCAGAAGTTAGAGCTAGAAGTAGAGCAGAGCTAGAATATTTTTCGTTATATTTGACAAAGGCAGACAATGTAATTGTTAGGGAGACAGATGAAAATAATATGAGTTTTGTTAAAGTTACAACTTTACACTGTATTAGTGTTACAACTTTACTGTAGCATGTTATAACCTTACACTGACTTTTATAGTTTTACTATATCATGTTACTGTAGTTTTACCTTAGACATTCTGTGGCTCTACACTATAGTAGTGTTTTAACTTTATACTGTAGCATACCTTTACCTTGTTTCAATTTTTATTAAGACTGGTAGTGCTTCAGCTTTACACAGTAGCAGTGATATAGCTATAGGCTGAAATAGTGCTATAGCTTTATATGGATTAGCTCCATGGCTGTTTGCAGGTTGTACCAATGGTGGATTAAGCTCATACAGTATAAGCATGCACCATCTGTGCAAATTAATGTCGCTCAAATGAACACTCCAAGCACAATCCTGCAGACTGGCAAAAGGCATGGATGCCTAGTTCCCTGGGATAGATTTACTTTCTTTTGACCCTGTAGGTCTATGGACATAAAAAGTGTATACCGTAAGAAGGGCTTTATGGATGGAATTCAAACAAATAATACAAGAGCACTTTCGTTAATGATGAATCTGAAAGCTAGAGACAAAGATCAGGTTAAAGAAGCAGAATGGTAATGTAGAGGATTTGAACTACCAGTCAGGTTACAAAAAAGAAAAAGAAAGTTAAGAGTTAATGTGAACAAAAGGAAATGAGGTGCAACAGGAGCTCAGATGGTATGGTTTGAGTCAAGATCTGAATAGGGAGGAAGTAGAGCGCTCCAGGTACCTAGGAAAGGATTTGGCAATGAATGGAACCATGGGACTGAAGTGAGTCACTGGGTAGGAGAGGGGGGGGCTAAGGACCTGGATGCATTATGGAGCATATTAACAGAGAGGTTCATGTCTTTTTAGGCAGCAGTTGGTATGCTTGAAGCATTGTATGGATTAGCCATGGGATTTGAATGCCAAAGAATAGAAGAGGATGGGCTTTTTTTGGAATTGAAATGCCTGAGGATGATATGTAGGGCGAGGTGGGTTAATGATATAAGGAATGATATTATTAGAGCATATATATAAATACCTTCCACAGAGCATTTCTATCAACTCTATCATATGCCTTCTCCAGATCCATAAATGCTCCATACAAATCCATTTGCTTTTCTAAGTATTTCTCACATACATTCTTCAAAGCAAACACCTGATCCACACATCCTCTACCACTTCTGAAACCACACTGCTCTTCCCCAATCTGATGCTCTGTACATGCCTTCACCCTCTCAATCAATACCCTCCCATATAATTTACCAGAAATACTCAACAAACTTATACCTCTGTAATTTGAGCACTCACTCTTATCCCCTTTGCCTTTGTACAATGGCACTATGCACGCATTCCGCCAATCCTCAGGCACCTCACCCTGAGTCATACATACATTAAATAACCTTACCAACCAGTCAATAATACATTCACCCCCTTTTTTAATAAATTCCACTGCAATATCATCCAAACCTGCTGCCTTGCCGACTTTCATCTTCTGCAAAGCTTTCACTTTGCACACAACCTCGACCAAAACACCCTATATCTGCCACTCTATCATCAAACACATTCAACAAACCTTCAAAATACTCACTTCATCTCCTTCTCACATCACCACTACTTGTTATTACCTCCCCATTTGCGCCCTTTACTGAAGTTCCCATTTGCTCCCTTGTCTTACGCAGTGAAAAGTTTTTATTGAGGATGTAAGGCATGTGTACGTGTAGGAAGAGAGGAAAGTGATTGGTTCTCAGTGAATGTAGGTTTGCGGCAGGGGTGTGTGATGTCTCCATGGTTGTTTAATTTGTTTATGGATGGGGTTGTTAGGGAGGTGAATGCAAGAGTTTTGGAAAGAGGGGCAAGTATGAAGTCTGTTGGGGATGAGAGAGCTTGGGAAGTGAGTCAGTTGTTGTTCGCTGATGATACAGCGCTGGTGGCTGATTCATGTGAGAAACTGCAGAAGCTGGTGACTGAGTTTGGTAAAGTGTGTGAAAGAAGAAAGTTAAGAGTAAATGTGAATAAGAGAAAGGTTATTAGGTACAGTAGGGTTGAGGGTCAAGTCAATTGGGAGGTAAGTTTGAATGGAGAAAAACTGGAGGAAGTAAAGTGTTTTAGATATCTGGGAGTGGATCTGGCAGCGGATGGAACCATGGAAGCGGAAGTGGATCATAGGGTGGGGGAGGGGGCGAAAATTCTGGGAGCCTTGAAGAATGTGTGGAGTCGAGAACATTATCTCGGAAAGCAAAAATGGGTATGTTTGAAGGAATAGTGGTTCCAACAATGTTGTATGGTTGCGAGGCGTGGGCTATGGATAGAGTTGTGCGCAGGAGGATGGATGTGCTGGAAATGAGATGTTTGAGGACAATGTGTGGTGTGAGGTGGTTTGATTGAGTAAGTAACGTAAGGGTAAGAGAGATGTGTGGAAATAAAAAGAGCGTGGTTGAGAGAGCAGAAGAGGGTGTTTTGAAATGGTTTGGGCACATGGAGAGAATGAGTGAGGAAAGATTGACCAAGAGGATATATGTGTCGGAGGTGGAGGGAATGAGGAGAAGTGGGAGACCAAATTGGAGGTGGAAAGATGGATTGAAAAAGATTTTGTGTGATCGGGGCCTGAACATGCAGGAGGGTGAAAGGAGGGCAAGAAATAGAGTGAATTGGATCGATGTGGTATACCGGGGTTGACGTGCTGTCAGTGGATTGAATCAGGGCATGTGAAGCATCTTGGGTAAACCATGGAAAGCTGTGTAGGTATGTATATTTGCGTGTGTGGACGTATGTTTATACATGTGTATGGGGGTGGGTTGGGCCATTTCTTTCGTCTGTTTCCTTGCGCTACCTCGCAAACGCGGGAGACAGCGACAAAGAAAAAAAAAAATTATTAGAGCAAAGTGTGTTTGTAATCATCATCTGATTGAGAGAGCTGACCAAGGTGTGATGAAATAGTTCAGACATATGGAGAGGATGAGTGAAGGAAGACGAACTCAGAGTATCTGCATGTCAGAATTGGAGATAGGAAGGGGAGTGGGAGACCAAGAGGGAAATGAATTATTGGATTGAGGAAGGCTTTTGGTTACTGGGGTTGGATCATTCAGAATGGTGAGAGGCATACATAGGGAAGAATTAATTGAATCAACATGGTGTTTGGGAGTTTATGTGCTGTTAGTGGACTGTACCAGGGCATATGAAGCAGTCAAGATAAACCATGGAATAGTCTTCAGGGCTTGGCTCTAGGGTGGTAGGCTTTGTTTCAGTACATTATATATAATATCTGGAAGTGAGGGAGGTTGAAGAAGTAAGAAATGACAAACTAAGATAGAGGTGATTGATTAAGAAATGGTGAGGGTGTTTGCAATTGTGAACACCATTCCTGTGTTCTTGATGCTACCTTGCCATGGTGGGAGAAGTAATTAGGCAAAAGAAAAAGTGAAAAAAAAAATCCAGCCTTCAAAATGAACATTCCTTGCAGCATATAGTTGTAAAAATCTGGGTTAAGATATTTTAATAATATTTATTTTCATTATACTTAATCGCCATCTCATGCATTAGTGAGGTAGTTCAAGGAAACAGATGAGGAATGGCCCAACCCACCTGCATACACATGTATATATATAAATGCCCACACCCACACATATACATACATATACTATTCAACATATACATACACAGACATATACATATATACACATTTACATATTCATACTTGCTGCCTTCATCCATTCCTGTCGCCACCTCGCCACACACGAAATAGCACCCCCACCCCACCTCCAGCAAGGTAGCACCAGGAAAAGACAAAAAAGGCCACATTCGCTCACACAGTCTCTAGCTGTCATGTGTAATGCTGCAAAACTACAGCTCCCTATCCACATCCAGGCCCCACAGACCTTTCCATGGTTTTCCCCAGATGTTTCACATGCCGTGGTTCCGTCCATTGACAGCATGTCGATCCTGTCGCCGTCGTCGGGAGCGGGGGCCAGAAATCCTCCCCTCCTTGTATTAACTTTCTAAAATGGGAAACTGAAGAAGGAGTCACGCGGGGAGTGCTCATCCTCCTCGAAGGCTCAGAGTGGGGTGCCTAAATGTGTGTGGATGTAACCAAGATGTGAAAAAAGGAGAGATAGGTAGTATGTTTGAGGAAAGGAACCTGGATGTTTTGGCTCTGAGTGAAACGAAGCTCAAGGGTAAAGGGGAAGAGTGGTTTGGGAATGTCTGGGGAGTAAAGTCAGGGGTTAGTGAGAGGACAAGAGCAAGGGAAGGAGTAGCAATACTCCTGAAACAGGAGTTGTGGGAGTATGTGATAGAATGTAAGAAAGTAAATTCTCGATTAATATGGGTAAAACTGAAAGTTGATGGAGAGAGGTGGGTGATTATTGGTGCATATGCACCTGGGCATGAGAAGAAAGATCATGAGAGGCAAGTGTTTTGGGAGCAGCTGAATGAGTGTGTTAGTGGTTTTGATGCACGAGACCGGGTTATAGTGATGGGTGATTTGAATGCAAAGGTGAGTAATGTGGCAGTTGAGGGAATAATTGGTATACATGGGGTGTTCAGTGTTGTAAATGGAAATGGTGAAGAGCTTGTAGATTTATGTGCTGAAAAAGGACTGATGATTGGGAATACCTGGTTTAAAAAGCGAGATATATATAAGTATACTTATGTAAGTAGGAGAGATGGCCAGAGAGCGTTATTGGATTACGTGTTAATTGACAGGCGTGCGAAAGAGAGACTTTTGGATGTCAGTGTGCTGAGAGGTGCAACTGGAGGGATGTCTGATCATTATCTTGTGGAGGCTAAGGTGAAGATTTGTATGGGTTTTCAGAAAAGAAGAGTGAATGTTGGGGTGAAGAGGGTGGTGAGAGTAAGTGAGCTTGGGAAGGAGACCTGTGTGAGGAAGTACCAGGAGAGACTGAGTACAGAATGGAAAAAGGTGAGAACAGTGGAAGTAAGGGGAGTGGGGGAGGAATGGGATGTATTTAGGGAATCAGTGATGGATTGCGCAAAAGATGCTTGTGGCATGAGAAGAGTGGGAGGTGGGTTGATTAGAAAGGGTAGTGAGTGGTGGGATGAAGAAGTAAGATTATTAGTGAAAGAGAAGAGAGAGGCATTTGGACGATTTTTGCAGGGAAAAAATGAAATTGAGTGGGAGATGTATAAAAGAAAGAGACAGGAGGTCAAGAGAAAGGTGCAAGAGGTGAAAAAAAGTGCAAATGAGAGTTGGGGTGAGAGAGTATCATTAAATTTTAGGGAGAATAAAAAGATGTTCTGGAAGGAGGTAAATAAAGTGCGTAAGACAAGGGAGCAAATGGGAACTTCAGTGAAGGGCGCAAATGGGGAGGTGATAACAAGTAGTGGTGATGTGAGAAGGAGATGGAGTGAGTATTTTGAAGGTTTGTTGAATGTGTTTGATGATAGAGTGGCAGATATAGGGTGTTTTGGTCGAGGTGGTGTGCAAAGTGAGAGGGTTAGGGAAAATGATTTGGTAAACAGAGAAGAGGTAGTGAAAGCTTTGCGGAAGATGAAAGCCGGCAAGGCAGCAGGTTTGGATGGCATTGCAGTGGAATTTATTAAAAAAGGGGGTGACTGTATTGTTGACTGGTTGGTAAGGTTATTTAATGTATGTATGACTCATTGTGAGGTGCCTGAGGATTGGCGGAATGCGTGCATAGTGCCATTGTACAAAGGCAAAGGGGATAAGAGTGAGTGCTCAAATTACAGAGGTATAAGTTTGTTGAGTATTCCTGGTAAATTATATGGGAGGGTATTGATTGAGAGGGTGAAGGCATGTACAGAGCATCAGATTGGGGAAGAGCAGTGTGGTTTCAGAAGTGGTAGAGGATGTGTGGATCAGGTGTTTGCTTTGAAGAATGTATGTGAGAAATACTTAGAAAAGCAAATGGATTTGTATGTAGCATTTATGGATCTGGAGAAGGCATATGATAGAGTTGATAGAGATGCTCTGTGGAAGGTATTAAGAATATATGGTGTGGGAGGAAAGTTGTTAGAAGCAGTGAAAAGTTTTTATCGAGGATGTAAGGCATGTGTACGTGTAGGAAGAGAGGAAAGTGATTGGTTCTCAGTGAATGTAGGTTTGCGGCAGGGGTGTGTGATGTCTCCATGGTTGTTTAATTTGTTTATGGATGGGGTTGTTAGGGAGGTAAATGCAAGAGTTTTGGAAAGAGGGGCAAGTATGAAGTCTGTTGGGGATGAGAGAGCTTGGGAAGTGAGTCAGTTGTTGTTCGCTGATGATACAGCGCTGGTGGCTGATTCATGTGAGAAACTGCAGAAGCTGGTGACTGAGTTTGGTAAAGTGTGTGGAAGAAGAAAGTTAAGAGTAAATGTGAATAAGAGCAAGGTTATTAGGTACAGTAGGGTTGAGGGTCAAGTCAATTGGGAGGTGAGTTTGAATGGAGAAAAACTGGAGGAAGTGAAGTGTTTTAGATATCTGGGAGTGGATCTGGCAGCGGATGGAACCATGGAAGCGGAAGTGGATCATAGGGTGGGGGAGGGGGCGAAAATTCTGGGGCCTTGAAGAATGTGTGGAAGTCGAGAACATTATCTCGGAAAGCAAAAATGGGTATGTTTGAAGGAATAGTGGTTCCAACAATGTTGTATGGTTGCGAGGCGTGGGCTATGGATAGAGTTGTGCACAGGAGGATGGATGTGCTGGAAATGAGATGTTTGAGGACAATGTGTGGTGTGAGGTGGTTTGATCGAGTGAGTAAGGTAAGGGTAAGAGAGATGTGTGGAAATAAAAAGAGCATGGTTGAGAGAGCAGAAGAGGGTGTTTTGAAGTGGTTTGGGCACATGGAGAGAATGAGTGAGGAAAGATTGACCAAGAGGATATATGTGTCGGAGGTGGAGGGAACGAGGAGAAGAGAGAGACCAAATTGGAGGTGGAAAGATGGAGTGAAAAAGATTTTGTGTGATCGGGGCCTGAACATGCAGGAGGGTGAAAGGAGGGCAAGGAATAGAGTGAATTGGAGCGATGTGGTATACCGGGGTTGACGTGCTGTCAGTGGATTGAATCAAGGCATGTGAAGCGTCTGGGGTAAACCATGGAAAGCTGTGTAGGTATGTATATTTGCGTGTGTGGACGTATGTATATACATGTGTATGGGGGGGGGTTGGGCCATTTCTTTCGTCTGTTTCCTTGCGCTACCTCGCAAACGCGGGAGACAGCGACAAAGTATAATAAAAATAAATAATAATATTATTTTCATTATACTTAATCGCCATCTCATGCATTAGTGAGGTAGATCAAGGAAACAGATGAGGAATGGCCCAACCCACCTGCATACGCATGTATATATATAAATGTCCACACCCACACATATACATACATATACTATTCAACATATACATACACAGACATATACATATATACACATTTACATATTCATACTTGCTGCCTTCATCCATATCCATCGCCACCTCGCCACACACGAAATAGCACCCCCACCCCACCTCCAGCAAGGTAGCACCAGGAAAAGACAAAAAAGGCCACATTCGTTCACACAGTCTCTAGCTGTCATGTGTAATGCGGCAAAACTACAGCTCCCTATACCACATCGTTCCAATTCACTCTATTCCTTGCACACCTGTCGCACTCCTGTATGTTCAGGCCCCGATCGCTCAAAATTTTTTTCACTCCATCTTTCCACCTGCAGTTTGGTCTGCTTCTTCTTCCCTCCACCTACATCCTCTTTGTCAGTCGTTTCTCACTCATTCTCTCCATGTGTCCAAACTATTTCAACACACCCTCTTGTGCTCTCTCAACCACATTCTTTTTATTACCACACTTCTCTCTTGTGCTTTCATTACTTACTCGATCAAACCACCTCACACCACATATTGTCCTCATACATTTCATTTCCATCACATCCACCCTCCTACACACACCCCTATCTATAGCCCATGCCTCGCAACCATATAACATTGTTGGAACCACTATTCCTTTAAACATACCCATTTAGCTTTTCGAGATAATGTTCTTGCCTTCCACACATTCTTCAGTGCTCCCAGAACCTTTGCTCCCTCCCCCACCCAGTGACTCACCTCTGCTTCCATGGTTCCACCTGATGCTAAGTCCACTCCCAGATATCTAAAACACTTCACTTTCTCCAGTTTTTCTCCATTGAAACTCACCTCCCAATTAACTTGTCCCTCAACCCTACTGAACCTAATAACCTTGCTCTTATTCACATCTACTCTCAGCTTTCTTCTTTCACACACTTTACCAAACTCAGTCACCAACTTCTGCAGTTTCTCACCCGAATTGGCCACCAGCGCTGTATCATCAGCGAACAACAACTGACTCACTTCCCATGCCCTCCCATCCACAACAGACTCCATATTTGCCTCTCTCTCTCCAAAACTCTTGCTTTCACCTCCCTAACCACCCCATCCATAAACATATTAAACAACCGTGGAGACATCACGCACCCGTGCCGCAAACCGACTTTCACTGGGAACCAATCACTTTACTCTCTTCCTACTCGTACACATGCCTTACATCCTTGGTAAAAACTTCACTTCTTCTAGCAACTCACCTCCCACACCATATACTCTTAAAACCTTCCACAAAGCATCTCTATCAACCCTATCATATTCCTTCTCCAGATCCATAAGTGCTACATACAAATCCATCTGTTATTCAGAGTATTTCTCACATACATTCTTCAAAGCAAACACCTGATCCACACATCCTCTACCACTTCTGAAACCACACTGCTCTTCCCCAGTCTGATGCTCTGTACATGCCTTTACCCTCTCAGTCAGAGCCCTTCCATATAATTTCCTAGGAATACTCAAGAAAGTTTTACCTCTATAAACTGATCACTCACCTTTATCCCCTTTGCCTTTGTACAATGGCAATATGCATACACTCCTTCAATCCTCAGGCACTTCACCATAATCCATACATACATTGAATACCCTTACCAGCCAATCAACAACACATTCATCCCCTTTTTTAATGAATTCCACTGCAATACCATCCAAACCCGCCGCCTTTCCAGCTTTCATCTTCTGCAAAGCTTTCGCTACCTCTTCTCTGTTTACCAGAGCATTTTCCTTGACCCTCTCATTTTGAACACCCCCTACCAAAATACCCTATATATGCCACTCTATCATCAAACACATAAGGCAAACCTTCTAAGTACCCCCTCCATCGCCTCCATCGTTATTACCTCCCTATTTGCCCCTTCACCAGTGTTCCCATTTGTTCTCGTCTTACGCACTTTATTTACCTCCTTCCAAAACACCTTTTTATCCTCCCTATAATTTATTGACACTTTCTCACCTTAACTCTCATTTGCCCCCTTTCTCACCCCTTGCACCGTTCTCTAGACCTCCTGTCATTTTCTTTTACACATCTCCCAGTCATTTGTGCTATTTCCCTGCACATTTGGTAATTTGTCCAACATCCCATTCCTCCCCACTCCCCTTACCTCACATGCTCTGACTTTTTACCATTCTGCACTCAGTCTCGCCTGGTTTTTCCTCACACAAGTCTTCTCTCCAAGCTCATTTTCTCTTTCCACTTTCTTCTCCTCAACATTCACTCTTCTTTTCTGAAAACCTCTACAAATCTTCACCTTTACATCCAAAGAATAGTGATCAGACATCCCTCCAGCTCGTCTTCTAAGCACATTAACATCCAGAAGTCTCTCTTTCACACGGCTACCACTTAACACATAATCCAATAACAGCTTCTGGCCATCTCTCCTACTCATTACAGATACTTATGTATATCTCTTTTTAAACCAGGTATTCCCAATCACAAGTCACTTTGTAGCACACAAATCCACGAGCTCTTCCATTTCCATTTACAACACTGAACACCCCATTTTTTTTTTTTTTTTTTTTTTTCAAACTATTCGCCATTTCCCGCATTAGCGAGGTAGCATTAAGAACAGAGGACTGGGCCTTTTTTGGAATATCCTCACCTGGCCCCCTCTGTTCCTTCTTTTGGAAAATTAAAAAAAAAACGAGAGGGGAGGATTTCCAGCCCCCCGCTCCCTCCCCTTTTTGTCGCCTTCTACGACACGCAGGGAATACGTGGGAAGTATTCTTAATCCCCTATCCCCAGGGATAGGGGATTATACCCTCGACTGCAACATTACTCATCTTTGCATTCAAATCACCCATCACTATAACCTGGTCTCATTCGTCAAAGCTGCTAACACACTCGCTCTGTTGCTCCCAAAACACTTGCCTCTCATGATCTTTCATGACCAGGTGCATAGGCACCAATAATTACCCATCTCTCTCCATCCACTTTCAGTTTTACCCATATTAATCTAGTGTTTACTTTCTTACACTCTATCACATCCCCACAACTCCTGGTTCAGGAGGAGTGCTACTCCTTCCTTTGCTCTTGTCCTTTCACCAACCCCTGACTTTATTCCCAAGACATTCCCAAACCACTCTTCCCCTTCTCCCTTGAGCTTCATTTCACTCAGAGCCAAAACATCCAGGTTCCTTTCCTCAATCATACTTCCTATCTCTCCTTTTTTCTCATCTTGGTTACATCCACACACATTTAGACAGCCCAATCTGAGCCTTCGAGGAGGATGAGCACTCCCCGCGTGACTACCTCTGTTTCCCCTTTTAGAAATTTAAATACAACGAGAGGGGGGGTTCCAGCCACCTGCTCCTGCCCCCTTTAGTTGCATTCTGTGACACACGGGGAATACGTGGGAAGTATTCTTTCTCCCCTATCCCCAGGGATAATAGTATATTTATGTATATTAGAATAGATGTAAAAATTGCTTTATAGTTGATGATGTCTGTTCATGAATGGGTCTTGACATGCAGTTCAAATTTACAAGGCTTACTGTAAAAGTATTCTTTGATATGTTAAAAAAAAAAGCTGTTAGAGGGAAGGAATTCTTTAAAGAGCATAGTCCTTGTGTGAGAAATGAATGAGGGGCTAATTAGTTGGTTTACGTAAAATCCTAAAGGAAGGTATTGGCTAAGTCACAAAAATTGCCAGCGTCTTCTTGTATGGGGTGGTAGAAATGTTATACCTTGGTTGTGTTTATCAAGGAATTCTTAGAAGTCTTGATGAGAGAAACTTGGTACCAGTGATATTATATATGAATTATAGCTCTATTAGGAGAAGCATTTGATGATTTTTATTTTCTTTATGTTGCTTTTAGGGTGATAGTAATGGAGTAGTGCAGCAACACTATGATAATGCCTACCGTCGTGTGGAACAGCAGATAGATACTGCAACACGTGCTGTGGCTTCAGAACGCTCTTCTCCTACCAAGCCTTATCCTGCAAGGCCCAAGACGAGGGTAAGATTTTGGTAAACTGCTTTTCAGATGATGGACATATATGAAGTTTTGTAGCTGTGGTTAGTTCCTACTATGACATTTATTAAAGTTTTATTATCATGATGTTATAGTTTACATTTTTATAATAAGCAGTTCCAAAACATTAAACGTGGTTGCATGTGTAGAAATTTCTTCCATTTCCTGCTAGTAATCATCTCGATTCTTCCTTTTCCTGCTAATAATTGTCATAGCACATTCTACTATTGGATACAGTTGTAAATGAAGTCCAGTAAATTTAGTGGTGTCTTTGATTTCTTTTTTTTACCCTTACATTTGTCAAATTCATTAATTATACAGGGGAATGATTTCATCATATTTCATGAAATTATTTTTTCTCCATGATTATATATATGTATGCATTTTCATATTCTAACATTTTTGTATACTTTACTAACATCTGTGTGATAGTTGCTAATACTGTAAATCTGCTGGTCGGGTTCCTACATTAGATTCCCTTTCTTTTCAGCAAATGGCTCCCATGATTTTCTTGTTTTTGTTTTCAAGTTTTTGTTGTAACTGAAAGCTCAGATGGAGGTGCATTGAATGTACAAATGCAGTCATGTGTGAATGAGGTGTTTAGAATGTTAAGAGAAATACTAGTAAAGGTTATAAAATCAGTAGTTGGATACAAGGTGTTGAGATACAGGAATATATAGGGCAATGTATGGTTGACAGAAGAGATTAGAAATACTGTGAAAGAAAAGGAAAAGGCATATAGTAGATTGCTCAGTAGGAATGTATCAGTGGAAGTTCATCAAAGTATGAGGGAAAAATATGTAAGTGGAATGTTAAGAAGCTGGTTTAGAAAAGCAAAGAAAGAATAGATGTAGATTTTGGAAGAAAGTTAAGTGAAAAGTTTTGGGATAATTAGAAACTACACTGGAAGGTGAAAAAGGAAGGAGGTAGATGTAAGAGTGGAAATGTTGATATGGGAAATAAAGTAGGGGATTGCTGAATCAAAAGGAGGAGTGAAAGGAAGATGGAAAGGGTATTTTGAAGAAGTGATGAATGTGGGAGAAGGGGAGGCAGCATGCATAGGTATGTATTGAGGGAAGAAAGAGGATACAAGCACAAGGTCCTATAGCAAAGAGGAAGGTAAGAAGGGCAATAATGAGGTTGAAGGTAGGAAAGGCACCTGCAGTGGATGGGATTGCAGCTGATGCTGAAGTATGGAGGAGAAATTATGGTAGAGTGGGTGCATCTAATATGTAATATAGCATGGAATGAGAATATTGTGCCTGAGGATTGGGTGAAAGCTTTTATTGTTCCTGTATTCAAAGGAAAAGGTGCAAAGGGTGTATGTATCAATTATAGTGAAATAAGTCTGTTACTTATACCAGGAAATTTAATGCAAGAATATTGATTAACAGAGTAATGGAAGTGACAGTGCAGAATAAGTGAAGAGCAAGGGGGTTTTAGGAAAGGTAGGGGATATGTGGATCAGATTTTTGTAATACAGATGACCATGGAGCAGTATCTAGTGAATGGTAAAAAGTTGTATGTAGCTTTTATTGATCTGGAGAAGCATATGACAAGAGTCAAGTGGAATGCTTTATGGGATGTGTTAAGGATGTAAGGTATAGGGAGACAAGTGTTGGATGGAGTTAAACCCTTCTTTACATGGGTAAATATGTGTATAAGAGTGGATGGAGAGCTGAGAAAAGGTTTTGGGATACATGTAGGTTTAAAGCAAGCCTGTGTGATGTCATCTTGGATTTTTAACATATTTATATTATTTATTGTACTTAATCACCGTCTCTCGCATTAGCGAGAAAGCGCAAGGAAATAGATGAAAGAATGGCCCAACCCACCCACATACACATTTATATACATAAATGCCCACACATGCAC
>NC_092238.1:20950699-21136685 GCF_036320965.1 Panulirus ornatus
ATGAAAACCTGTGACAAGAGGAGTTTTTGAGGAAAAAATAATAATTTTGCCCCTGGTTCACAGAACCCCTAAAACCCCTTCCAGGGCCCCCCCTACAAGTTTCAATATTTTCTCTGGTAGGGAATTAGAGTTAATAATGAGATGACATTACCCCAGTCAATAAAATGTTGGGAGTTTTTTTAAACACGATCAAACGGCATTTATTCTCGCCCTGTTTTATACATATTCAGTCGTTTTTGTCTAACGAAAATTCTTAAAGTCTGCCCAACTAAACTTTCCAATTTCTTTTCATTTTTCATTCAAAAATTTTTGACGCTTCCCGGAGTTGCAAGGGCGCAAGGAAAACAGATAAAAAAGGGCCCCAAACCCCCCCCATACCATGATATACATAAACGCCCACACACGACATTAATACCCTACATTTCAACTAACATACATATACATACACGCTTACTAGGAAGGGGAGAAAGAATATTTCCCCGATTCCCACTTGTCGTAGTAGGTAACTAAGGGGATGGGAGGGGGGGGCAAAAACTCCCCTCCTCGATTTCAATTTCAAAAGGGGGGGAAAAGAAAAGGGTCATGGGGGGATTTGCTCATCCTCCTGCAGGCTCAGTTTTGGGGTTTAAATGTCTTGGATGTAACCAAGATGAGAAAAAAGGAAAGACAGGTGTATGTTTGAGGAAAGGAACTGGAGTTTTGGCTCTGGTGAAACAAAACCGGGGGAAAGGGGAACGGGGTTTAAGGAAGCCTTGGGTAAAGTGGAGTTAGTGAAGGCCAAAAAACAAGGAAGGAGTAGCCCCGCTCCGAAACGGGTGGTGGGGTAGTGATAGAGTGTAAGAAAAAAAACTAAAGATTGATATGGGAAAAAATGAAAGATGAGGAGAGAGCGGGGATTTTTGGGTGAAAAATGCCCTGGCTGGGGGAAAAAGTCATGAAGGAAATTTTTTTTGGGGAGCAGCTGGTGAGTGGTTAGTAGTTTTGATGCAGAGGCCGGGTTTAAAATTTGATAGGTGATTTGAATGCAAAGGGGTAAGGGTTTAGAAAAAATTTGGTTTACAGGGGTTTTAAATGTTGTAAATGGAAATGGTGATGAGCTTGTAGATTTTTTGTGTGAAAAAAGGGTAGGTTGGGAAAAAATGGGTTTTAAAAAAAAGAGATATACATAAGCACAGAAGGAAAAAAATGAGAACAAAGGAGGTAAGGGGAGGGGGGAGGAAAGGATGTTTTTTTAGGGGAAAAGTGATGGTTGCGCAAAAGTTTCTTGTGGCATGAGAAGGGGGGAGGTGGGCAATTTGAAGGGTGTGAAATTGGGGTGAAAAAGTAAATTTCTAGTGAAAGAGAAGAGAGGCTTGGAGATTTTTTCAGGAAAAAATGCAAATGAGTGGGGCATGAATAAAAGAAAAAAAGGGGGTCAAGAGAAGGGTAAGGGTAAAAAAGAGGGAAATGAGATTGGGGGGAGGGGGTATATTAAATTTTTTAGGGAGGAAGAAAAGATTTTTGGGAAGGGTAATAAAGTGCGTAAGAAAAAGGAAGCAAATGGGGAACTTCAGTGAAGGGGGTTAAGGGGAGGTGATAAAAGTAGTGGTGATGTTAAAAAGGAGTGGGTAAATTTTTTGGGAAGGGTTTTTTTGTTGAATGTTTTTTCATGACAGGGGGGCCCGATTGGGGTTTTTTGGGTGGGAGGTGGTGTGCAAAGTGAGAGGGTTAGGGAAAATGATTTGGTAAACAAAGGAGAGGTTTAGAAAAATTTGCAGAGATAAAGGGGGCCGGAAGCGGGGGTTTGGAGGTTTGCGTGGAATTTTTTAAAAAAAGGGGTCTGTATTGGGGAGGTTTTGGAAAGGTTTTTTAATTGGGTGTATGATTCATGGTGAAGTCCCTGAGGATTGGGGAATGCGTGTTTTGTCCCGTTGTACAGAGGCAAAGGGGATAAGAGTGAGTGCTCAAATTACAAGGTATGTTTGTTGAGTTTTCCGGGAAAATTTATATGAGAGGGTTTTGTTGAGAGGGTGAAGCATGTCGAGCATCGAGGGGGGAGGCACTTGGTTTCAAAGTGGTAGGGATGGTGGATAGGTGTTTGCTTTGAAGAAGTATGTAGAAATATTTTAAAAAAGCAAAGGGATTTGTATGTCATTTATGGATCGGAAAGGCTTGAAGAGTTGATAGGTGCTTTTGAAGGTACTATGAATATAGGGGGGGGAGGCAAGTTGTTAGAAGCGTGAAAAGTTTTTATCGAGGTGTGGCATGGTACGTGTAAAAAGAAGGAAAGGATTGGTTCTCGTGAATGAGTTTGCGGCGGGGGGTGTGTGATGTCTCCGGGTTTGTTTAATTTGTTTAGGAAAAGGGTTTTTAGGGAGGTAAATCAAGAGTTTTGGAAAGGGGGTAGATGACTCTGTTGGGGATGAGAGGTTTGGGAATGGTCATTGTTGTTCGTGGATACACCCTGGTGGCTGTTCAGTGGAAATGCAAAGCGGTGATGATTTGGTAAAGTGTGTGAAAGAAGAAAATTTAAGAGTAATTGAAAAAGCAAGGTTATTAGGTCATTTAGGGTTAGGGTCATAAAATTTGGGGGTAAGTTTGAATGGAGAAAAATGGGGGGGGGGAAGTGTTTTAGATATCGGGAGTGGTTTTCTGCAGGGGGAACCAGGAAGGAAGGAATATGGGTGGGGGGGGGTCGAAAATCCTGGGACCCTTGAAGAATGGTGGAAGTGAGAACATTATCTCCAAAAACAAAAATGGGTTGTTTGAAGGAAAGGGTTCCAAAATTTGATGGTTCGGGGGGGCTAAGGGATAGTTATGGGGCAGGAGGGTGGATGTGCTGGAAATGAGATGTTTGGGGAAAAATTGGGGTGTGAGGGGTTTGATCGGTAGAATGAAAAGGGTAAGAGTTTGTGGAAAAAAAAAGAGCGGGGGAAAAAGGCAGAAGAGGGTTTTTTAAAAGGGTTTGGCCATGGAGAGAAGAGTGAGGAAAGTTGACAAAGAGGATATATGTGTCGGGGGTGGAGGGGAGGAGAAGTGGGAGACCAAAAAGGAGGGGAAAATGGAGTGAAAAAGATTTTGAGTGATCGGGCCCGAAACTGCAAAGAGGGGGAAAGGGGGCAAGGAAAAAGGGAATTGACGAGTGGTAACCCGGGGTCGACGTGTGTCAATGGATTGAATCAGGTCGGGGGGAAACCTGGAAAGTTTTTTGGGGCCCCGGGTGGAAAAGGGGCTGGGTTCGGGCTTTTTTGCATACAGCTAGAGACTGTGTGTGAAGAATGGGCCTTTGTTTTTCTTTTCCCGCGCTACCTGCCACATGGGGGGGAGGGGGGTTTTTTTCCATGTGTGGAGGTGGCGTGGGATGAATAAATGCAGGAGTGTGATTTGTTGATGTGTATATATGTATGTGCCCGTGTGTGTATAATATTTTGGTACTTGGAAAGTATGGGTTGTATATTTTCATATGGGGACGTGTTGTAATACATTTGTAGGGGTGGATTGGGCCCCTTTTTTTGTTGTTTCCCTTTCGGACCTCGCAAACGCGGGGGACACGACAAAGCAAAATAAAATAAAAAAAAATAAATAAAAATAGTAAGTAGGAGAGATGGCCCCAAGAGGGTTTTTGGATTATGAGTTAAATTTATAGGCGGCGAAAAAAGAGACTTTTTTGGTGTTAAAGAGCTGAGAGGGGCAAATGGAGGGGTCCTTTTTTATCTTTTGGAGGTGAAGGTGAAGATTTGTAGAGGTTTTTAGAAGAAGAGAATATTGGGGGGAAGAGGGGTGAAAGTAATAAGTGAGCTTGGGGAAAGGGGTTGTGAGGGAAATTCCAAGAGGGGACTGGAAAGATGGAAAAAGGTGAGAAAAAAAAAGGGCGTAAGGGAGTAGGGGAGGGAAAAGGTGTATTTGGGAAGCAGTGTGGCTTGTGCAAAAAATGCTTTGTGCAGAGAAGGTGGGGATGGGCAAAGAAAGGGGGAAAAGGTGGGGGGGAGAAAAGATTATTAGTGAAAAGAAAAGAGAGGCATTTGGCGATTTTTGCAGGAAAAAAGCAAAGACTGGGAGGTTTTTTAAAAAAAGAGGCAGGAGTTCAAAAGAAGGTGCAAAAGGTGAAAAAGAGGGGAAATGAGGTTGGGGTGAGAGGTTCTTAAATTTTAGGGAAAATAAAAAGATTTTTGGAAGGGGTAAATAAAGTTAAAAAGGAAAAAAATGGGAAATTATGAATGGGGGTTTAAAGGGAAAGGGGATAACAAATAGGGTGATGTGGAAGGAGATGGATGAGTATTTTGAAAGGGTTTTTTGAATGTTTTGATGACCGGTGGCGATTGGGTGTTTTGGTCGGGTGGTGTGCAAGTGAGGGGTTTGGGGGAATGATCTGGTAAACAGAAAGGGTAGTAAAGATTTGTGGAAGATGACAGCCCCAAGGGAGCAGGGTTTGGTGGGATTTAGTGGAATTTATTAAAAAAGGGGGAAGGGCTGTATTGTTGATGGTTGGGTAGGTTATTTAATGCTGATGTCAGGTGAGGTCCCGAGGGTTGGCGAATGCTTGCATGTGCCTTGCAAAGGTAAAGGGGATTTTAAAAGTAATCCAAATTACGAGGTATAAGTTTGTTGAGTATTCAGGGAAATTATATGAGAGGGTATTGATTGAGAGGGTGAAGGTATGTACAGAGCATCAGACTGGGGAAGAGCACTGTGGTTTCAGAAGTGGTAGAGGATGTGTGGATCAGGTGTTTGCTTTGAAGAATGTATGTGAGAAATACTTAGAAAAGCAAATGGATTTGTATGTAACATTTATGGATCTGGAGAAGGCATATGATAGAGTTGATAGAGATGCTCCTAGAAGGTACTATGAATATATGGTGTGGGAGGCAAGTTGTTAGAAGCAGTGAAAAGTTTTTATCGAGGATGTAAGGCATGTGTACGTGTAGGAAGAAAGGAAAGTGATTGGTTCTCAGTGAATGTAGGTTTGCGGCAGGGGTGTGTGATGTCTCCATGGTTGTTTAATTTGTTTATGGATAGGGTTGTAAGGGAGGTGAGTGCAAGAGTTTTGGAAAGAGGGGTAGTATGCACTCTGTTGGGGATGAGAGAGCTTGGGAAGTGAGTCAGTTGTTGTTCGCTGATGATACAGCGCTGGTGGCTGATTCAAGTGAGAAACTGCAGAAGCTGGTGACTGAGTTTGGTAAAGTGTGTGAAAGAAGAAAGTTAAGAGTAAATGTGAATAAGAGCAAGGTTATTAGGTACATTAGGGTTGAGGGTCAAGTCAATTGGGAGGTAAGTTTGAATGGAGAAAAACTGGAGGAAGTAAAGTGTTTTAGATATCTGGGAGTGGATCTGGCAGCGGATGGAACCATGGAAGCGGAAGTGAATCATAGGGTGGGGGAGGGGTCGAAAATCCTGGGAGCCTTGAAGAATGTGTGGAAGTCGAGAACATTATCTCCGAAAGCAAAAATGGGTATGTTTGAAGGAATAGTGGTTCCAACAATGTTGTATGGTTGCGAGGAGTGGGCTAAGGATAGAGTTATGCGCAGGAGGGTGGATGTGCTGGAAATGAGATGTTTGAGGACAATATGTGGTGTGAGGTGGTTTGATCGAGTAAGTAATGTAAGGGTAAGAGAGATGTGTGGAAATAAAAAGAGCGTGGTTGAAAGAGCAGAAGAGGGTGTTTTGAAATGGTTTGGGCACATGGAGAGAACGAGTGAGGAAAGATTGACAAAGAGGATATATGTGTCGGAGGTGGAGGGAACGAGGAGAAGTGGGAGACCAAATTGGAGGTGGAAAGTTGGAGTGAAAAAGATTTTGAGTGATCGGGGCCTGAACATGCAAGAGGGTGAAAGGCGGGCAAGGAATAGAGTGAATTGGATCGATGTGGTATACCGGGGTCGACGTGCTGTCAATGGATTGAATCAGCGTCTGGGGTAAACCATGGAAAGTTCTGTGGGGCCTGGATGTGGAAAGGGAGCTGTGGTTTCGGGCATTATTGCATGACAGCTAGAGACTGTGTGTGAACGAATGAGGCCTTTGTTGTCTTTTCCTAGCGCTACCTTGCACACATGAGGGGGGAGGGGGATGTTATTCCATGTGTGGCTAGGTGGCGATGGGAATGAATAAATGCAGAGAGTGTGATTTGTGTGCATGTGTATATATGTATGTGCCTGTGTGTGTATATATATGTGTACATTGAGATGTATGGGTATGTATATTTGCATATGGGGACGTGTATGTATATACATTTGTATGGGGGTGGATTGGGCCATTTCTTTCGTCTGTTTCCTTGCGCTACCTCGCAAACGCGGGAGACAGCGACAAAGCAAAATAAATATAAATAAATAAATAAAAATATGTAAGTAGGAGAGATGGCCAAAGAGTGTTATTGGATTATGAGTTAATTGATAGGCGTGCGAAAGAGAGACTTTTGGATGTTAAAGAGCTGAGAGGTGCAACTGGAGGGATGTCTCATCATTATCTTGTGGAGGTGAAGGTGAAGATTTGTAGAGGTTTTCAGAAAAGAGGAGAGAATATTGGGGTGAAGAGGGTGGTGAAAGTAAGTAAGTGAGCTTGGGAAGGAGACTTGTGTGAGGAAGTACCAAGAGAGACTGAGAACAGAATGGAAAAAGGTGAGAACAAAGGACGTAAGGGGAGTAGGGGAGGAATAGGATGTATTTAGGGAAGCAGTGATGGCTTGTGCAAAAGATGCTTGTGGCATGAGAAGCGTGGGAGATGGGCAGATTAGAAAGGGAAGAGAGTGGTGGGATGAAGAAGTAAGATTATTAGTGAAAGAGAAGAGAGAGGCATTTGGACGATTTTTGCAGGGAAATAATGCAAATGACTGGAAGATGTATAAAAAAAAGAGGCAGGAGTTCAAGAGAAAGGTGCAAAAGGTGAAAAAGAGGGCAAATGAGAGTTGGGGTGAGAGAGTATCATTAAATTTTAGGGAAAATAAAAAGATGTTTTGGAAGGAGGTAAATAAAGTAAATAAATAAAGGTAAATATAAAATGGGAACTTCACTGAATGGGGTTAATGGGAAGGTGATAACAAGTAGTGGTGATGTGAGAAGGAGATGGAGTGAGTATTTTGAAGGTTTGTTGAATGTGTTTGATGACAGAGTGGCAGATATTGGGTGTTTTGGTCGAGGTGGTGTGCATAGTGAGAGGGTTTGGGAGAATGATCTGGTAAACACAGAAGAGGTAGTAAAAGATTTGTGGAAGATGACAGCCAGCAAGGCAGCATGTTTGGATGGTATTCTAGTGGAATTTATTAAAAAAGGGAGAGACTGTATTGTTGACTGGTTGGTAAGGTTATTTAATGCATGTATGACTCATGGTGAGGTGCCTGAGGATTGGCAGAATGCTTGCATAGTGCCATTGTACAAAGGTAAAGGGGATAAAAGTGAATGCTCAAATTACAGAGGTATAAGTTTGTTGAGTATTCAAGGGAAATCATATGGGAGGGTATTGATTGAGAGGGTGAAGGCATGTACAGAACATCAGACTGGGGAAGATCAGTGTGGTTTCAGAAGTGGTAGAGGATGTGTGGATAAGGTGTTTGCTTTGAAGAATGTATGTGAGAAATACTTAGAAAAGCAAATGGATTTGTATGTAGCATTTATGGATCTGGAGAAGGCATATGACAGAGTTGATAGAGATGCTCTGTGAAAGGCATTAAGAATATATGGTATGGGAGGCAAGTTGCTAGAAGCAGTGAAAAGTTTTTATCAAGGATGTAAGGCATGTGTACGTGTAGGAAGAGAGGAAAGCGATTGGTTTTCAGTAAGTGTTGGTTTGCGGCAGGGGTGCGTGATGTCTCCATGGTTGTTTAATTTGTTTATGGATGGGGTTGTTAGGGAGGTGAATGCAAGAGTTTTGGAAAGAGGGGCAAGTATGCAATCTGTTGTGGATGAGAGAGCTTGGGAAGTGAGTCAGTTGTTGTTCACTGATGATACAGCGCTGGTGGCTGATTCGGGTGAGAAACTGAAGAAGCTGGTGACTGAGTTTGGTAAATTGTGTGAAAGAAGAAACCTGAGAGTAAATGTGAAAAAGAGCAAGGTTATTAGGTACAGTAGGGTTGAGGGACAAGTCAACAGGGAGGTAAGTTTGAATGGAAAAAACTGGAGGAAGTAAATTGTTTTAAATATCTGGGAGTGGATTTGGCAGTGGATGGAACCATGGAAGCAGAAGTGAATCATAGGATGGGGAGGGGCGAAAGTTTTGGGAGCATTGGAGAATGTGTGGAAGTCGAGAACGTTATCTTGGAAAGCAAAAATTGATATGTTTGAAGGAATAGTGGTTCGAACAATGTTATATGGTTGCGGGGCGTGGGCTATAGATAGAGTTGTGCAGAGGAGGGTGGATGTTCTGGAAATGAGATGTCTGAGGACAATATGTGCTGTGAAGTGGTTTGATCGAGTAAGTAATAATAGGGTAAGAGAGATGTGTGGTAATAAAAAGAGTGTGGTTGAGAGAGCAAAAGAGGGTGTTTTGAAATGGTTTGGTCATATGGAGAAAATGAGTAAGGAAAGATTGACAAAGAGGATATATGTGTCAGAGGTGGAGGGAACGAGGAGAAGTGGGAGACCAAATTGGAGGTGGAAAGATGGGGTGAAAAAGATTTTGAGTGATCGGGGCCTGAACATGCAGGAGGGTGAAAGGCGTGCAAGGAATTGAGTGAATTGGAACGATGTGATATACTGGGGCCGACGTGCTGTCAATGGATTGAATCAAGGCATGTGAAGTGTCTGGGGTAAACCATGGAAAGTTCTGTGGGGTCTGGATGTGGAAAGGGAGCTATAATTTCGGTGCATTATACATGACAGCTAGAAACTGAGTGTGAATGAATGTGGCCTTTGTTGTCTTTCCTAGCGCTACCTCGCATACATGTGGGGGGAGGGAGTTGTTATTTCATGTGTGGTGGGGTGGCGACAGGAATGAATAAGGGCAGACAGAATGAATTATGTACATGTGTATATATGTATATGTCTGTGTGTGTATATATATGTATACATTGAGATGTATAGGTATGTATATGTGCGTGTGTGGACGTGTATGTATATACGTGTGTATGTCGGTGGGATGGGCCATTCTTTCGTCTGTTTACTTGTGCTACCTCGCTAACACATGAAATGACACCCCCTACCCCCGCGTACGTGCAAGGTAGCTAGCGCTAGGAAAAGACAAAAAGGCAACATACGTTCACACTCAGTCTCTAGCTGTCATGTATAATGAACCGAAACCATAGCTCCCTTTCCACATCTAGGACCCAAAAAACTTTCCATGGTTTACCCGAGATGCTTCACATGCCCTGGTTCAAGCCATTGACAGCAAATCGACCCCGGTATACCATATCATTCCAATTCACACAATTCCTTGCATGCATTTCACCCTCCTGTATGTTCAGGCCCCAATCGCTCAAAATCTTTTTCACTCCATCTTTCCACATCCAATTTGGTCTCCCACTTCTCCTCGTTCCCTCCACCTCTGATACATATATCCTCTTGGTCAATCTTTCCTCACTCATCCACTCCATGTGATCAAACCATTTCAAAACACCCTCTTCTGGTCTCTCAACCACACTCTTTTTTTTAACACACATCTCTCTTACCCTTACATTACTTACTCGATCAAACCACCTCACACCACATATTGTCCTCAAACATCTCATTTCCAGCACATCCACCCTCCTGCCCACAACTCTATCCATAGCCCATGCCTCGCTACCATACAACATTGTTGAAACCACTATTCCTTCAAACATACCCATTTTTGCTTTCCGAGATAATGTTCTCGACTTCCATACACTCTTCAAGGCTCCCAGAATTTTTGCCCCCTCCCCCACTCTATGATTCACTTCTGCTTCCATGGTTCCATCCACTGCCAAATCCACTCCCAGATATCTAAAACACTTTACTTCCTCCAGTTTTTCTCCATTCAAACTTACCTCCCAATTGACTTGACCCTCAACCCTACTGTACCTAATAGCCTTGCTCTTATTCACATTTACACTCAACTTTCCTCTTTCACAAACTTTACCAAATTCAATCACCAGCTTCTGCAGTTTCTCACATGAATCAGCCACCAGCGCTGTATCATCAGCGAACAACAACTGACTCACTTTCCAAGCTCTCTCATCCATAACAGACTGCATAATTGCCCATCTTTCCAAAACTCTTGCATTCACCTCCCTAACAACCCCATCCATAAACAAATTAAACAACCATGGAGACATCACACACCCCTGCCGCAAACCTACATTCACTGAGAACCAATCACTTTCCTCTCTTCCTACACATACACATGCCTTACATCCTCGATAAAAACTTTTCACTGTTTCTAACAACTTGCCTCCCACACCATATATTCTTAATACCTTCCACAGAGCATCTCTATCAACTCTATCATATGCCTTCTCCAGAACCATAAATGCTACATACAAATCCATTTGCTTTTCTAAGTATTTCTCACATACATTCTTCAAAGCAAACACCTGATCCACACATCCTCTACCACTTCTGAAACCACAGTGCTCTTCCCCAATCTGATGCTCTGTACATGCCTTCACCCTCTCAATCAATACCCTCCCATATAATTTACTAGGAATACTCAACAAACTTATACCTCTGAAATTTGAGCATTCACCTTTGTCCCCTTTACCCTTGTACAATGGCACTATGCAAGCATTCCGCCAATCCTCAGGCACCTCACCATGAGTCATACATACATTAAATAACCTTACCAACCAGTCAACAATACAGTCACCCCCTTTTTTAATA
The DNA here is from genome assembly GCF_036320965.1 of Panulirus ornatus. Lineage (NCBI taxonomy): Eukaryota > Metazoa > Arthropoda > Malacostraca > Decapoda > Palinuridae > Panulirus > Panulirus ornatus. The sequence continues at coordinate 20,961,439 of NC_092238.1, forward strand.
AATTCCCCTGCAGTACCATTCAACCCCGCTGCCTTGCCGGCTTTCATCTTCCGCAAAGCTTTTACTACCTCTTCTCTGTTTACCAAATCAGTTTCCCCAACCTTCTCACTTTGCACACCGCCTCGACCAAAACACTCTATATCTGCCACTCTATCATCAAACACATTCAACAAACCTTCAAAATACTCACTCCATCTCCTTCTCACATCAACACTACTTGTTATCACCTCCCCATTAGCCCTTCACTGATGCTCCCATTTGTTCCCTTGTCTTACGCACATTATTTACCTTATTCCAAAACATCTTTTTATTCTCCCTAAAATTTAATGATACTCTCTCACTCCAAATCTCATTTGCCCTCTTTTTCACCTCTTGCACCTTTCTCTTGACTCCTGCCTCTTTCTTTTATACATTTCCCACTCGTTTGCATTATTTCCCTTCAAAAATCATCCAAATGTCTCTCTCTTCTCTTTCACTAGTAATCTTACTTCTTCATCCCACCATTCACTACCTTTTCTAATCTGCCCACCTCCCACGCTTCTCATGCCACAAGCATCTTTTGCGCAAGCCATCACTGCGTCCCTAAATCCATCCCATTCTTCCCCCACTCCCCTTACCTCCTTTGTTCTCACTTTTTTCCATTCTCAGTCTCTCCTGGTACTTCCTCACACATGTCTCCTTCCCAAGCTCACTTACTCTCACCACTCTCTTCACCCCAACGTTCTCCGTTCTTTTCTGAAAACCTCTACAAATCTTCACCTTTGCCTCCACAAGATAATGATCAGACATCCCTCCAGTTGCACCTCTCACCACATTAACATCCAAAAGCCTCTCTTTCGCACAGCTATCAATTAACACGTAATCCAATACCGCTCTCTGGCCATTTCTCCTACTTACATATGTATATTTATGTATATCTCGCTTTTTAAACCAGGTATTCCCAATCACCAGTCCTTTTTCAGCACATAAATCTACAAGCTCTTCACCATTTCCATTTACAACACTGAACACCCCATGTATACCAATTATTCCCTCAACTGCCACATTACTCACCTTTGCATTCAAATCATTCATCACTATAACCCTGGTCTCGTGCATCAAAACTACTAACACACTCATTCAGCTGATCCCTAAACACTTGCCTCTCATGATCTTTCTTCTCATGCCCAGGTGCATATGCACCAATAATCACCCAACTCTCCATCAACTTTCAGCTTTACCCATATGAAGCTAGAGTTTACTTTCTTAACCTCTATCACATACTCCCACCACTCCTATTTCAGTAGTAGTGCTACTCCTTCCCTTGCTCTTGTCCTCTCACTAACCCCTGACTTTACTCCTAAGACATTCCCAAACCACTCTTCCCCTTTACCCTTGAGCTTCGTTTCACTCAGAGCCAAAACACGATATTCTCTTAATACCTTCCACAAAGCATCTCTATCAACTCTATCATATGCCTTCTCTAGATCCATAAGTGCTACATACAAATTCATCTGCTTTTCTAAGTATTTCTCACATACACTCTTCAAAGCAAACACCTGATCCATACATCATCTACCACTTCTGAAACCACACTGCTCCTCCCCAATCTTGAGGAATGGCCCAATGCCTTCACCCTCTCAATCAATACTCTCCCATATAATTTCCCAGGAATACTCAACAAACTTATATCTTTGTAATTTGAACACTCACCTTTATCCCCTTTGCCTTTATACAATGGCACTATACATGCATTCCGCCAATCCTCAGGCACTTCACCATGAACCATACATACACTGAATATCCTCACCAACCAGTAAACAACACAGTCACCCCCTTTTTTAATAAATTCCACTGCAATACCATCCAAACCCACAGCCTTGCCGGCTTTTATCTTCTGCAAAGCTTTCACTACCTCTTCTCTGTTTACCAATCATTCTCCCTGACCCTCTCACTTCCCACACCACCTTGACCAAAACACCCTATATCCCCCACTCTATCATCAAACACATTCAACAAACCTTCACAATACTCACTCCATCTCCCTCTCACTTCACTATCACTTGTTATTACCTCCCCATTAGCCCCCTTCACTGATGTTCCCATTTGTTTTCAATTTATCACAATTTCCACATGGCACTTTATAGATGCATCCAGGAGAATTTTTTGTTGAATTCCTAATTAAGATATTCTTTATAGTATTATTGTTGCTGAAGGCAACATTTACATTAAAGGATTTAAGCAGCATGGGAAGTAGAATTATTCAAATGGAGAACTAATAGATTCTTGGTGTCAGTGGGAGGTTTGGGTGCAACTCTCTAAAATGATTTCTTTGCTAACTTTAGGGATTTATCAATGAAAGATCTAGGGTACTTCAACTTAGATCCAACTGAATATATCTTCTCAAACTCATCATCAATAAACTCTGGACTGCAAAAATGTAATACCCTAAGGAACATAGATTGAAATGATAATTTAATTCTGTCTTGTTGAGATGAGTAATAATGAATATATGAGAATATATTTTTCACATGTATATATATGTATGTGTGTGTGTGTGTATATGTGCGTGTGTGTGTGTATGTGTGTGTATGTGTATATATATATGTATATTATCCCTGGGGATAGGGGTGAAAGAATACTTCCCACGCATTCCTCGCGTGTCGTAGAAAGTGACTAGAGGGGACGGGAGCGGGGGGCCAGAAATCCTCCCCTCCTTGTATTTTTTTTAACTTTCTAAAACGAAAAACAGAAGAAGGAGTCACGCGGGGTGTGCTCATCCTCCTCGAAGGCTCAGATTGGGGTGCCTAAATGTGTGTGGATGTAACCAAGATGTGAAAAAAGGAGAGATAGGTAGTATGTTTGAGGAAAGGAACATGGATGTTTTGGCTCTGAGTGAAACGAAGCTCAAGGGTAAAGGGGAAGAGTGGTTTGGGAATGTCTTGGGAGTAAAGTCAGGGGTTAGTGAGAGGACAAGAGCAAGGGAAGGAGTAGCAGTACTCCTGAAACAGGAGTTGTGGAAGTATGTGATAGAATGTAAGAAAGTAAATTCTCGATTAATATGGGTAAAACTGAAAGTTGATGGAGAGAGATGGGTGATTATTGGTGCATATGCACCTGGGCATGAGAAGAAAGATCATGAGAGGCAAGTGTTTTGGGAGCAGCTGAATGAGTGTGTTAGTGGTTTTGATGCACGAGACCGGGTTATAGTGTTGGGTGATTTGAATACAAAGGTGAGTAATGTGGCAGTTGAGGGAATAATTGGTATACATGGGGTGTTCAGTGTTGTAAATGGAAATGGTGAAGAGCTTGTAGATTTATGTGCCGAAAAAGGACTGATAATTGGGAATACCTGGTTTAAAAAGCGAGATATACATAAGTATACTTATGTAAGTAGGAGAGATGGCCAGAGAGCGTTATTGGATTACGTGTTAATTGACAGGCACGCGAAAGAGAGATTTTTGGATGTTAATGTGCTGAGAGGTGCAAGTGGAGGAATGTCTGATCATTATCTTGTGGAGGCTAAGGTGAAGATTTGTATGGGTTTTCAGAAAAGAAGAGTGAATGTTGGGGTGAAGAGGGTGGTGAAAGTAAGTGAGCTTGGGAAGGAGACTTGTGTGAGGAAGTACCAGGAGAGACTGAGTACAGAATGGAAAAAGGTGAGAACAATGGAAGTAAGGGGAGTGGGGGAGGAATGGGATGTATTTAGGGAATCAGTGATGGATTGCGCAAAAGATGCTTGTGGCATGAGAAGAGTGGGAGGTGGGTTGATTAGAAAGGGTAGTGAGTGGTGGGATGAAGAAGTAAGAGTATTAGTGAAAGAGAAGAGAGAGGCATTTGGACGATTTTTGCAGGGAAAAATGAAATTGAGTAGGAGACGTATAAAAGAAAGAGACAGGAGGTCAAGAGAAAGGTGCAAGAGGTGAAAAAAAGGGCAAATGAGAGTTGGGGTGAGAGACTATCATTAAATTTTAGGGAGAATAAAAAGATGTTCTGGAAGGAGGTAATTAAAGTGCGTAAGACAAGGGAGCAAATGGGAACTTCAGTGGAGGGCGCAAATGGGGAGGTGATAACAAGTAGTGGTGATGTGAGAAGGAGATGGAGTGAGTATTTTGAAGGTTTGTTGAATGTGTTTGATGATAGAGTGGCAGATATAGGGTGTTTTGGTCGAGGTGGTGTGCAAAGTGCGAGGGTTAGGGAAAATGAGTTGGTAAACAGAGAAGAGGTAGTAAAAGCTTTGCGGAAGATGAAAGCCGGCAAGGCAGCAGGTTTGGATGGTATTGCAGTGGAATTTATTAAAAAAGGGGGTGACTGTATTGCTGACTGGTTGGTAAGGTTATTTAATGTATGTATGACTCATGGTGAGGTGCCTGAGGATTGGCGAAATGCGTGCAAAGTGCCATTGTACAAAGGCAAAGGGGATAAGAGTGAGTGCTCAAATTACAGAGGTATAAGTTTGTTGAGTATTCCTGGCAAATTATATGGGAGGGTATTGATTGAGAGGGTGAAGGCATGTACAGAGCATCAGATTGGGGAAGAGCAGTGTGGTTTCAGAAGTGGTAGAGGATGTGTGGATCAGGTGTTTGCTTTGAAGAATGTATGTGAGAAATACTTAGAAAAGCAAATGGATTTGTATGTAGCATTTATGGATCTGGAGAAGGCATATGATAGAGTTGATAGAGATGCTCTGTGGAAGGTATTAAGAATATATGGTGTGGGAGGCAAGTTGTTAGAAGCAGTGAAAAGTTTTTATCGAGGATGTAAGGCATGTGTACGTGTAGGAAGAGAGGAAAGTGATTGGTTCTCAGTGAACGTAGGTTTGCGGCAGGGGTGTGTGATGTCTCCATGGTTGTTTAATTTGTTTATGGATGGGGTTGTTAGGGAGGTGAATGCAAGAGTTTTGGAAAGAGGGGCAAGTATGAAGTCTGTTGGGGATGAGAGAGCTTGGGAAGTGAGTCAGTTGTTGTTCGCTGATGATACAGCGCTGGTGGCTGATTCATGTGAGAAACTGCAGAAGCTGGTGACTGAGTTTGGTAAAGTGTGTGAAAGAAGAAAGTTAAGAGTAAATGTGAATAAGAGCAAGGTTATTAGGTACAGTAGGGTTGAGGGTCAATTCAATTGGGAGGTGAGTTTGAATGGAGAAAAACTGGAGGAAGTGAAGTGTTTTAGATATCTGGGAGTGGATCTGGCAGCGGATGGAACCATGGAAGCGGAAGTGGATCATAGGGTGGGGGAGGGGGCAAAAATTCTGGGAGCCTTGAAGAATGTGTGGAAGTCGAGAACATTATCTCGGAAAGCAAAAATGGGTATGTTTGAAGGAATAGTGGTTCCAACAATGTTGTATGGTTGCGAGGCGTGGACTATGGATAGAGTTGTGCGCAGGAGGATGGATGTGCTGGAAATGAGATGTTTGAGGACAATGTGTGGTGTGAGGTGGTTTGATCGAGTAAGTAACATAGGGGTAAGAGAGATGTGTGGAAATAAAAAGAGCGCGGTTGAGAGAGCAGAAGAGGGTGTTTTGAAATGGTTTGGTCACATGGAGAGAATGAGTGAGGAAAGATTGACCAAGAGGATATATGTGTCGGAGGTGGAGGGAATGAGGAGAAGAGGGAGACCAAATTGGAGGTGGAAAGATGGAGTGAAAAAGATTTTGTGTGATTGGGGCCTGAACATGCAGGAGGGTGAAAGGAGGGCAAAGAATAGAGTGAATTGGAGCGATGTGGTATACCAGGGTTGACGTGCTGTCAGTGGATCGAATCAAGGCATGTGTATGGGGGTGGGTTGGGCCATTTCTTTCGTCTGTTTCCTTGCGCTACCTTGCAAATGCAGGAGACAGAAAAAAAAAAAAAAAAAAAAAAAAAAAAAAAAAAAGAGAATACATTAGTAGGTTTTCTGTATATGCTAAACTTAAACATGTTTCCTTGCCTATGGATCATGCAGTCTAAAAATGGTAACATAACCATTATTTTCATTTTCTACAGCAAATTTGATGGAAGGTACAAAATTGTTAAGTAAGGGGAGCAATGTTTGTAAATTTTCATTTGCTGGCCAAACACAAAGAACATCAAATACATACCAAAACCAAACTGCGTTAGAAGGTAAGATATCCTTTAGTAATTTTGTTTTTAAAGAATTCCATTTAAAAATTACTTAATACAAGTGAAAGAGGGTTACCCATTGCCATACCAAATTTTTGAGCATAATATTCTCCAATGAATTGAAATACACAGTCTATTATACACAATTTTATCAGTTCAATGAAAACAGACTTTGAAACAGGTATATGAATATCATCCAAAACATCAGATAAATATTCTAAAAGGTCATCATCTGGAACTTTTGTGAACAGTGAGGAAACATCAAAGCTAACAAGTTTGAAATCAAGATAAACACTGACATTGTTAAGCTTGTTAACTAAATCTACTGTGTTCATGATATTAAAATTTGATATCTTGAATTGATATCTAAAGGGCTTGATTTGATATCTAAAGGGCTTAATAAAGGAACTAACCATTTTGACAATTTATATGAGATGGAGCCTGCTGAACTCACTATAGGTCTTGCTGGAAAATATTCCATTGGATCTAAATCTAAATCTTTCATTGATAAATCCCTTAAGTTAGCAAAGAAATCATTTTAGAGAGTTGAACCCAAACCTCCCATTGACACCAAGAATCTTTTAGTTCTCCCTTTTAATAATAATTTTACTTTACTTCCCATACTGCTTAAATCCTTTAATGCAAATATTGCCTTCAGCAACAATAATACTATAAAGAATATCTAAATTAGGAATTCACCAGAAAATTCTCCTGGATGCATCTATAAAAAGCCATGTAGAAATTGTGATAAGTTTTATGTTGGGCAGACTGGTAAGGATCTTTCTGTTAGACCTTATGCAGCATAAATATAGTAAAAGAACAGGAGAAGAATCAAGTGCCTTGTTTAGTCATGTTAAAAAATATGATCACTGTATTGACTGGAGTAATGCTATCTCAGTCATTAACTCTAACTCCAGTACCATGAGAAATATTATTGAATCTTCTATTAAATACACAAAGAATTATAACCTTAATATCAGTGAAGGTATATAAATTGGACAGCTTTATTGTTAATAAAATTTGTAAACAATTCCCCTTCTTGTCCACATAATAAGTTTATGATAAGCTCGTTGTCTGTCTTGGACAATCACGTGTTTACCAAATGGCATCCAAGCTATATCTCTTCGTTTTATATCAGCTGATTTACATATCTTTCTTGTATCTCCGCTGATGATGTGATTATTACATGAAAGTGAGCTTGGGAACTTATCATGTTTCATTTTCCCCATGGACTCAGAGGAATATGTATACATATACGCACATATATGTATATCCACACATACATACATACATATATACACATGTATACAGATGCTCCCCAACATACATCTGAGTTCCGTTCTGATCGACTGGGTGGATCTCAAAATGGACAAAAGTTGGATGTATGTCAGTTTGGCATGTAGAATTCATATACCTGTAGAGCTTTCTTTTATCCTACTCAATTTCTATCATAATCATCTCCTTTTTATTAACCAGCTTTATCATATGATTCTGTAGTTTCTTTCTTACTTTTATTTAAGAAGCATGAGTTCACAGATTGATTCATCCAAACTTTCAATGAACTTTTTGGCAGTTCCTTCATCAGCTCTTACTGCTTCACCTGTGACTCGAACATTGTGCAAGCTATATCTTCTTTGAAATCTACTGAACCAACCATGACTTGCTGTGAAGTTCTCAATGTAATCCTCTCCTGCTTGTTCCTTCAGTCTGAAAAAGACTTCCAGCTTTCGCCTGAATTGTTAGTAAGCTCAGTGGTACACACTATTGAATGATCTTCCATCCACAGCATCAACAACTTTTCCATTTCGTGGATGGGTCCTTGTCATTGCTTTGTTATCATCATAGACTTTATACTTGACAAACCTTTCACTGCTTCATGTATTTTTTTTTCTTGTCCTATAAAATTGTGGAGACCATTGAATGGAACAAATGTAGATCACGTGCAATCACATTAACAAATTTCCCTCCTTCACAATGGTTGTTTAACTCCAATTTCAATTACAAAGCATATGTCTTCTTTGGCTTCTTACCAGATCTATCAACATGTGATGGATTTTCCTCTTGCTCATCACCTTCTTTAGGGTTTAATACAAAAGTGGTTTAATCCAGCACAAAAATTTGTTAGATTCACTTGAATAATGCACATGGCTGGGTCCTTGTCATTGCTTTATCATCATCATAGACTTTATACTTGCCAAACCTTTCACTGCTTCACATATTTTTTCTTTGTCCTTTAAAATTGTGGAGACCATTGAATGGGAGAAATGTAGATAACGTGCAATCACATTAACTTTTTTCCCTCCTTCACAATGGGTGATTAACTTCAATTTCAATTCCAAATTGAATGTCTTCTTTGGCTTCTTGCCAGATCTATTAACATGTGATGGGCTTTTCCTCTTGTTCACCATCTTCTTTGGGGTTTAATACAAAAGTGGTTTAATCCAGCAAAAAAATTCATTAGATTCACTTGAATAATGCATGTGGATGGGTCCTTGTCATTGCTTTGTTATTATCATAGACTTTATACTTGCCAAACATTTCACTAATTCATTCTTTTTTTCTTTGTCCTTTAAAATTGTGGAGACCATTGAATGGGACAAATGTAGATCATGTGCGATCACATTAACTTTTTCCCCTCCTTCACATTGGGTGATTACCTTCAATTTCAATTCCAAATTGAATGACTTCTTTGGCTCCATGCCAGATCTATCATGTGATGGGTTTTTCCTCTTGCTCATCATCTTCTTTGGGGTTTAATACAAAAGTTGTTTAATCCTGCACAAAAATTCATTAGATTCACTTGAATAATGCATACTTACTGGATGGGAAATGAAAGTGATAACCAAGATGTGATGTACACAATGCCAGAATAATTTGACATTCACTATCGTACGTACGAAGCCATTAGCACTGGTGGACTTACAATCAAGCATGATTTTTATATTTACGTATATCTTTTTAATTCATGCTTTTCATTGTTGTATTTATGGATGGTCACAAGTCGCATGGGTCATAAGTCAGGGAGCATTTATATATGCCTACTTACCTTCATCAATTCCCAATGCCACCCCACACCAAAGGAAACAGTTAAAATCCATGAAGGAAATGAAAAAAGGTGATATATACACTTTACTCTTCCCCATTTGCTACACCGTGCGTCGGCAAGCTAGCACTAAAAAACATACAAAGAAAGGCCACATCTGCTCACATCCATAAATGAGCTGTCATGTGTAATGCACCAAAACCACAGCTCCCTATCCAAATCCAGGCACCAGAGACCTTTCCATAGTTTACCCTGTACATTTCATATGCTCTGCTTCAGTCCAATGACAGCCCACTGACCCCAGTATACCACATCATTCCAATACATTCTACTCCATGCATATCCTTCACCCTCCTGCGAATTCAGGCCCTGATCACTCAAAATCTTTTTCACACCATCCTTGGTCTCCTCACTCTCCTTGTTCTCTCCATTTCTGACACATATATCCTCTTTGTCAACATTTCCTCACTCATTCCCTTTATATGTCCAAAACATTTCAATGCACTTTTTGCTCTCTCTACCACACTCTTTTTATTCTCACACGTCTCTCACTCTTTCATTATTTACTCGATCAAACCAATTCACACCACATGTTGTCCCTCAATGTTTCATTTCCAACACATCCAACCTCCTCCGTACAAACCTATCTATAGCCCATGCCTCACAACATCTTCCCTTTCTTCTCATCTTGGTTACATCCACACACATTCAGAAATCCCAATCTGAGCCTTCGAGGAAGATGGGCACTTCCTACTCGACTCCTTGTTTCCTCTTTTAGAAATTGAATTACAAGAAGGAGAAGGTTTCCAGCTCCCCACTCCTGCCCCTTAAACAAATAATAATATCATTACTATTATCTATTTATTTATCTATTTATTTTACTTTGTCGCTGTCTCCCGCGTTAGTGAGGTAGCACAAGGAAACAGACGAAAGAAAGGCCCAACCCACCCTCATACACATGTATATACATACACGTCCACACACGCACATATACATACCTATACATCTCAAAGTATACATATATATAAACACACAGACATACACATATATACACTTTTTTTTTTTTTTTTTTTTTTTTTATACTTTGTCGCTGTCTCCCGCGTTTGCGAGGTAGCGCAAGGAAACAGACGAAAGAAATGGCCCAACCCCCCCCCCCCATACACATGTACATACACACGTCCAGACACGCAAATATACATACCTACACAGCTTTCCATGGTTTACCCCAGACGCTTCACATGCCTTGCTTCAATCCACTGACAGCACGTCAACCCCTGTATACCACATGACTCCAATTCACTCTATTTCTTGCCCTCCTTTCACCCTCCTGCATGTTCAGGCCCCGATCACACAAAATCTTTTTCACTCCATCTTTCCACCTCCAATTTGGTCTCCCTCTTCTCCTCGTTCCCTCCACCGCCGACACATATATCCTCTTGGTCAATCTCTCCTCACTCATTCTCTCCATGTGCCCAAACCATTTCAAAACACCCTCTTCTGCTCTCTCGACCACGCTCTTTTTATTTCCACACATCTCTCTTACCCTTACGTTACTTACTCGATCAAACCACCTCACACCACACATTGTCCTCAAACATCTCATTTCCAGCACATCCATCCTCCTGCGCACATCTCTATCCATAGCCCACGCCTCGCAACCATACAGCATTGTTGGAACCACTATTCCCTCAAACATACCCATTTTTGCTTTCCGAGATAATGTTCTCGACTTCCACACATTTTTCAAGGCTCCCAAAATTTTCGCCCCCTCCCCCACCCTATGATCCACTTCCGCTTCCATGGTTCCATCCGCTGACAGATCCACTCCCAGATATCTAAAACACTTCACTTCCTCCAGTTTTTCTCCATTCAAACTCACCTCCCAATTGACTTGACCCTCACCCCTACTGTACCTAATAACCTTGCTCTTATTCACATTTACTCTCAACTTTCTTCTTCCACACACTTTACCAAACTCAGTCACCAGCTTCTGCAGTTTCTCACATGAATCAGCCACCAGCGCTGTATCATCAGCGAACAACAATTGACTCACTTCCCAAGCTCTCTCATCCCCAACAGACTTCATACTTGCCCCTCTTTCCAGGACTCTTGCATTCACCTCCTTTACAACCCCATCCATAAACAAATTAAACAACCATGGAGACATCACACACCCCTGCCGCAAACCTACATTCACTGAGAACCAATCACTTTCCTCTCTTCCTACACGTACACATGCCTTACATCCTCGATAAAAACTTTTCACTGCTTCTAACAACTTGCCTCCCACACCATATATTCTTAATACCTTCCACAGAGCATCTCTATCAACTCTATCATATGCCTTCTCCAGATCCATAAATGCTACATACAAATCCATTTGCTTTTCTAAGTATTTCTCACATACATTCTTCAAAGCAAACACCTGATCCACACATCCTCTACCACTTCTGAAACCGCACTGCTCTTCCCCAATCTGATGCTCTGTACATGCCTTCACCCTCTCAATCAATACCCTCCCATATAATTTACCAGGAATACTCAACAACATGTTGGGGTAAAAAGAGTGGTGAGACTAAGTGAGCTTGGAAAGGAGACTTGTGTAAGGAAGTACCAGGAGAGACTGAGTACAGAATGGAAAAAGGTGAGGACAAAGGACGTAAGGGGAGTGGGGGAGGAATGGGATGTATTTAGGGAATCAGTGATGGATTGCGCAAAAGATGTTTGTAGCATGAGAAGCATGGGAGGTGGGCAGATTAGAAAGGGTGGTGAGTGGTGGGATGAAGTAGTAAGATTATTAGTGTAAGAGAAGAGAGAGACATTTGGACAATTTTTGCAGGGAAATAATGCAAATGAGTGGAAGATGTATAAAAGAAAGAAGCAGGAGGTCAAGAGAAAGGTGCAAGAGGTGAAAAAGAGGGCAAATGAGAGTTGGGGTGAGAGAGTATCAATAATTTTAGGGAGAATTATAAGATGTTTTGGAAGGAGGTAAATAAAGTGCGTAAGACAAGGGAACTAACGGGAACTTCAGTGAAGGGGGTTAATGGGGAGGTGATAACAAGTAGTGGTGATGTGAGAAGGAGATGGAGTGAGTATTTTGAAGGTTTGTTGAATGTGTTTGATATGATGGCAGATATAGGGTGTTTTGGTCGAGGTGGTGTGCAAAGTGAGAGGGTTAGGGAAAATGATTTGGTAAACAGAGAAGAGGTAGTAAAAGCTTTGCGGAAGATGAAAGCCGGCAAGACAGCGGGTTTGGACGGTATTGCTATGGAATTTATTAAATAGGGGGTGACTGAATTGTTGACCGGTGGGTAAGGTTATTCAATGTATGTATGACTCATGGTGAGGTGCCTGAGGATTGGCGGAATGCTTGCATAGTGCCATTGTACAAAGGTAAAGGTGAGTATAAGATTGTTGAGTATTCCTGGTAAATCATATGGGAGAGAATAGATTGGGAGGCAGAAGGCATGTACAGAGCATCAGATTGGGGAAGAGCAGTGTGGTTTCAGAAGTGGCAGAGGATGTGTGGATCAGGTGTTTCCTTTGAAGAATGTATGTGAGAAATACTTAGAAAAACAAATGGATTTGTATGTAGCATTTATGGATCTGGAGAAGGCATATGATAGAGTTGATAGAGATGCTCTGTGGAAGGTATTAAGAATATATGGTGTGGGAGGCAAGTTGTTAGAAGCAGTGAAAAGTTTTTATCAAGGATGTAAGGCATGTGTACGTGTAGGAAGAGAGGAAAGTGATTGGTTCCCAGTGAATGTAGGTTTGCGGCAGGGGTGTGTGATGTCTCCATGGTTGTTTAATTTGTTTATGGATGGGGTTGTTAGGGAGGTGAATGCAAGAGTTTTGGAAAGAGGGGCAAGTATGAAGTCTGTTGTGGATGAGAGAGCTTGGGAAGTGAGTCAGTTGTTGTTCGCTGATGATACAGCGCTGGTGGCTGATTCATGCGAGAAACTGCAGAAGCTGGTGACTGAGTTTGGTAAAGTGTGTGAAAGAAGAAAGTTAAGAGTAAATGTGAATAAGGGCAAGGTTATTAGGTACAGTAGGGTTGAGGGTCAAGTCAACTGGGAGGTAAGTTTGAATGGAGAAAAACTGGAGGAAGTAAAGTGTTTTAGATATCTGGGAGTGGATTTGGCAGTGGATGGAACCGTGGAAGCGGAAATGAATCATAGGGTGGCGGAGGGGGCGAAAATTATGGGAGCGTTGAAGAATGTGTGGAAGTCGAGAACATTATCTCGGAAAGCAAAAATGGGTATGTTTGAAGGAATAGCGGTTCCAACAATGTTTATGTGGTTGCGAGGCGTGGAGTATGGAGTTGGGCGTAAGAGGGTGGATATGCTGGAAATGAGATGTTTGAGGACAATATGTGGTGTGAGGTGGTTTGATAGAGTAAGTAATAATAGGGTAAGAGAGATGTGTGGAAATAAAAAGAGTGTGGTTCAGAGAGCAGAAAAGGGTGTTTTGAAATGGTTTGGTCACATGGAGAATGAGTGAGGAAAGAAAGACCAAGAGGATATATGTGTGTCAGAGGTGGAGGGAACGAGAAGTGGGAGACCAATTTGGAGGTGGAAAGATGGAGTGAAAAAGATTTTAAGTGATCGGGGCCTAAACATCCAAGAGGGTGAAAGGTGTGCAAGAAATAGAGTGAATTGGAACGATGTGGTATACCGGGGTCAACGTGCTGTCAGTGGATTGAACCAGGGGATGTGAAGCATCTGGGGTAAATCATGGAAAGTTCTGTGGGGCCTGGATGTGGAAAGGGAGCTGTGGTTTCGGTGCATTATTACATGACAGCTAGAGACTGAGTGTGAACGAATGTGGCTTCTGTTGTCTTTTCCTAGCCCTACCTCGCACACATGAGGGGGTTGTTATTTCATGTGTGGCGAGGTGGTGATGGGAATGAATAAAGGCAGACAGTATAAATTATGTACATGTGTATATATGTATGCCTGTGTGTTTATATATACGTATACATTGAGATGTATAGGTATGTATATTTGCATGTGTTTATGTGTATGTATATACATGTGTATGTGGGTGGGTTGGGCCATTCTTTTGTCTGTTTCCTTGCGCTACCTCGCTAACACGGGAGACAGCGACAAAGCAAAATAAATAAATAAATGAACATTATTCATACTGTCTGCACGAGGTAGCGCTAGGAAAAGACAACAAAGGCCACATTTGTTCACACTCAGTCTCTAGCTGTCATGTAATAATGCACCGAAACCACAGCTCCCTTTCCACATCCAGGCCCCACAGAACTTTCCATGGTTTACCCCAGACGCTTCACACACCCTGGTTCAATCCATTGACAGCACGTTGACCCCAGTATATCACATCGTTCCAATTCACTCTATTCCTTGCACACCTTTCATCCTCCTGCATGTTCAGGCCCCAATCACTCAAAATCTTTTTCACTCCATCTTTCCACCTCCAATTTGATCTCCCACTTCTCCTTGTTCCCTCCACCTATGACACATATATCCTCTATTATCATTATTATCATCATTATCATACTTGATTGCCGTTTCTCACATCAGCAAGTTAGTGCCAGAAAACAAACGAAGAATGGCCCATCCACTCATATACACACATATATACAAAAAAACATCCATACATGCACATGTACATTTGCAAATCAACATATACACATGTACATACATACACATACACAGACATATACATATACACATAAGTACACATTCATACTTCCTTGCCCCCATCCCTTCCTGTCGCCATCCCGTCCCACAAGAAACAGCAATGCTATCACTGCTTCAGCAACGCAGTGCCAGGAAAACAGACAAAAAAGGCCACATTCACTCACACTCAATCTCTAGCTGTCATGTGTAATGCACTGAAACCACAGCTCCCTATCCACATCCAGGCCCCACAGACCTTTCCATGGTATACCCCAGACACTTCACACGCCCTGGCTCAGTCCACTGACAGCACATCAACCACAGCATACAGCATCACTCCAACTCACTCTATTCCTTGCACACCTCTCATCCTCCTATATGTTCAGGCCCCGATTGCTCAAAATCTTTCTCACTCCATCATCTACTTCCAATTTGGGCTTCCACCTCTCCTTGTCCCCTCCACTATAGACACACATATCCTCTCTGTCAACCTTTCCTCACTAATTCACTCCATATGTCCAAACCATTTCAACACACCCTGTTCTGCTCTCTCAACCACACTCTTTTTATTTCCACACATCTCTCTTACCCCATCATTACTTACTTGATCAAACCACCTCACACTGCATGATGTCCTCAAACATTTCATTTCCAACACATCCATCCTCCTCGCAACCATAAAACATTGTTGGAACTACTATTCCTTTTCTCCCTCCACACATTCCTCACCACTTCCAAAACCTTTACCCCCTTCCTCACCTTATGACTCACTTCTACTTCCTTGGTTACATTCACTGCTAAGTCCACTCCCAGATATCTAAAACACTTAACTTCCTCCAATTTCTCTCCATTCAAACTTCAATCCTGATCTATTTGTCCCTCAACCCACTGAACCCAATAACCTTGCTCTTACCCACACTCACTCTCAATTTTCTCCTTTCTTACACTTTTCCAAACTCAAGTCACCAACTTCTGCAATTTCTCCCTTGAATCAGCCACCATAGCTGTATCATTGGCAAAAAAACAACTGACTCACTTCCCAAGTCCTCTCATCCCCAACAGACTGCATAATCACCCCTCTCTCCAAAACTCTTGCATTCATCTCCCTAACCACATCATCCATAAACAAATTAAACAACCATGGAGACATCACATCCCTGCTGCAGACCGACCTTCACTGGGAAACAATCACTCTCCTCTCTTCCTACTCATACACATGCCTTACATCTTTGACAAAAACTTTTCAATGCTTCTAGCAGCTTACCTCCCACACCATATACTCTTAAGACCTTCCACAAAGCATCTCTATGCACCCTGTCATATGCCTTCTCCAGATCCATAAATGTGGCATACTAATCAATCAATTTTTCTAAGTATTTCTCACATACATTCTTCAATGCAAACACCTGATCCAGGCATCCTCTACCACTTCAGCCTTTCCCCGATCTGATGCTCTGTACATGCCTTGACCCTCTCAATCAATACCCTCCCATTTAATTTCCCCGGATTATTCAATAAACTTATGCCTCTGTAGTTTGAACACTCACCTTTATCTCCTTTGCCTTTGTGCAATGGTATTACACACACATTCTGCCAATTCTCAGGCACTTCACCATGATCCATACATATATCAAATATCCTTACCAACCAATCTACAACACAGTCACCCCCTTTCTTAACAAATTCAACTGCAATATAATCCAAACCCATCATCTTGCCAGACTTCTCGACCAAACCATTCTACCTGACCCTCTCACTTTACACACCACCCCGCCAAAACACCCTACATCTGTCATTCTATCATCAAACGTATTAAACAAACCTTCAAAATACTCACTCCATCTCCTTACTCCATCACTACCCATTATCACTTCCCCCCCTTGACCCCTTCAACGATGTTCCCTTTTGTTCTCTTACCTTACGCACATTATTCACTTACATCCAAAACATCTTTCTATTCTCCCACAAGTTTAATGATGCTCTCACCCCAGCTCTCATTTGCCCTCTTTTTCAACCCGTGCACCTTCCTCTTAACCTCCTGCTGCTTTCTTTTATACATCTCCCAGTCATTTGCACTCCTTCCTTGTAAGTATTACCCAAATGCCTCTCTTTTCTCTTTCACTAACAACTTTACTTCTTCATCCCATCACTTGCTACCCTTTCTAATCTGCCCACCTCCCACCTTTCTTAAGCCACATGCATCACTGCTTCCCAAAATACATCCCATTCCTCACTCAATCCCATCACATCATTTGCTCTCATCTTTTGCCATTCTACATTGAATCTCTCCTGGCACTTCACACAAGTGTCCTTTCCATGCTCGCTCACTCTCACCTCTCTCTTCTCCCCAACATTTTCTCTTCTTTTGGAAAACTTCTATAAATCTTCATCATCGCCTCCACAAGATAGTGATCAGACATCTCACCAGCTGCCCCTCTCAGCACATTAACATCCAAAAGTCTCTCTTTTACATGCCTATCAATTCACATGTATTCCAATAATGCCCTTTGACTGCTTCATAATACCCTCCAGTAGCCAGGGCTCAAACCTAGGTCCTTTTCATGGTAGTCAGGAATGCTAATTATTTGCCTCTGATCACCTCTAATTGGGAAATGACTATTCTCCTTCAAATAATTGACCACCCTTCATCTCATATCCATGAGCAATGGGGTCTAGACCAGTCAAATCCCATCAGGCTAGTTGTTGGTAATGTGAGCCTGATGAGATATGACCAGTCTCGATCCCATTGCTCGTGGATGTGAGACAAAGGGTATTCAATTACTTATAATTGAATAGTCATTTCCCAGTTAGTAGCAATCATTGCCAAGCGGTTAGCATTCCCAGCCACCACATAAAGGTCCTGGGCTCAAGTCCTGGCTGTTGGAGGGTATTTGTTCTATGAAAGTGCACATTCATATGCACTATATTTGTGTTCATATACCTCGGTGTTTGTACAGTGATGTTTTGTAAAATGCTAGCTGCTGGTAATGTGAGCCTTATGGTATTTAATCGGTCTAGACCCCGTTGCTCATGCATGTGAGACAAAAAGTATTCAATTGCTTAGTCATTAAATAGTCATTTCCATGTTGGGGCAATCATAGCCGAGTGGTTAGCATTCCCAACTACCACACAAAGGTCTTCATTTCAAGTCCAGGCTGTTGGCAGTTATTATGTGTTCTATGAAAGTGTGCATTTTGATGTTAAAAATGAAACGTATGAGGATCATATGTGATGTGAAGTAGTTTGATTTAGTAAGTAATGAAAGGGTAAGAGATGTAAGGAAATAAAAAGAGTGTGGTTGAGAGACTAAAAGAGGGTGTATTGAAATGGTTTGGACATATGGAGAGAATGAGTGAGGAAAGATTGACAAAGAGGAAACATGTATCAGAAATGGAGGGAACAAGGAGAAGCAGGGGGCCAAATTGGAGGTGGAAGGATAAAGTGAAAAAGATTTTGAGTGATCTAGGCCTGAACATACAGGAGGGTGAGAGGAGTGCAAGGAATAGTAAATTGGAATGATTTGGTATACTGGGGTTGATGTACTGTCAATGGAGTGAACCAGGACATGTGAATCGTCTAGGGTAAACCATGGAAAGGTCTGTGGGGTCTGGATGTGGACAGGGAGCTGTGGTTTTGGTGCATTTCAAGTGACAGCTAGAGACTGAGTAATAACGAATGTCATCTTTTTTGTCTGTTTTCCTGGCACTACATTGTTGAAGCAAGGAGTAGCGATGCAGTTTCCTATGGGGCAGGGTAGTTCCAGGAATGGATGGAGGCAAGCAAGTATGAATATATACAGTGTATATATGTATTATCCCTGGGGATAGGGGAGAAAGAATACTTCCCACGTATTCCCTGCGTGTCGTAGAAGGCGACTAAAAAGGGAGGGAGCGGGGGGCTGGAAATCCTCCCCTCTCGTTTTTTTTTAATTTTCCAAAAGAGGGAACAGAGAACGAAGCCAGGTGAGGAAATTCCCTCAGAGGCCCAGTCCTCTGTTCTTAACGCTACCTTGCTAACACGGGAAATGGTGAATAGTATGAAAGAAAAGAAAAAGTATATATGTATATGTTTGTTAGAAGCAGTGAAAAGTTTTTATCGAGGATGTAAGGCATGTGTACGTGTAGGAAGAGAGGAAAGTGATTGGTTCTCAGTGAATGTAGGTTTGCGGCAGGGGTGTGTGATGTCTCCATGGTTGTTTAATTTGTTTATGGATGGGGTTGTTAGGGAGGTAAATGCAAGAGTTTTGGAAAGAGGGGCAAGTATGAAGTCTGTTGGGGATGAGAGAGCTTGGGAAGTGAGTCAGTTGTTGTTCGCTGATGATACAGCGCTGGTGGCGGATTCATGTGAGAAACTGCAGAAGCTGGTGACGGAGTTTGGTAAAGTGTGTGGAAGAAGAAAGTTAAGAGTAAATGTGAATAAGAGCAAGGTTATTAGGGACAGTAGGGTTGAGGGTCAAGTCAATTGGGAGGTGAGTTTGAATGGAGAAAAACTGGAGGAAGTGAAGTGTTTTAGATATCTGGGAGTGGATCTGTCAGCGGATGGAACCATGGAAGCGGAAGTGGATCATAGGGTGGGGGAGGGGGCGAAAATTTTGGGAGCCTTGAAAAATGTGTGGAAGTCGAGAACATTATCCCGGAAAGCAAAAATGGGTATGTTTGAAGGAATAGTGGTTCCAACAATGTTGTATGGTTGCGAGGCGTGGGCTATGGATAGAGTTGTGCGCAGGAGGATGGATGTGCTGGAAATGAGATGTTTGAGGACAATGTGTGGTGTGAGGTGGTTTGATCGAGTAAGTAACGTAAGGGTAAGAGAGATGTGTGGAAATAAAAAGAGCGTGGTTGAGAGAGCAGAAGAGGGTGTTTTGAAATGGTTTGGGCACATGGAGAGAATGAGTGAGGAAAGATTGACCAAGAGGATATATGTGTCGGAGGTGGAGGGAACGAGGAGAAGAGGGAGACCAAATTGGAGGTGGAAAGATGGAGTGAAAAGGATTTTGTGTGATCGGGGCCTGAACATGCAGGAGGGTGAAAGGAGGGCAAGAAATAGAGTGAATTGGAGCAATGTGGTATACAGGGGTTGACGTGCTGTCAGTGGATTGAATCAAGGCATGTGAAGCGTCCGGGGTAAACCATGGAAAGCTGTGTAGGTATGTATATTTGCGTGTGTGGACGTGTGTATGTACATGTGTATGGGGGTGGGTTGGGCCATTTCTTTCGTCTGTTTCCTTGCGCTACCTCGCAAACGCGGGAGACAGCGACAAAGTATATAAAAAAAAAAAAGTATATGTGTATGTATATGTATGTATGTGTTCGTGTATGGGCATTTATGGATATAAAGGTGTATATGAGTGGATGGGCCATTCTCCATCTGTTTCTTGGAACTACCTCACTGATAGGGGAAACAACGATTAAGTATAATATAATATCAATAGTAATAATAATAATAATAATAATAATAATAATAATAATAATAATAATAATGATGGGAGGGTATTGATTGAGAGGGTGAAGGCATGTACAGAGCATCAGATTGGGGAAGAGCAGTGTGGTTTCAGAAGTGGTAGAGGATGTGTGGATCAGGTGTTTTCTTTGAAGAATGTATGTGGGAAATACTTAGAAAAACAAATGGATTTGTATGTAGCATTTATGGATCTGGAGAAGGCATATGATAGAGTTGATACAGATGCTCTGTGGAAGGTATTAAGAATATATGGTGTGGGAGGCAAGTTGTTAGAAGCAGTGAAAAGTTTTTATCAAGGATGTAAGGCATGTGTACGTGTAGGAAGAGAGGAAAGTGATTGGTTCTCAGTGAATGTAGGTTTGAGGCAGGGGTGTGTGATGTCTCCATGGTTGTTCAATTTGTTTATGGATGGGGTTGTTAGGGAGGTGAATGCAAGAGTTTTGGAAAGAGGGGCAAGTATGCAGTCTGTTGTGGATGAGAGAGCTTGGGAAGTGAGTCAGTTGTTGTTTGCTGATGATACAGCGCTGGTGGCTGATTCATGTGAGAAACTGCAGAAGCTGGTGACTGAGTTTGGTAAAGTGTGTGAAAGAAGAAAGTTAAGAGTAAATGTGAATAAGAGCAAGGTTATTAGGTACAGTAGGGTTGAGGGTCAAGTCAATTGGGAGATAACTTTCAATGGAGAAAAGCTGGAGGAAGTGAACTGTTTTAGATATCTGGGAGAGGATCTGGCAGCGGATGGAACCATGGAAGCAGAAATGAATCATAGGGTGGGGGAGGGGGCGAAAATTCTGGGAGCCTTGAAGAATGTTTGGAAGTCGAGAACATTATCTCGGAAAGCAAAAATGGGTATGTTTGAAGGAATAGTGGTTCCAACAATGTTGTATGGTTGCGAGGCGTGGGCTATGGATAGAGTTGTGCGCAGGAGGATGGATGTGCTGGAAATGAGATGTTTGAGGACAATATGTGGTGTGAGGTGGTTTGACCGAGTAAGTAATGTAAGGGTGAGAGAGATGTGTGGAAATAAAAAGAGTGTGGTTGAGAGAGCAGAAGAGGGTGTTTTGAAATGGTTTGGTCAAATGGAGAGAATGAGCGGGGAAAGATTGACCAAGAGGATATATGTGTCAGAGGTGGAGGGAACGAGGAGAAGTGGGAGACCAAATTGGAGGTGGAAAGATGGAGTGAAAAAGATTTTGAATGATCGGGGCCTGAACATGCAGGAGGGTGAAAGGCGTGCAAGGAATAGAGTGAATTGGAACGATGTGGTATACTGGGGTCGACGTGCTGTCAATGGATTGAACCAGGGCATGTGAAGAGTCTGGGGTAAACCATGCAAAGTGTGTGGGGCCTGGATGTGGAAAGGGAGCTGGTGGTTTCGGTGCATTATTACATGACAGCTAGAGACTGAGTGTGAACGAATGGGGCCTTTGGTGTTTTTCCTAGCGCTACCTCGCACACATGAGGGGGGAGGGGGTTGTTATTCCATGGGTGGCGAGGTGGCGATGGGAACAAATAAAGGCAGAGTGTATGAATTATGTACATGTGTATATATGTATATGTCTGTGTGTGTATATATATGTGTACATTGAGATGTATAGGTATGTATATTGTGCGTGTGTGGACATGTATGTATATACATGTGTATGTAGGGCGGGTTGGGCCACTCTTTCGTCTGTTTCCTTGCGCTACCTCGCTAACGCGGGAGACAGCGACAAAGCAAAATAAGTAAATAAATATATAAAATAATAATAATAATAATAATAATGATATTTATTTTTTTTTCTTATTTTGCTTT
This sequence comes from Panulirus ornatus, assembly GCF_036320965.1. Classification (NCBI taxonomy): domain Eukaryota; kingdom Metazoa; phylum Arthropoda; class Malacostraca; order Decapoda; family Palinuridae; genus Panulirus; species Panulirus ornatus. The sequence goes on from NC_092238.1 coordinate 20,983,459, forward strand.
GTCGCTGTCTCCCGCGTTTGCGAGGTAGCGCAAGGAAACAGACGAAAGAAATGGCCCAACCCACCTCCATACATATGTATATACATAAACATCCACACACGCAAATATACATACCGATACATCTCAATGTACACATATATATACACACACAGACACATACATATATACACATGCACACAATTCACACTGTCTGCCTTTATTCACTCCCATCACCACCTCGCCACACATGGAATAACATCCCCCTCCCACCTCATGTGTGCGAGGTAGCGCTAGGAAAAGACAACCAAGGCCCCATCCGTTCACACTCAGTCTCTAGCTGTCATGCAATAATGTGTGGATCAGGTGTTTGCTTTGAAGAATGTATGTGAGAAATACTTAGAAAAGCAAATGGATTTGTATGTAGCATTTATGGATCTGGAGAAGGAATATGATAGAGTTGATAGAGATGCTCTCTGGAAGGTACTAAGAATATATGGTGTGGGAGGCAAGTTGTCAGAAGCAGTGAAAAGTTTTTATCGAGGATATAAGGCATGTGTACGTGTAGGAAGAGAGGAAAGTGATTGGTTCTCAGTGAATGTCGGTTTGCAGCAGGGGTGTGTGATGTCTCTATGGTTGTTTAATTTGTTTATGGATGGGGTTGTATGGGGGTGGGTTGGGCCATTTCTTTTGTCTGTTTCCTTGCACTACCTCGCAAACGCGGGAGACAGCGACAAAGCAAAATAAAAAATAAAAAATATAAATTATATTTTGCTTTGTCGCTGTCTCCCGCGTTAGCGTGGTAGCGCAAGGAAACAAACGAAAGAATGGCCCAACCCACTCACATACACATGTATATACATACACATCCACACACACAAATATACATACCTATACATCTCAACGTATACATATATAAACACAAACAGACATATACATATATACATATGTACATAATTCATAGTCTGCCTTTATTCATTCCCATCGCCACCTCGCCACACATGAAATAACAACCCCCTCCCCCCCTCATGTGCACAAGGATAGCGCTAGGAAAAGACAACAAAAGCCACATTCGTTCACACTCACTCTAGCTGTCATGTAATAATGCACCGAAACCACAGCTCCCTTTCCACATCAAGGCCCCACAGAACTTATCATGGTTTACCCCAGATGCTTCACATGCCCTGGTTCAATCCACTGACAGCACGTCGACCCCGGTATAACACATCGTTCCAATTCACTCTATTCCTAGCATGCCTTTCACCCACATGCATGTTCAGGCCCCGATCACTTAAAATCTTTTTCACTCCATCTTTCCACCTGCAAGTTGGTCTCCCACTTTTCCTCGTTCCCTCCACCTCCGACACATATATCCTCTTGGTCAATCTTTCCTCACTCATTCTCTCCATGTGACCAAACCATTTCAAAACACCCTCTTCTGCTCTCTCAACCACACTCTTTTTTATTACCACACATCTCTCTTACCCTATCATTACTTACTTCATCAAACCACCTCAGACCACATATTGTCCTCAAACATCTCATTTCCAGCACATCCACCCTCCTCTGCACAACTCTATCTATAGCCCAAGCCTCGCAACCATATAAGATTGTTGGAACCACTATTCCTTCAAACATACCCTATTTTTGCTTTCCGAGATAATGTTCTCGACTTCCACACATTCTTTAATGCTCCCAGAACTTTCGCCCCCTCCCCCACCCTATGATTCACTTCTGCTTCCATAGTTCCATCCGCTGCCAGATCCTCTCCCAGATATCTAAAACAGTTTACTTCCTCCAGTTTTTCTCCATTCAAACTTACCTCCCAATTGACTTGTCCCTCAACCCTACTGTACCTAATAACCTTGCTCTTCTTCACATTTACTCTCAGCTTTCTTCTTTCACACACTTTACCAAACTCAGTCACCAGCTTCTGCAGTTTCTCACACGAATCAGCCACCAGCGCTGTATCATCAGCGAACAACAACTGACTCACTTCCCAAGCTCTCTTATCCACAACAGATTGCATACTTGCCCCTCTTTCCAAAACTCTTGCATTCACCTCCCTAACAACCCCATCCATAAACAAATTAAACAACCATGGAGACATCACACACCCTTGCCGCAAACCTACATTCACTGAGAACCAATCACTTTCCTTTCTTCCTACACGTACACACGCCTTAGATACTCGATAGAAACTTTTCACTGCTTCTAACAACTTGCCTCCCACACCATATATTCTTAATACCTTCCACAGAGCATCTCTATCAACTCTATCATATGCCTTCTCCAGATCCATAAATGCTACATACAAATCCACTTGCTTTTCTAAGTATTTCTCACATACATTCTTCAAAGCAAACACCTGATCCACACATCCTCTACCACTTCTGAAACCACACTGCTCTTCCCCAATCTGATGCTCTGTACATGCCTTCACCCTCTCCATCAATACCCTCCCATATAATTTACCAGGAATACTCAACAAACTTATACCTCTGTAATTTGAGCACTTACTTTTATCCCCTTTGCCTTTGTACAATGCCACTCTGCAAGCATTCCGCCAATCCTCAGGCACCTCACCATGAGTCATACATACATTAAATAACCTTACCAACCAGTCAACAATACAGTAACCCACCTTTTTAATAAATTCCACTGCAGTATCCATCCAAACCCGCTGCCTTGCCGGCTTTCATCTTCCACAAAGCTTTTACTACCTCTTCTCTGTTTACCAAATCATTCTCCCTAGCCCTCTCACTTTGCACACCACCTCGACCAAAACGCCCTATATCTGCCACTCTATCATGAAATGCATTCAACAAACCTTCAAAATACTCACTCCATCTCCTTCTCACATCACCACTACTTGTTATCACCTCCCCATTAGCCCCCTTCACTGAAGTTCCCATTTGCTCCTTTGTCTTACACACTTTATCTACCTCCTTCCAAAACATCTTTTTATGTTCCCTAAAATTTAATAATACTCTCTCACCCCAACTCTCATTTGCCCTCTTTTTCACCTCTTTCACCTTTCTCTTGACCTCTTGCCTCTTTCTTTTATATATCTCCCACTTATTTGCATTATTTCCCTGCAAAATCATCCAAATGCCTCTCTCTTCTCTTTCACTAATAATCTTACTTCTTTATCCCACCACTCACTACCCTTTGTAATCTGCCCACCTCCCACACTTCTCATGCCACAAGCATCTTTTGCGCAAGCCATCACTGCTTCCCTAAATACATCCCATTCCTCCCCCACTCCCCTTACCTCCTTTGTTCTCACCTTTTTCCTTTTTGTACTCAGTCTCTCCTGGTACCTCCTCACACAAGTCTCCTTCCAAAGCTCACTTACTCTCACCACTCTCTTCACCTCAACATTCTCTCTTCTTTTCTGAAAACCTCTACAAAACTTCACCTTCACCCCCACAAGATAATGATCAGACATCCCTCCACTTGCACCTCTCAGCACATTAACATCCAAAAGCCTCTCTTTCGTGTGCCTATCAATTAACACGTAATCCAGTAATGCTCTCTGGCCATCTCTCCTACTTACATACGTATACTTATGTATATACCTCTCTTTTTAAACCAAGTATTCCCAATCACTAGTCCTTTTTCAGCACATAAATCTACAAGCTCTTCACCATTTCTATTTACAACACTGAACACCCCATGTACACCACTTATTCCCTCAACTGCTACTCTTCTCATGCCCAGGTGCATATGCACCAATAATCACCCATCTCTCTCCATCCACTTTTACTTTTACCCATATTAATCTAGAGTTTATTTTCTTACACTTTATCACATACTCCCACCACTCCTGTTTCAGGAGTAGTGCTACTCCTTCCCTTGCTCTTGTCCTCTCACTAACCCCTGACTTTACTCCCAAGACATTCCCAAAAAAGAAAGGTGGGCAGACTAGAAAGGGTAGTGAATGGTGGGACGAAAAAGCAAAACTGCCAGTGAAAGACAAAAGAGAGGCATTTGGATGGTATGTACTTACAGGAGAGGAGGGCATTTGGAGATGTATCTGAGAAAATGGCATGAGGTCAAGAGGAAGGTGCAGGGGTTGAAAAAGAAGGCAAATGAGAGTTGGGGTGAGAAAGTATCAATAAACTTTAGGGAAAATAAAAAGATGTTTTGGAAGGAGGTAAATAATGTATGAAAGACGAAAAAATGGTAACATCAGTGAATGGGCAAAAGGGAAAGTGATAATAGGTAAAGATGAAGTGAAGACGAGGCAGACTGAGAATTTTGAAGGATGGTTAAATGAGTTTGACGATAAGAATGGCAGATGTAGGGTGTTTTGGTTGGGGTGGTATGCCAAGTGAGAGTCATGGAGAGCCTTGCATAAGATGAACTGTAGTAAGGCAGCTGCAGTGGATGGTACTGCTGTTCCATTTAAGAAAGGGGTTGACTGTGTTGTTGATTGGTTGGTAAGGATATGCAATGTATGTATAGATCATGGTAAGGTGTCTGAGGATTAGCAGAATGCATGTATAGTGCCACTGTATAAAGGCAAGGGGAATGAAGGTGAGTGTTCAAACTACATAGGTGTAAGTTTGTTGAGTATACCTAAGTTGTACGGGAGGTACTGATTGAGAGGGTGAAGGCATATACAGAGGATCAGTCTGGGGAGAAGTGTGTTTCAGAAGTGGTAGAGGATGTGTGGAACAGGTGTTTGCTTCAAAAAAATATGTGTAAGAAATAATTAGAAGCACAGATGGATCTGTATGAGGCATTATGGATCTAGAGAAGGCATACGATTGGGTTGATAGAGATGCTTTGTGGAAGGTCTTCAGACTATATGGTGAAGATGGTAAGCTACTTTAAGCAGTGAGAAGTTTTTATTAAGGGTCTAAGGCTTGCATATGAGCTAGAAGAGAGGAGAGTGATGGTGAAAATGGTAAGCTGCTTTAAGCAGTGAGAAGTTTTTATTAAGGGTCTAAGGCTTGCATATGAGTAAGAAGAGAGGAGAGTGAATGGTTCCAAGTAAAGGATGGTGTGTGGTAAGGGTGTGTGATATCACCATTGCTGATTAATTTGTTTTGGAGGCGGTGGTGAGGGAGGTAAATGCAAGTCTTGGAAAGAGGGGCGAGTATGCAGTTTGTGGGGAATGAGAGGGCCTGGGAAGTGAGTTGTTGTTTGCTGAAGATACAGTAATGGTGGCAGATTCAAGTAAGACACTGCAGAAGTTGGTGACTGAGTTTGGTAAAGTATGCGAAAGGAGAAAGTTGAGAGTAAATGTGAATAAAAGCAAGGTTATTAGGTTCAGCAAGGTTGAGGGACAAGTTAATTGGGGTGTAAGTTTGGATGGTGAAAAACTGTAGGAAGTGAAGTGTTTTATATATCTGGGAGTGGATATAGCAGCGAATGAAACTATGCAAGTGGAAGTGAGCCATAGGGTGAGGGAGGGGGGCGAAGGTTCTGAGAGTACTGGTGAATGTGTAGTAAGAAAGAATGCTATCTGGGAGGGCAAGATGAGTATGTGCAATAAAACAGTAGTCCCAACAACATTATATGGATGCAATGATTGAGCTATAGACATGGTTGTATGGAGTAGGGTGGATGTGTCGGAAATGAAATGTATGGGGACAATATATGAGGTCAGGTAGTTTGATCGAGTAAGTAATGTAGGAGTGAGAGAGGTATGGTAACAAAAAGAGTATGGTTGAGAAAGTAGAAGGGGGTGTGTTGAAATGGTCTGGATATATGGAGAAAATGAGTGAGGAAAGTTTGAGAAAGATATATGTGTCAGATGTGAAATGAACGGGAGACCAAATTGGAGATGCGAAGATGGAATGAAAAGGATTTTGAGTGATCAAAGCCTGACATGTAGGAGACTGAAAGGTGTGCACAGGATAGAGTGAATTGGAGTGGTATGGTATACTGGGCTCAACGTGCTGTCACTAGACTAAACTAGGGCATTTGAAAAGTCCGGAGTAAACCATGGAAAGGTCTCTGGGGTCTGCAAGTTGATAGGAAGTTGTGGTTTTTAGCATATGCCATCAATGCTCCCCTAAATACCTCCCACTCATCAACTTCCCTCACTTCATTTGCTCAAACCATATGCCACTCTTCATTCAATCTCAGCTGGTATTTCTTCACACAAAATCTCCTTTCAAGGCTCTCTTCTCCCCAATATTGTTTCTTTTTTTTCAAAAACCTCTACAAAACCTTATTCCTTGCCTCTACAAAAGACTGACCAAATATCCCACCAGCTGCCCCTCTCAGCACATTCACATCCCAAAGTCTCTCTTCTACACACACATCAATTAATATGTAATATAATAATGCCTACTCATGTATGTATACTTGTATATATTTATCTTTTTAAACCAAGCATTCCTAACCACTTGTCTTTTTCTAAGCACACAACTTCAAGAGCTCTTCACGATTTCCATTCATAACACTGAGTACCTCATGTGAAACAATTACACCTTCAACAGCCACATAACTTATCTTCTCATTCAAATAACTCATCACAAATACCCAGTCTCATGCACCAAAACTGCTGACACAATCACTCAGCTTCTCCCAAAACACTTGGCTCTCATAATCTTTCTTCTCATGGCCAAGTTTATAAGCACCAATAATCACCCATCTCTTGCCATCCACTTTCACTTTTGTCAACATCAATCTAGAATTTACTTCCAAACCTCAACTTTACTCCATAGACATTTCCAAACCATCCTTCCCTTTCACCCTTTAGCTTTATTTCACTCAAAAACAGAACATCCAGGTTTCTCTCCTCAAACATACTACCTATCTCTCCCATCTTATCTTGGTTACATCCACACATTCAGACACCACAATCTGAGCAATTGAGGAAGACGAGCACTCCGCACCTAGCTCATTCTTCTATTTCCTCTTTCAGAAATTGAAATACAAGAAGGGGAGGGTTTCCAGTGCCCACTCTTGACACCTTTAGTTCAATTCTATGACATGGGGAATAGGGGTGTGGAGTTCTTTCTCCACTACCTCAGATATATATGGTTTGGTAGACAAAGATGAGGTAGTGAAAGCTTTGCAGAAGATGAAAGCCGGCGAGGTGGTGGGTTTAGATGGTATTGCAGTGGAATTGATTAAAAAAAGGGGTGACTGTGTTGATTGGTTGGCAAGGATATTCATTGTAGGTATGGTTCATGGTGAAGTGTCTGAGGATTGAAGGAATACATTCATAGTGCCATTGTACAAAGGTAAAGGGGATTAAGATGAGTGTTCAAATTGCAGAGGCATAAGTTTGTTGGGTACGGGGGCCAAGTGGGGCCATTCCCTCAAAGGCTCAGTCCTCTCTTCTTAATGCGAAATAGCTAATGTGGGAAATGGCAGACAGCACGAAAAAATAAAATTACTTTTCCTTTTATTATACTTTGCCGCTGTCTCCCGCGTTAGTGAGGTAGCGCAAGGAAACAGACGAAAGATTAGCCCAGCCCACCCACATTCATATGTACATATATAAATGTCTACAGACTTACATACACATACCTATACATTTCAAAGGTTTTTTTTTTTTTTTTTTTTTTTTGCTTTGTCGCTGTCTCCCGCGTTTGCGAGGTAGCGCAAGGAAACAGACGAAAGAAATGGCCCAACCCACATTTCAAAGTATACATATATATACATACACAGACATATATATACAAGTACATAATTCATACTTGCTGACTTTATTCATTCCTGTTGCCACCCCGCCACACATGTAAAGACACCCCCCCTCCCCCCACATGCGCGCGATATAATGCTAGGAATAGACAACAAAGGCCACATTCGTTCACACTCAGTCTCTAGCTGTCATGTATAATGCACCGAAACCACAGCTCCCTTTCCATATCCAGGGCCCACAAAACTTTCCATGGTTTACCCCAGACGCTTCACATGCCCTGGTTCAATCCATTGACAGCACATCAACCGCAGTATACCACATGGTTCCAATTCACTCTATTCCTTGCACGCCTTCTACCCTGCTGCAAGTTCAGGCCCCGATCACTCAAAATCTTTTTCACTCCATCCTTCCACCTCCAACTTGGTCTCCCACTTCTCCTCCTTCCCTCCAACTCTGACACATATATCCTCTTTGTCAATCTGTCCTCACTCATTCTCTCCATGTGACCAAACCATATCAATACACCCTCTTCTGCTCTCTCAGCCACATTACTTTCACTACCACACATCGCTCTTACCCTTTCATTACTTACTCGATCAAACAACCTCACACCACATATTGTCCTTAAACATCTCATTTCCAACACATCCACTGTCCTCCGAACAACCCTATTTATATCCCAGGCCTTGCAAACACATAACATTGTTGGAACCACTATTCCTTCAAACATACCCATTTTTGCTTTCTGAGGCAATGTTCTCGCCTTCCAATCATTCTTCAAGGCTCCAAGACCCTTTGCCCCCTCCCCCACCCTGTAACTCACTTCTGCTTCCATGGTTCCATCCACTGCCAAATCCACTCCAAGATATCTAAAACACTTCACTTCTAGTTTTTCTCCATTCAAACTTACCTCCCAATTGACTTGTCCCTCAACTCAACTGTACCTAATAACCTTGCTCTTGTTCACATTTACTCTCAGCTTTCTTCTTCTGCACACTTTACCAAAGTCAGTCACCAGCATCTGCAGTTTCTCACCCGAATCAGCCACCAGCACTCTATCGTCAGCGAACAACAACTGACTCACTTCCCAAGCCCTCTCATCCACAACAGACTGCATACTTACCCCTCTCTCCAAAACTCTTGCATTCACCTCTCTAACAACCCCATCCATAAACATGGAGACATCATGCACCCCTGCCGTAAACCAGCATTCACTGAGAACCAATCACTTTCCTCTCTTCCTACTCATACACATGCCTTACATCCTCAATAAAAACTTTTCACTTCTTCTAGCAACTTGCCTCCCACACCATACACTCTTAATACCTTCCACAGAACATCTCCATCAATTCTATCATAAGCCTTCTCCAGATCCATAAATGCTACATACAAACCTATTTGTTTTTCTAAGTATTTCTCACATACATTCTTCAAAGCAAACACCTGATCCACACATCCTCTACCACTTCTGAAACCAAACTGTTCTTCCCAATCTGATGCTCTGTTCATGCCTTCACCTTCTCAATCAATACCCTCCCATATAATTTTCCAGGAATACTCAACAAACTTATACCTCTGTAATTTGAGCACTCACCTTTATCCCCTTTGCCTTTGTACAATACATGCATTCCGCCAATCCTTAGGCATTTCACCATGAGCCAATCATACACTGAATATCTTCAACAACTAGTCAACAACATAGTCACCCCCACCCCTTTTAAATAAATTCCACTGCAATACCATCCAAACCCGCTGCCTTGCCGTCTTTCATCTTCCGCAAAGCTTTCACTACCTCTTCTCTGTTTACCAAACCATTCTACCTGACCCTTTCACTTCACACACCATATCGATCAAAACACCCTAAATCTGCCACTCTATCATCTAACACATTCAACAAACCTTCAAAATACTCGCTCCATCTCCTCACATCACCACCGCTTGTTATTACCACCCCATTAGCCCCCTTCACCAATGTTCCCATTTGTTCTCTTGTCTTACACACTTTATCTACCTCCTTCCAAAACATCTTTTTATTCTCCCCAAAATCTATTGATACTCTCTCACTCCAACTCTCATTTTCCGTTTTTCACCTCATGCACCTTTCTCTTGACCTCTTTCTTTTATACATCTCCAAGTAATTTGCACTTTTCCCTGCAAAAATTGTCCAAATGCCTCTCTCTTCTCTTTCACTAATAATCTCACCTCTTCATCCCACCACTCACTACCCTTTCTAATCTGCCCACCTCTCATGCTTCTCATGCCACAAGCATCTTTTGCGCAAGCCATCATTGCTTCCCTAAATATATCCCATTCCTGACCCACTCCCCTTGCATCCTTTGCTCTCAACTTTTCCCATTCTGCACTCAGTCTCTCCTGGTACTTCCTCACACAAGTCTCCTTCCTAAACTCATTTACTCTCACCACTCTCTTCACCACAACATTTAGTCTACTTTTCTGAAAACATCTACAAATCTTCACCTTCACCTCTACAAGATAATGATCAGGCATCCTTCCAGTTGCACCTCTCAGCACATTAACATCCAAAAGTCTCTCTGTCACGCGCTTATCTATTAACCCATAATCCAACAACACTCTCTGGCCATCTCTCCTACTTACATACATATACTTAGGTACATTTCTCTTATTAAACCAGGTATTCCCAATCTCCAGTCCTTTTACAGCACATAAATCTACAAGCTCCTCACTACTTCCATGTACAACACTGAACACCCCATGTACACCTTCGCATTCAAATCACCCATCACTATAACCTGGACTTGTGCATCAAAACTACTAACACACTCACTCAGCTGCTCCCAAAACACTTGCCTCTCATGATCTTTCTTCTCATGCACAGGAGCATATGCACCAATAATCACCCATCTCTCTCCATCCACTTTCAGTGTTACCCATATCAATCTAGTTTACTTTCTTACACTCTATCACATACTCCCACCACTCCTGTTTCAGGAGTAGTGCTACTCCTTCCCTAGCTTTTATCTTCTAACCAACCCCTGACTTTACTCCCGAGACATTCCCAAACCACTCTTCCCCTTTACCCTTTAGCTTTGTTTCACTCAGAGTCAAAACATCCAGGTTCCTTTCATCAAACATACCTACCTATCTCTCCTTTTTTCTTATCTTGGTTACATCCACACACATTTAGACACCCCAATCTGAGCCTTCGAGGAGGATGAGCACTCCCCACGTGAGTCCTTCTTCTGTTTCCCCTTTTAGAAAGTTAAAGTACAAGGAGGGGAGGGCTTCTAGCCCCCCACTCCCGTCCCATTTAGTCGCCTTCTACGACACGTGAGGAATGCGTGGGAAGTACTCTTTCTCCCCTACCCCCAGCGATTCAAACTTACCTCCTAATTAACTTGTCCCTCAACTCTACTGAACCTCATAACCTTGCTCTTCTTCACAAATACTCTCAGCTTTATTTTTTACACACTTTACAAAACTCAGTCAGCAACTTCTGCAGTTTCTCACCTGAATCAGCCACCAGCACTGCATCATCAGTGAACAACAACCGACTCATTTCCCAAGCCCTCTCATCCACAACAGACTGCATACTTGCCCCTCTCTCCAAAACTTGCATTCACCTCCCTAACCACCCCATCCATAAACAAATTAAACAACCATGGAGACATCACGCACCCTTGCCACATACCGTAACATTCACTGGGAACCAATCGCTTTCCTCTCTTACTACTTGTACACATGCATTACATCCTTGGTAAGAACTTATCACTGCTTCTAGGAACTTACTTCCCACACCATATACTCTTAATATTTTCCAAAAAGCATCTCTGTCCACCCTATGATATGCCTTCTCCAGATCCATAAATGCTACATTCAAATCTTTCTGTTTTTGTAAGTATTTCTCATATACATTCTTCAAAGCAAACACCTGATCCACACATCCTCTACCACTTCTGAAACAACACTGCTCTTCCCCATTCTGATCCTCTGCACATGCCTTTACCCTTTCAATCAATACCCTCCCATATCGTTTCCCAGGAATAGTCTACAAACTTACGCATGCATTCTGCCAATCCTCAGGCTTTTCACCATGAACCATACATACAATGAATATCCTTACCAACCAGTCAACAACACAGTTACCCACTTTTTTAATAAATTCCACAGCAATACCATCCAAACCCGCCACATTGCCAGCTTTCATCTTCCGCAAAGCTGTCACTACTTCTTCTCTGTTTACCAAACCATTCTCCCTGACCCTCTCACTTTGTACATTTCAACGTATACATACCTATACATACAGAGGTATATACATATGTACACATGTACATATTCGTTACTTGCTGCCTTTTCCATTCCCGTTGCCACCCTGCCATATATAAAACAGCATCCCCCCTCCCCTCATACGCACGTGGGGTAGTGCTAGGAAAAGAACAAATGCTACATTTGTTCACACTCAGTCTCTAGCTGTCATGAGTAATGCACAGAAAACACAGCTCCATTTCCATATCCAGGCACAACGAAACTTTCCATGGTTTACCCCAGATGTTTCACATGCCCTGGTTAAGTCCATTAACAGCACGTCGACCCCAGTATACCACATCATTCCAATTCACTCTATTCCTTGCACTCCTCTCACCCTCTTGTATGTTCAGGCCCCGATCACTCAAAATCTTTTTCACTCCATCTTTCCACCTCCACTTTGGTCTCCCGCTTCTCCTTCTTCCCTACACCTGTGACATATGTATTCTCTCTGTCATCCTTTCCTCACTCATTTTCTCCATATGTCCAAACCACTTCAAAACACCTTCTTGTGCTTTCTCAACCACACTCTTTTTATTATCACACATCTCTCTTAACCTTTCATTATTTACTCGATCTTACCACCTCACACCACATATTGTCCTCAAATACTTTATTTTCAACACATCCACCCTCTTCCATACAACCCTATCCATAGCCGATGCCTTGAAACCATATAATAATGTTGTCTCTACCACTCCCTCTAACATACCCATTTTGCTCTTTGAGGTAACGTTCTCTCCTACACATTCTTCATTTCTCCCAGAACATTCACCCTTTCCTCCACCTCGTGACTCACTTCCACTTTCATGGTTCCATTCGCTGCCAAATTCACTCCCAGATACCTAAAACATTTCACTTCCTCCAATTTTTTCTCCATTCAAACTTACATCCCAACTAACTTGTCCCTCAACCCTGCTTAACCTATTAACCTTGCTCTTATTCACATTTACTCTCAACTTCATCCTTTCACTTACTCTTCCAAACAGGTTAGTTTCATGAACCCTGTTCATGGGTTAATTTTTTCTTTAGGCAGAACATTCACAAAACTATGATAATTCACATAAAATTACAGTAAATACTCAAACCTGCCTGTAACAATACAATATACATTGTATCATAGAAGGTGACTAAAGGGGATGGGAGCAGGGGGTTAGAAACCCTCCCCTCCTTGTATTTTAACTTTCTAAAAGGGGACACAGAAGAAGGAGTCATGCGGGGAGTGCTCATCCTCCTCGAAGGCTCAGATTGGGTGTCTAAATGTGTGTGGATGTAACCAAGATGAGAAAAAAGGAGAGATAGGTAATATGTTTGAGGAAAGGAGCCTGGATGTTTTGGCTCTGAGTGAAACAAAGCTCAAGGGTAAAGGGGAAAAGTGGTTTGGGAATGATTTGGGAGTAAAGTCAGGGGTTGGTGAGATGACAAGAGCAAGGGAAGGAGTAGCACTACTCCTAAAACAGGAGTCGTGGGAGTATGTGAAAGATTATAAGAAAGTGAACTCTAGAGTGATGTGGGTAAAACTGAAAGTGGATGGAGTGAGATTTGTGATTATTGATGCCTATGCACCTGGGCATGAGAAGAAAGATCATGAGAGGCAAGTGTTTTGGGAGCAGCTGAGTGAGTGTGTTAGCAGTTTTGATGCATGAGACTAGGTTATAGTGATGGGTGATGCAAAGGGGAGTAATGTGGTAGTTGAAGGAATAATTGGTGTACATGGGGTGTTCAGTGTTGTACATAGAAATGGTGAAGAGCTTGTAGATTTGTGTGCTGAAAAAGGACTGGTGATTGGGAATACCTGTTTAAAAAGAGATATACATAAGTATACGTATGTAAGTAGGAGAGATGGCCAGAGCGCGTCATTGGATTACGTGTTAACTAATAGGCGTGTGAAAGAGAGACTTTTGGATGTTTATGTACTGAGAGGTGTAACTGGTGGGATGTCTGATCATTATCTTGTGGAGGCGAAGGTGAAGATTTGTAAAGGTCTTCAAAAAAGAAGAGAGAATGTTAAGGTGAAGAGAGTAGTGAGAGTAAGTGAGCTTGGGAAGGAGACTTGTGTGAGGAAGTACCAGGAGAGATTGAGTGCAGAATGGAAAAAGGTGAAAGCAAAAGACGTAGGGGGAGTGAGGGAGGAACGGGATGTATCAAGGGAAACAGTGATGGCTTGCGCAAAAGATGCTTGTGGCATGAGAAACATGGGAGGTGGGCAGATTAGAAATGGTAGCGAGTGGTGGGATGAAGAAGTAAGATTATTAGTGAGAGAGAAGAGAGAGGCATTTGGATGATTTTGCAGGGAAAAAGTGCAAATGACTGGGAGATGTATAAAAGAAAGAGGCAGGAAGTCAAGAGAAAGGTGCAAGAGGTGAAAAAGAGGGCAAATGAGAGTTGGGGTAATTGACTATCATAAAATTTTAGGGAGGATAAAAAGATGATTTGGAAGAAGGTAAATAAAGTGCATAAGACAAGAGAACAAATGGGAACATTGGTGAAGGGGGCTAATGGGGAGGTAATACCAAGTAGTGATGATGTGAAAAGGAGATGGAGTGAGTATTTAGAAGGTTTGATGAATGTGTTAGATGCTACAGTGGCAGATACAGGGTGTTTTGGTCAAGGTGGTGTGCGAAGTGTGAGGGTTTGGGAGAATGATTTGGTAAACAGAGAAGCGGTAGTGAAAGCTTTGCAGAAGATGAAAGCTGGCAAGGTAGCGGGTTTGGATGGTATTGCAGTGGAATTTATTAAAAAGGGGGTGACTGTGTTGTAGACTGGTAGGTAAGGATATTTAATGAATGTATGGCTCATGGTGAGGAGCCTGAGGAGTGGTGGAATGCATGCATAGTACCATTTTACAAAGGCAAAGGGGATAAAAGTGAGTGTTAAAATTACAGAGGTATAAGTCTGTTGAGTATTCCTGGGAAATTATATGGGAGGGTATTGATTGAGAGGGTGAAGGCATATACAAAGCATCAGATTGGGGAAGAGCAGTGTGGTTTCAGAAGTGGTAGAGGATGTGTGGATCAGGTGTTTGCTTTGAAGAATGTATGTGAGAAATACTTAGAAAAAAAAAATGGATTTGTATGTAGCATTTATGGAGCTGGAGAGGGCATATGAAAGAGTTGATAGAGATGCTTGTGAAGGGTAATAAGAGTATATTGTGTGGAAGGCAAGTTGCTAGAAGCAGTGAAAAGTGTTTATTAAAGATGTAAGGCATGTGTACGAGTAGGAAGAGAGAAAAGTGATTGGTTCTCAGTGAATGTCGGTTTGTGGCAAGGGTGCGTGGTCTCCATGGTTGTTTAATTTGTTTATGGATGGGGTTGTTAAGGAGGTGATGCAAGAGTTTTGGAAAGAGGGGCAAGTATGCAGTCTGTTGTGCATGAGAGACCTTAGGAAGTGAGTCAGTTGCTGTTCGCTGATGATACAGCGCTGGTGGCTGATTCGGGTGAGAAACTGCAGAAGCTGGTGACTGAGTTTGGTAAAGTGTGAGAAAGAAGAAAGCCGAGAGTAAATGTGAATGACAGCAAGGTTATTTAGTACAGTAGGGCTGAGAGACACGTCAACTGGGAGGTAAGTTTGAATGGAGATAACCTGGAGGAAGTGAAGTGTTTTAGATATCTGGGAGTGGCTTTGGCAGTGGATGGTCCCATGGAAGCGGAGTTGAGTCACAGGGTGGGGGAGGGGGCGAAAGTTCTGGAGCATTGAAAAATGTGTGGAAGGCAAGAACATTATCTCGGGAAGCAAAAATAGGTACGTTTGAAGGAATAGTGGTTCTAACAACGTTATATGGTTGCAAGGTGTGGGCTATAGATAGAATTGTACGGAGGAGGGTGAATGTGTTGGAAATGAAATGTTTGAGGACAATATGTGGTGTGAGGTGGTTTGATAGAGTAAACAATGAAAGGGTAAGAGAGATGTGTGGTAATAAAAAGAGTGTGGTTGAGAGAGCGTGAGTGAGGAGAGATTGACAAAGAGAATATATGTGTCAGACGTGGAGGGCACAAGGAGAAGTGGGAGACCTAATTGGAGGTGGAAGGATGGAGTGAAAAAGATTTTGAGTAATCGGGGCCTGAACATGCAGAAGGGTGAAAGGCGTGCAAGGAACAGAGTGAATTGGAACGATGTGGTATACCGGGGTCGATGTGCTGTCAATGGATTGAACCAGGGCATGTGAAGTGTCTGAGGTAAACCATGGAAAGTTTTGTGGGGCCTGGCTGTGGAGAGGGAGCTGTGGTTTCGGTGCATTATATATGACAGCTAGAGACTGAGTGTGAATGAATGTGGCCTTTGTTGTCTTTTCCTAGTGCTACCTCGCACGCATGCAGGGGGGAGGAGGTTGTCATTTCATGTGTGGTGGGGTGGCGACTGGAATGATTAAAGGAAGGAAGTATGAATTATCTGCATGTGTATATATGTATATGTCGGAGTATGTACATCTGAATGATGTGATGGGGACGAGATGATCCTCTGACTCAC
Organism: Panulirus ornatus; assembly: GCF_036320965.1. Lineage (NCBI taxonomy): Eukaryota > Metazoa > Arthropoda > Malacostraca > Decapoda > Palinuridae > Panulirus > Panulirus ornatus. The sequence goes on from NC_092238.1 coordinate 20,999,798, forward strand.
GTCCTAGTTTGCATCAGCCTTCACTCCTGCCTGCAGTAGCATGCTTTCCGACATGTTTCATGAGCTCCTCTTCGCCAACGGAACTACCTTGGCCCACCAGTGATGCTACTACGTTTGTGAATCAAGAACCATTGCAACACAAACCTCGCCAGGTGGTAGAGTGTCCTGCAGTGTATCGAGACAGACTTCCCCAGAACTTTTTTAAAGGGGAAGTAAATGTTTATAGTTGTGTTACTGGAGTGATAGTTTTCATACATGGTGCTTTGACAAGAAAATAGTGAAATTGGAAAAAATGTAGCTTAGACATTGAAGCTTATTGATACAGTGGTTAAATTGATGAGATCTACTATTGACGTTTGTGTAAATAAATTATGCATTTCCTTTTTCCATAGCCAGAGGTTGAACCAGTATGTGACATTCATTTTTTCATTTCATTTCAAGCTAGAAGTTTCAGTTTTCTAAATTGTTTCTTACATTTTTCATATGTATATATATGCCACATGCCACAAACTGACGTTCACTGGGAACCAATCACTTTCCTCGCTTCCTACTCGTACATATGCCTTACATCCTTGGTAAAAACCTTTCACTTCTTCTAGCAACTTACCTCGCACACCATATACTCTTAAAACCTTCCACAAAGCATCACTGTCAACCCTATCATATGCTTTCTCCAGATCCATAAATGATACATACAAATCCAGCTGTTTTTCTAAGTATTTCTCATATACATTCTTCAAATCAAACACCTGATCCACACATCCTCTACCACTTCTGAAACTACACCCCTCTTCTCCAATCTTGTACTTTCTATATACCTTTACCCTTTCAATCAATACCCTCCCATATAATTTCCCAGGAATATATATTTATATTATACTTAATTGTGTAAATAAATTATACATTTCCATTTCCATAGCCAGAGGTTGAACCATTATGTGACATTCATTTTTTCATTTCATTTCAAGCTAGAAGTCTCAGTTTTCTAAATTGTTTCTTACATTTTTCATATGTATATATATGTATGTGTGTGTGTGTGTATATGTGCGTATGTATGTGTGTGTATATATATATATATATATATATATATATATATATATATATATATATATATATATATATATACATATATATATATATATATATATATATATATATATTATTCCTAGGGATAGGGGTGAAAGAATACTTCCCACGCATTCCTCGCGTGTCGTAGAAAGCGACTAGAGGGGACGGGAGCGGGGGCCAGAAATCCTCCCCTCCTTGTACTTTTTTAACTTTCTAAAATGGGAAACAGAAGAAGGAGTCATGCGGGGAGTGCTCATCCTCCTCGAAGGCTCAGATTGGGGTGCCTAAATGTGTGTGGATGTAACCAAGATGTGAAGAAAAGAGAGATAGGTAGTATGTTTGAGGAAAGGAACCTTCATGTTTTGGCTCTGAGTGAAACGAAGCTCAAGGGTAAAGGGGAAAAGTGGTTTGGGAATGTCTTGGGAGTAAAGTCAGGGGTTGGTGAGAGGACAAGAGCAAGGGAAGGAGTAGCAGTACTCCTGAAACAGGAGTTGTGGGAGTATGTGATAGAATGTAAGAAAGTAAATTCTCAATTAATATGGGTAAAACTGAAAGTTGATGGAGAGAGATGGGTGATTATTGGTGCACATGCACCTGGGCATGAGAAGAAAGATCATGAGAGGCAAGTGTTTTGGCAGCAGCTGAATGAGTGTGTTAGTGGTTTTGATGCACGAGACCGGGTTATAGTGATGGGTGATTTGAATGCAAAGGTGAGTAATGTGGCAGTTGAGGGAATAATTGGTATACATGGCGTGTTCAGTGTTGTAAATGGAAATGGTGAAGAGCTTGTAGATTTATGTGCTGAAAAAGGACTGATGATTGGGAATACCTGGTTTAAAAAGCGAGATATACATAAGTATACTTATGTAAGTAGGAGAGATGGCCAGAGAGCGTTATTGGATTACGTGTTAATTGACAGGCGTGCGAAAGAGAGACTTTTGGATGTTAATGTGCTGAGAGGTGCAACTGGAGGGATGTCTGATCATTATCTTGTGGAGGCTAAGGTGAAGACTTGTATGGGTTTTCAGAAAAGAAGAGTGAATGTTGGGGTGAAGAGGGTGGTGAGAGTAAGTGAGCTTGGGAAGGAGACTTGTGTGAGGAAGTACCAGGAGAGACTGAGTACAGAATGGAAAAAGGTGAGAACAATGGAAGTAAGGGGAGTGGGGGAGGAATGGGATGTATTTAGGGAATCAGTGATGGATTGCGCAAAAGATGCTTGTGGCATGAAAAGAGTGGGAGATTGGTTGATTAGAAAGGGTAGTGAGTGGTGGGATGAAGAAGTAAGAGTATTAGTGAAAGAGAAGAGAGAGGCATTTGGACGATTTTTGCAGGGAAAAAATGCAATTGAGTGGGAGATGTATAAAAGAAAGAGACAGGAGGTCAAGAGAAAGGTGCAAGAGGTGAAAAAAAGGGGCAAATGAGAGTTGGGGTGAGAGAGTATCATTAAATTTTAGGGAGAATAAAAAGATGTTCTGGAAGGAGGTAAATAAAGTGCGTAAGACAAGGGAGCAAATGGGAACTTCAGTGAAGGATGCAAATGGGGAGGTGATAACAAGTAGTGGTGATGTGAGGAGATGGAGTGAGTATTTTGAAGATTTGTTGAATGTGTTTGATGATAGAGTGGCAGATATAGGGTGCTTTGGTCGAGGTGGTGTGCAAAGTGAGAGGGTTAGGGAAAATGATTTGGTAAACAGAGAAGAGGTAGTAAAAGCTTTGCGGAAGATGAAAGCCGGCAAGGCAGCAGGTTTGGATGGTATTGCAGTGGAATTTATTAAAAAAGGGGTGACTGTATTGTTGACTGGTTGGTAAGGCTATTTAATGTATGTATGACTCATGGTGAGGTGCCTGAGGATTGGCAGAATGCGTGCATAGTGCCATTGTACAAAGGCAAAGGGGATAAGAGTGAGTGCTCAAATTACAGAGGTATAAGTTTGTTGAGTATTCCTGGTAAATTATAAGGGAGGGTATTGATTGAGAGGGTGAAGGCATGTACAGAGCATCAGATTGGGGGAGAGCAGTGTGGTTTCAGAAGTGGTAGAGAATATGTGGATCAGGTATTTGCTTTGAAGAATGTATGTGAGAAATACTTAGAAAAGCAAATGGATTTGTATGTAGCATTTATGGATCTGGAGAAGGCATATGATAAAGTTGATAGAGATGCTCTGTGGAAGGTATTAAGAATATATGGTGTGGGAGGCAAGTTGTTAGAAGCAGTGAAAAGTTTTTATCGAGGATGTAAGGCATGTGTACGTGTAGGAAGAGAGGAAAAGGATTGGTTCTCAGTGAATGTAGGTTTGCAGCAGGGGTGTGTGATGTCTCCATGGTTGTTTAATTTGTTTATGGATGGGGTTGTTAGGGAGGTGAATGCAAGAGTTTTGGAAAGAGGGGCAAGTATGAAGTCTATTGGGGATGAGAGAGCTTGGGAAGTGAGTCAGTTGTTGTTCGCTGATGATACAGCGCTGGTGGCTGATTCATGTGAGAAACTGCAGAAGCTGGTGACTGAGTTTGGTAAAGTGTGTGAAAGAAGAAAGTTAAGAGTAAATGTGAATAAGAGCAAGGTTATTAGGTACAGTAGGGTTGAGGGTCAAGTCAACTGGGAGGTGAGTTTGAATGGAGAAAAACTGGAGGAAGTAAAGTGTTTTAGATATCTGGGAGTGGATCTAGCAGCGGATGGAACCATGGAAGCGGAAGTGGATCATAGGGTGGGGGAGGGGGCGAAAATTCTGGGAGCCTTGAAGAATGTGTGGAAGTCGAGAACATTATCTCGGAAAGCAAAAATGGGTATGTTTGAAGGAATAGTGGTTCCAACAATGTTGTATGGTTGCGAGGCGTGGGCTATGGATAGAGTGGTGCGCAGGAGGATGGATGTGCTGGAAATGAGATGTTTGAGGACAATGTGTGGTGTGAGGTGGTTTGATCGAGTAAGTAACGTAAGGGTAAGAGAGATGTGTGGAAATAAAAAGAGCGTGGTTGAGAGAGCAGAAGAGGGTGTTTTGAAATGGTTTGGGCACATGGAGAGAATGAGTGAGGAAAGGTTGACCAAGAGGATATATGTGTCGGAGGTGGAGGGAACGAGGAGAAGTGGGAGACCAAATTGGAGGTGGAAAGATGGAGTGAAAAAGATTTTGTGTGATCGGGGCCTGAACATGCAGGAGGGTGAAAGGAGGGCAAGGAATAGAGTGAATTGGAGCGATGTGGTATACCGGGGTTGACGTGCTGTCAGTGGATTGAATCAGGGCATGTGAAGTGTCTGGGGTAAACCATGGAAAGCTGTGTAGGTATGTATATTTGCGTGTGTGGACGTATGTATATACATGTGTATGGGGGTGGGTTGGGCCATTTCTTTCGTCTGTTTCCTTGCGCTACCTCGCAAACGCGGGAGACAGCGGCAAAAAAAAAAAAAAAAAAAAAAAAAATGTACATCCTATGTATACATTGAAATGTATAGGTATGTATATGTGCATGTGTGGATGTATATGTATATACATGTGTATGTGGGTGGGTTGGGCCATTTCTCTCGTCTCTTTCCTTGTGCTACCTCACTAACGCGAGAGATAGCGACAAAGTTTAATAAATATAAAATAAAATACTGTATCAAATAATAAGTATAATCAATTAAATATCATACACTATTATACAAAATTTAATGAAAAATAATGAACTTTTACATACATCTATATTAAGTATGAGTAATTGTACATCAAATTAGAAATCAAATGGTATTTCTAGAGCTTGTTTGTAAGTAGGGGTAGGACAGTCATTGTAAGTCACAGATTTTCGGAATACACAGTGTAACCACAAAGTTAATATAGCACAGCAGTCAATACTTTATATCACAGATATTTCAGTCTGAAAAATTCTGATGAAAGTGAAATCAAAAGAATAAATATTACCATCTTGTACAATCATCAATTCTTTTTACATAAAACTGAATAGGAGGGGAAAATCATCAATTCTTTTTACATAAAACTGAACAGGAGGGAAAAGTTTCCTCTTCAATTCTATCAAAATGAAACATTCTCAAACACTTAAATGGGATGCAGTTGTCACCTCATTATACTAGAAGTTTTACGTATTTCTCATCATGGTCTTCATCATAACATGATAGCACACCCACTGGTGTTCAATAAAACATCACATCATTTAGAATAATGACCTTGCATGCATCAAAGTTACAGAATACCAATCCAGTCAAGCTGTTGTACCACAAGGCCTAACTTAGACATTCAAAATCATGGCATTCCAGTACAGTTCTTTACAATTCTCACACAATCATCCAAAAGCTGAGCACTATAACATTATGTGCAGTAAGCAAGTATGTTAATATGCTTCATGTGGTAGTCACAAGATGTATTAGTAAAACATGGAATGCAAGACCACCACCATTAAAGCACCACAAGTGATGTGCCTTTTATAGGATGCATTTGTGAGGATATCCGACCTGTGTGGAAGAGTATGATTCTCGTCGTAGTCTCTCTGTGTTGTCTGGATCAGCTCTGTAGTAAATACCATTCATGTTGCTGCTGTTGCTGTAGTATCCACTTGGAGCCTGTTATTCATAGTTTTGCTTGGTAACTAATTATTACATAAATGTTGCATTAGTGAAAAAACAGATGTCTACCATGGTGTCAGTCCATCAGAATATACAAATTATAGATATATTCATAATAAGATCTTAATACTAGCTGGATTAAGTATTTCAAGCTTTAGCTGTGCATTACTGTATACCACAAATGTTCAGCATCTTCCATAGTCACAATACAATCAAACTATTCATACAATTCAGCTAAAATCTATAACATCAAGAAACACATATTTTGCAAAGGCAGAATTTCAAAATCGGTTCTCTACTGAATAAAATGAATAACAAGAAGTTAGTATGTCTAACTTGGCTTCTAAGATATTTATGGACAATGGCACAAGCAAGCACAATGCAAACAGGACAAGGTGCATCAGGATGCAATGAACTCTGAGTGTCTCTAGCTGCACATACATGATCAAATATATTTGTAATCCCACACCAGTATGTGGTACTGCATAAGGAGAGGAAAATGTCATAAGTATACTTAATTCAAATGTTTACTCTAGTTCTTGACTACAGTAAAAGAAAATTGACATAAGTCATGTAAAAACAGCAGGTTGAAAGTGAGACTTCTTTTTGTATTTGAAAAATTCATAAACCACATACATATTAGGCATAAGACTTATTAGAGATGGAAGCATAAACATCAATCAAATGGATATCAAATCTACCAAACATGACTAATCCCCATACAAAGGAGTGGCAACCTGTTTTAAGCCAAATTGACTTTAAGTCAAGTCTCCCTTCAGGAGTCACATCACCTTGTTAGAGGTAACACAGCAGCTAGCTTTTCAATTGGACTTGCCAATTTAGAAAAAAAGAAAAGGCAACACAAATGGGAGGCTTACACATATATGTTCCTATGATTCAAGCGCTCAAACAAAACAAATTTCTTAAACAGTGATTTTTAGTACTAAGAATTGTATCTCATGACTCAAATTACACAGTAATCTACCAAAGGTGATGGTAGGCAGCCCCCATTTCCTAATATCATTTAAAGCAATCAATTTCTTGAGATAAAATGAAGACCAAATAATAATCATATAGACTTTTGTCCAGCCACTTGTCTATCTTTCTAAATCAGCAACACAAGTTTGAAGTTTAAGGGTATCTTAGTAATATATATATTTATTTATTTATCTATTTATTTTGCTTTGTCGCTGTCTCCCGCGTTCGCGAGGTAGCGCAAGGAAACAGACAAAAGAAATGGCCCAACCCACCCCCATACACAATGTATATACATACACGTCCACACACGCAAATATACATACCTATACATCTCAATGTACACATATATATACACGCACAGACACATACATATATACCCATGCACACAATTCACACTGTCTGCCTTTATTCATTCCCATCGCCACCTTCGCCACACATAGAATACCATCCCCCTCCCCCCTCATGTGTGCAAGGTAGCACTAGGAAAAGACAACAAAGGCCCCATCCGATCACACTCAGTCTCTAGCTGTCATGCAATAATGCCCGAAACCAGAGCTCCCTTTCCACATCCAGGCCCCACACAACTTTCCATGGTTTACCCCAGATGCTTCACATGCCCTGATTCAATCCACTGACAGCACGTCAACCCCGGTATACCACATCGATCCAATTCACTCTATTCCTTGCATGCCTTTCACCCTCCTGCATGTTCAGGCCCTGATCATACAAAATCTTTTTCACTCCATCTTTCCACCTCCAATTTGGTCTCCCACTTCTCCTCGTTCCCTCCACCTCCGACACATATATCCTCTTGGTCAATCTTTCCTCACTTATTTTCTTCATGTGCCCAAACCATTTCAAAACACCCTCTTCTGCTCTCTCAGCCATGCTCTTTTTATTTCCACACATCTCTCTTACCCTTACATTACTTACTCGATCAAACCAACTCACACCAAACATTGTCCTCAAACATCTCATTTCCAGCACATCCACCCTCCTGCGCACAACTCTATCCATAGCCCACGCCTCGCAACCATACAACATTGTTGGAACCACTATTCCTTCAAACATACCATTTTTGCTTTCCGAGATAATGTTCTCGACTTCCATACATTCTTCAAGGCTCCCATGATTTTCGCCCCCTCCCCCACCCTATGATTCACTTCCGCTTCCATGGTTCCATCTGCTACCAGATCCACTCCCAGATATCTAAAACACTTTACTTCCTCCAGTTTTTCTCCATTCAAACTTACCTCCCAACTGACTTGACCCTCAACCCTACTGTACCTAATACCCTTATGTCTGATCATTTTCTTGTGGAGGCTAAGGTGAAGATTTGTATGGGTTTTCAGAAAAGAAGAGTGAATGTTGGGGTGAAGAGGGTGGTGAGAGTAAGTGAGCTTGGGAAGAAGACTTGTGTGAGGAAGTACCAGGAGAGACTGAGTACAGAATGGAAAAAGGTGAGAACAATGGAGGTAAGGGGAGTGGGGGAGGAATGGGATGTATTTAAGGAATCAGTGATGGATTGCGCAAAAGATGCTTGTGGCATGAGAAGAGTGGGAGGTGGGTTGATTAGAAAGGGTAGTGAGTGGTGGGATGAAGAAGTAGGATTATTAGTGAAAGAGAAGAGAGAGGCATTTGGACGATTTTTGCAGGGAAAAAATGCAATTGAGTGGGAGATGTATAAAAGAAAGAGACAGAGGTCAAGAGAAAGGTGCAAGAGGTGAAAAAGAGGGCAAATGAGAGTTGGGGTGAGAGAGTATCATTAAATTTCACAGAAAATAAAAAGATGTTCTGGAAGGAGGTAAATAAAGTGCGTAAGACAAGGGAGCAAATGGGAACTTCTGTGAAGGGCGCAAATGGGGAGGTGATAACAAGTAGTGGTGATGTGAGAAGAAGATAGAGTAAGTATTTTGAAGATTTGTTGAATGTGTTTGATGATAGAGTGGCAGATATAGGGTGTTTTGGTCGAGGTGGTGTGCAAAGTGAGAGGGTTAGGGAAACTGATTTGGTAAACAGAGAAGAGGTAGTAAAAGCTTTGCGGAAGATGAAAGCCGGCAAGGCAACAGGTTTGGATGGTATTGCAGTGGAATTTATTAAAAAAGGGGATGACTGTATTGTTGACTGGTTGGTAAGGTTATTTAATGTATGTATGACTCATGGTGAGGTGCCTGAGGATTGGTGGAATGCGTGCATAGTGCCATTGTACAAAGGCAAAGGGGATAAGAGTGAGTGCTCAAATTACAGAGGTATAAGTTTGTTGAGTATTCCTGGTAAATTATATGGGAGGGTATTGATTGAGAGGGTGAAGGCATGTACAGAGCATCAGATTGGGGAAGAGCACTGTGGTTTCAGAAGTGGTAGAGGATGTGTGGATCAGGTGTTTGCTTTGAAGAATGTATGTGAGAAATACTTAGAAAAGCAAATGGATTTGTATGTAGCATTTATGGATCTGGAGAAGGCATATGATAGAGTTGATAGAGATGCTCTGTGGAAGGTATTAAGAATATATGGTGTGGGAGGAAAGTTGTTAGAAGCAGTGAAAAGTTTTTATCGAGGATGTAAGGCATGTGTATGTGTAGGAAGAGAGGAAAGTGATTGGTTCTCAGTGAATGTAGGTTTACGGCAGGGGTGTGTGATGTCTCCATGGTTGTTTAATTTGTTTATGGATGGGGTTGTTAGGGAGGTAAATGCAAGAGTTTTGGAAAGAGGGGCAAGTATGAAGTCTGTTGGGGATGAGAGAGCTTGGGAAGTGAGTCAGTTGTTGTTCGCTGATGATACAGCGTTGGTGGCTGATTCATGTGAGAAACTGCAGAAGCTGGTGACTGAGTTTGGTAAAGTGTGTGAAGAAGAAAGTTAAGAGTAAATGTGAATAAGAGCAAGGTTATTAGGTACAGTAGGGTTGAGGGTCAAGTCAATTGGGAGGTGAGTTTGAATGGAGAAAAACTGGAGGAAGTGAAGTGTTTTAGATATCTGGGAGTGGATCTGGCAGCGGATGGAACCATGGAAGCGGAAGTGGATCATAGGGTGGGGGAGGGGGCGAAAATTCTGGGGGCCTTGAAGAATGTCTGGAAGTCGAGAACATTATCTCGGAAAGCAGAAATGGGTATGTTTGAAGGAATAGTGGTTCCAACAATGTTGTATGGTTGCGAGGCGTGGGCTATGGATAGAGTTGTGCGCAGGAGGATGGATGTGCTGGAAATGAGATGTTTGAGGACAATGTGTGGTGTGAGGTGGTTTGATCGAGTGAGTAACGTAAGGGTAAGAGAGATGTGTGGAAATAAAAAGAGCGTGGTTGAGAGAGCAGAAGAGGGTGTTTTGAAGTGGTTTGGGCACATGGAGAGAATGAGTGAGGAAAGATTGACCAAGAGGATATATGTGTCGGAGGTGGAGGGAACGAGGAGAAGAGGGAGACCAAATTGGAGGTGGAAAGATGGAGTGAAAAAGATTTTGTGTGATCGGGGCCTGAACATGCAGGAGGGTGAAAGGAGGGCAAGGAATAGAGTGAATTGGAGCGATGTGGTATACCGGGGTTGACGTGCTGTCAGTGGATTGAATCAAGGCATGTGAAGCGTCTGGGGTAAACCATGGAAAGCTGTGTAGGTATGTATATTTGCGTGTGTGGACGTATGTATATACATGTGTATGGGGGGGGTTGGGCCATTTCTTTCGTCTGTTTCCTTGCGCTACCTCGCAAACGCGGGAGACAGCGACAAAGTATATAAAAAAAAAAAAAAAAAAAGTTTGTTGAGTATTCCTGGTAAATTATATGGGAGGATATTGATTGAGAGGGTGAAGGCATGTATAGAGCATCAGATTGGGAAGAACAGTGTGGTTTCAGAAGTGGTAGAGGATGTGTGGATCAGGTGTTTGCTTTGAAGATTGTATGTGAGAAATACTTAGAAAAACAAATGGATTTGTATGTAGCACTTATGGATCTGGAGAAGGCATATGATAGAGTTGATAGAGATGCTCTCTGGAAGGTATTACGAATATATGGTGTGGGAGTCAAGTTGTTAGAAGCAGTGAAAAGTTTTTATCGAGGATGTAAGGCATGTGTACGTGTAGGAAGAGAGGAAAGTGATTGGTTCTCAGTGAATGTAGGTTTGCGGCAGGGGTGTGTGATGTCTCCATGGTTGTTTAAGTTGTTTATGGATGGGGTTGTTAGGGAGGTGAATGCAAGAGTTTTGGAAAGAGGGGCAAGTATGAAGTCTGTTGTGGATGAGAGAGCTTTGGAAGTGAGTCAGTTGTTGTTCGCTGATGATACGGCGCTGGTGGCTGATTCATGTGAGAAACTGCAGAAGCTGGTGACTGAGTTTGGTAAAGTGTGTGAAAGAAGAAAGTTAAGAGTAAATGTGAATAAGAGCAAGGTTATTAGGTACAGTAGGGTTGAGGGTCAAGTCAATTGGGAGGTAAGTTTGAATGGAGAAAAACTGGAGGAAGTAAAGTGTTTTAGATATCTGGGAGTGGATCTGGCAACGGATGGAACCATGGAAGCGGAAGTGGATCATACGGTGGGGGAGGGGGCGAAAATCCTGGGAGCCTTGAAGAATGTGTGGAAGTCGAGAACATTATCTCGGAAAGCAAAAATGGGTATGTTTGAAGGAATAGTTGTTCCAACAATGTTGTATGGTTGCGAGGCGTGGGCTATGGATAGAGTTGTGCGCAGGAGGATGGATGTGCTGGAAATGAGATGTTTGAGGACAATGTGTGGTGTGAGGTGGTTTGATCGAGTAAGTAACGTAAGGGTAAGAGAGATGTGTGGAAATAAAAAGAGCGTGGTTGAGAGAGCAGAAGAGGGTGGAGAGAATGAGTGAGGAAAGATTGACCAAGAGGATATATGTGTCGGAGGTGGAGGGAACGAGGAGAAGTGGGAGACCAAATTGGAGGTGGAAAGATGGAGTGAAAAAGATTTTGTGTGATCGGGGCCTGAACATGCACGAGGGTGAAAGGAGGGCAAGGAATAGAGTGAATTGGAGCGATGTGGTATACCGGGGTTGACGTGCTGTCAGTGGATTGAATCAAGGCATGTGAAGCGTCTGGGGTAAACCATGGAAAGCTGTGTAGGTATGTATATTTGTGTGTGTGTGGACGTATGTATATACATGTGTATGGGGTGGGTTGGGCCATTTCTTTCGTCTGTTTCCTTGCGCTACCTCGCAAACGCGGGAGACAGCGACAAAGCAAAAAATATATATATATATATATATATATATATATATATATATATATATACGTGTTAATTGACAGGCGCACGAAAGAGAAACTTTTGGATGTTAATGTGCTGAGAGGTGCAACTGGAGGGATGTCTGATCATTATCTTGTGGAGGCTAAGGTGAAGATTTGGGGTTTTCAGAAAAGAAGAGTGAATGTTGGGGTGAAGAGGGTGGTGAGAGTAAGTGAGCTTGGGAAGGAGACTTGTGTGAGGAAGTAACAAGAGAGACTGAGTACAGAATGGAAAAAGGTGAGAATAACGGAAGTAAGGGGAGTGGGGGAGGAATGGGATGTATTTAGGGAATCAGTGATGGATTGCGCAAAAGATGCTTGTGGCATGAGAAGAGTGGGAGGTGGGTTGATTAGAGAGGGTAGTGAGTGGTGGGATGAAGAAGTAAGATTATTAGTGAAAGAGAAGAGAGAGGCATTTGGACGATTTTTGCAGGGAAAAAATGCAATTGAGTGGGAGATGTATAAAAGAAAGAGACAGGAGGTCAAGAGAAAGGTGCAAGAGGTGAAAAAGAGGGCAAATGAGAGTTGGGGTGAGAGAGTATCATTAAATTTTAGGGAGAATAAAAAGATGTTTTGGCAGGAGGTAAATAAAGTGCGTAAGACAAGGGAGCAAATGGGAACTTCTGTGAAGGGCGCAAATGGGGAGGTGATAACAAGTAGTGGTGATGTGAGAAGAAGATAGAGTAAGTATTTTGAAGATTTGTTGAATGTGTTTGATGATAGAGTGGCAGATATAGGGTGTTTTGGTCGAGGTGGTGTGCAAAGTGAGAGGGTTAGGGAAACTGATTTGGTAAACAGAGAAGAGGTAGTAAAAGCTTTGCGGAAGATGAAAGCCGGCAAGGCAACAGGTTTGGATGGTATTGCAGTGGAATTTATTAAAAAAGGGGATGACTGTATTGTTGACTGGTTGGTAAGGTTATTTAATGTATGTATGACTCATGGTGAGGTGCCTGAGGATTGGTGGAATGCGTGCATAGTGCCATTGTACAAAGGCAAAGGGGATAAGAGTGAGTGCTCAAATTACAGAGGTATAAGTTTGTTGAGTATTCCTGGTAAATTATATGGGAGGGTATTGATTGAGAGGGTGAAGGCATGTACAGAGCATCAGATTGGGGAAGAGCACTGTGGTTTCAGAAGTGGTAGAGGATGTGTGGATCAGGTGTTTGCTTTGAAGAATGTATGTGAGAAATACTTAGAAAAGCAAATGGATTTGTATGTAGCATTTATGGATCTGGAGAAGGCATATGATAGAGTTGATAGAGATGCTCTGTGGAAGGTATTAAGAATATATGGTGTGGGAGGAAAGTTGTTAGAAGCAGTGAAAAGTTTTTATCGAGGATGTAAGGCATGTGTATGTGTAGGAAGAGAGGAAAGTGATTGGTTCTCAGTGAATGTAGGTTTACGGCAGGGGTGTGTGATGTCTCCATGGTTGTTTAATTTGTTTATGGATGGGGTTGTTAGGGAGGTAAATGCAAGAGTTTTGGAAAGAGGGGCAAGTATGAAGTCTGTTGGGGATGAGAGAGCTTGGGAAGTGAGTCAGTTGTTGTTCGCTGATGATACAGCGTTGGTGGCTGATTCATGTGAGAAACTGCAGAAGCTGGTGACTGAGTTTGGTAAAGTGTGTGGAAGAAGAAAGTTAAGAGTAAATGTGAATAAGAGCAAGGTTATTAGGTACAGTAGGGTTGAGGGTCAAGTCAATTGGGAGGTGAGTTTGAATGGAGAAAAACTGGAGGAAGTGAAGTGTTTTAGATATCTGGGAGTGGATCTGGCAGCGGATGGAACCATGGAAGCGGAAGTGGATCATAGGGTGGGGGAGGGGGCGAAAATTCTGGGGGCCTTGAAGAATGTGTGGAAGTCGAGAACATTATCTCGGAAAGCAAAAATGGGTATGTTTGAAGGAATAGTGGTTCCAACAATGTTGTATGGTTGCGAGGCGTGGGCTATGGATAGAGTTGTGCGCAGGAGGATGGATGTGCTGGAAATGAGATGTTTGAGGACAATGTGTGGTGTGAGGTGGTTTGATCGAGTGAGTAACGTAAGGGTAAGAGAGATGTGTGGAAATAAAAAGAGCGTGGTTGAGAGAGCAGAAGAGGGTGTTTTGAAGTGGTTTGGGCACATGGAGAGAATGAGTGAGGAAAGATTGACCAAGAGGATATATGTGTCGGAGGTGGAGGGAACGAGGAGAAGAGGGAGACCAAATTGGAGGTGGAAAGATGGAGTGAAAAAGATTTTGTGTGATCGGGGCCTGAACATGCAGGAGGGTGAAAGGAGGGCAAGGAATAGAGTGAATTGGAGCGATGTGGTATACCGGGGTTGACGTGCTGTCAGTGGATTGAATCAAGGCATGTGAAGCGTCTGGGGTAAACCATGGAAAGCTGTGTAGGTATGTATATTTGCGTGTGTGGACGTATGTATATACATGTGTATGGGGGGGGTTGGGCCATTTCTTTCGTCTGTTTCCTTGCGCTACCTCGCAAACGCGGGAGACAGCGACAAAGTATATAAAAAAAAAAAAAAAAAAAGTTTGTTGAGTATTCCTGGTAAATTATATGGGAGGATATTGATTGAGAGGGTGAAGGCATGTATAGAGCATCAGATTGGGAAGAACAGTGTGGTTTCAGAAGTGGTAGAGGATGTGTGGATCAGGTGTTTGCTTTGAAGATTGTATGTGAGAAATACTTAGAAAAACAAATGGATTTGTATGTAGCACTTATGGATCTGGAGAAGGCATATGATAGAGTTGATAGAGATGCTCTCTGGAAGGTATTACGAATATATGGTGTGGGAGTCAAGTTGTTAGAAGCAGTGAAAAGTTTTTATCGAGGATGTAAGGCATGTGTACGTGTAGGAAGAGAGGAAAGTGATTGGTTCTCAGTGAATGTAGGTTTGCGGCAGGGGTGTGTGATGTCTCCATGGTTGTTTAAGTTGTTTATGGATGGGGTTGTTAGGGAGGTGAATGCAAGAGTTTTGGAAAGAGGGGCAAGTATGAAGTCTGTTGTGGATGAGAGAGCTTTGGAAGTGAGTCAGTTGTTGTTCGCTGATGATACGGCGCTGGTGGCTGATTCATGTGAGAAACTGCAGAAGCTGGTGACTGAGTTTGGTAAAGTGTGTGAAAGAAGAAAGTTAAGAGTAAATGTGAATAAGAGCAAGGTTATTAGGTACAGTAGGGTTGAGGGTCAAGTCAATTGGGAGGTAAGTTTGAATGGAGAAAAACTGGAGGAAGTAAAGTGTTTTAGATATCTGGGAGTGGATCTGGCAACGGATGGAACCATGGAAGCGGAAGTGGATCATACGGTGGGGGAGGGGGCGAAAATCCTGGGAGCCTTGAAGAATGTGTGGAAGTCGAGAACATTATCTCGGAAAGCAAAAATGGGTATGTTTGAAGGAATAGTTGTTCCAACAATGTTGTATGGTTGCGAGGCGTGGGCTATGGATAGAGTTGTGCGCAGGAGGATGGATGTGCTGGAAATGAGATGTTTGAGGACAATGTGTGGTGTGAGGTGGTTTGATCGAGTAAGTAACGTAAGGGTAAGAGAGATGTGTGGAAATAAAAAGAGCGTGGTTGAGAGAGCAGAAGAGGGTGGAGAGAATGAGTGAGGAAAGATTGACCAAGAGGATATATGTGTCGGAGGTGGAGGGAACGAGGAGAAGTGGGAGACCAAATTGGAGGTGGAAAGATGGAGTGAAAAAGATTTTGTGTGATCGGGGCCTGAACATGCACGAGGGTGAAAGGAGGGCAAGGAATAGAGTGAATTGGAGCGATGTGGTATACCGGGGTTGACGTGCTGTCAGTGGATTGAATCAAGGCATGTGAAGCGTCTGGGGTAAACCATGGAAAGCTGTGTAGGTATGTATATTTGTGTGTGTGTGGACGTATGTATATACATGTGTATGGGGTGGGTTGGGCCATTTCTTTCGTCTGTTTCCTTGCGCTACCTCGCAAACGCGGGAGACAGCGACAAAGCAAAAAATATATATATATATATATATATATATATATATATATATATATATATATACGTGTTAATTGACAGGCGCACGAAAGAGAAACTTTTGGATGTTAATGTGCTGAGAGGTGCAACTGGAGGGATGTCTGATCATTATCTTGTGGAGGCTAAGGTGAAGATTTGGGGTTTTCAGAAAAGAAGAGTGAATGTTGGGGTGAAGAGGGTGGTGAGAGTAAGTGAGCTTGGGAAGGAGACTTGTGTGAGGAAGTAACAAGAGAGACTGAGTACAGAATGGAAAAAGGTGAGAATAACGGAAGTAAGGGGAGTGGGGGAGGAATGGGATGTATTTAGGGAATCAGTGATGGATTGCGCAAAAGATGCTTGTGGCATGAGAAGAGTGGGAGGTGGGTTGATTAGAGAGGGTAGTGAGTGGTGGGATGAAGAAGTAAGATTATTAGTGAAAGAGAAGAGAGAGGCATTTGGACGATTTTTGCAGGGAAAAAATGCAATTGAGTGGGAGATGTATAAAAGAAAGAGACAGGAGGTCAAGAGAAAGGTGCAAGAGGTGAAAAAGAGGGCAAATGAGAGTTGGGGTGAGAGAGTATCATTAAATTTTAGGGAGAATAAAAAGATGTTTTGGCAGGAGGTAAATAAAGTGCGTAAGACAAGGGAGCAAATGGGAACTTCAGTGAAGGGCGCAAATGGGGAGGTGATAACAAGTAGTGGTGATGTGAGAAGGAGATGGAGTGAGTATTTTGAAGGTTTGTTGAATGTGTTTGATGATAGAGTGGGAGATATAGGGTGTCTTGGTCGAGGTGGTGTGCAAAGTGAGAGGGTTGGGGAAAATGATTTGGTAAACAGAGAAGAGGTAGTAAAAGCTTTGCGGAAGATGAAAGCCGGCAAGGCAGCAGGTTTGGATGGTATTGCAGTGGAATTTATTAAAAAAGGGGGTGACTGTATTGCTGACTGGTTGGTAAGGTTATTTAATGTATGTATGACTCATGGTGAGGTGCCTGAGGATTGGCAGAATGCGTGCATAGTGCCATTGTACAAAGGCAAAGGGGATAAGAGTGAGTGCTCAAATTACAGAGGTATAAGTTTGTTGAGTATTCCTGGTAAATTATATGGGAGGGTATTGATTGAGAGGGTGAAGGCATGTACAGAGCATCAGACTGGGGAAGAGCAGTGTGGTTTCAGAAGTGGTAGAGGATGTGTGGATCAGGTGTTTGCTTTGAAGAATGTATGTGAGAAATACTTAGAAAAGCAAATGGATTTGTATGTAGCATTTATGGATCTAGAGAAGGCATATGATAGAGTTGATAGAGATGCTCTGTGGAAGGTATTAAGAATATATCGTGTGGGTGGCAAGTTGTTAGAAGCAGTGAAAAGTTTTTATCGAGGATGTAAGGCATGTGTACGTGTAGGAAGAGAGGAAAGTGACTGGTTCTCAGTGAATGTAGGTTTGCGGCAGGGGTGTGTGATGTCTCCATGGTTGTTTAATTTGTTTATGGATGGGGTTGTTAGGGAGGTGAATGCAAGAGTTTTGGAAAGAGGGGCAAGAATGAAGTCTGTTGTGGATGAGAGAGCTTGGGAAGTGAGTCAGTTGTTGTTCGCTGATGGTACAGCGCTGGTGGCTGATTCATGTGAGAAATTGCAGAAGCTGGTGACTGAGTTTAGTAAAGTGTGTGAAAGAAGGAAGTTAAGAGTAAATGTGAATAAGAGCAAGGTTATTAGGTTCAGTAGGGTTGAGGGCCAAGTCAATTGGGAGGTAAGTTTGAATGGAGAACTGGAGGAAGTAAAGTGTTTTAGATATCTGGGAGTGGATCTGGCAGCAGATGGAACCATGGAAGCGGAAGTGAATCATAGGGTGGGGGAGCGGGCGAAAATCCTGGGAGCGTTGAAGAATGTGTGGAAGTCGAGAACATTATCTTGGAAAGCAAAAATGGCTATGTTTGAAGGAATAGTGGTTCCAACAAAGTTGTATGGTTGCGAGGCATGGGCTATGGACAGAGTTGTGCGCAGGAGGGTGGATGTACTGGAAATGAGATGTTTGAGGACAATGTGTGGTGTGAGGTGGTTTGATCGAGTAAGTAATGTAAGGGTAAGAGAGATGTGTGGAAATAAAAAGAGCGTGGTTGAAAGAGCAGAAGAGGGTGTTTTGAAATGGTTTGGGCACATGGAGAGAATGAGTGAGGAAAGATTGATGAAGAGGATATATGTGTCAGAGGAGGAGGGAACGAGGAGAAGTGGGAGACCAAATTGGAGGTGGAAAGATGGAGTGAAAAAGATTTTGAGTGATCGGGGCTGAACATGCTGGAGGGTGAAAGGCGGGCAAGGAATAGAGTGAATTGGATCGATGTGGTTTACCGGGGTTGACGTGCTGTCAGTGGATTGAATCAGGGCATGTGAAGCGTCTGGGGTAAACCATGGAAAGCTGTGTAGGTATGTATATTTGCATGTGTGGATGTATGTATATACATGTGTATGGGGGGGGGGTTGGGCCATTTCTTTCGTCTGTTTCCTTGCGCTACCTCGCAAACGCGGGAGACAGCGACAAAGTATAATAAAAAAAAAAAATATATATATATATATATATATATATATGGTTTCCGACTAGAGAAATGTAAATACATAATCTTTTAAAACACAATATATGTCTTAAGCCAGATATTCTGGAAAATCAGGATTGATTCTTGTCTAAAACTTACAAAATACAATAAACTCTTAAAAATCTAAAAATTGAGGAACACCACCTTGCACATCTGTTATAGCAGATCCCAATAGCTCTCGTATTAATTACGAAGTGCATCCCACCAGAGCCTGTAAAGCTATTAGACTATCACATGATCTATGTAAGTTTGAGGATTCCCATCCAGCAGCACTATAAATTAGTAAGTAAACCCATAATATCTTTACTTTATGTAGCAGAAATTTATCTGGACTACTGACAGGGTAAACAAATCATAACTAGACTTCAATTGGCATCATTCAACAAGATAAAGAGCAATGAATACACTATCAGTTATGTAATACCTGCAAAACTTATGTACAACATGGAAAATTCAGTTCTAGTGAGTGAAAATTTCAGTACCTAAAATATTTACTGTATCATAAGCTTTCTCTAGTTTTCAGAAAAGGATCATGAAAAGGCTTTCATAGCCAGTTCTAGTGGAACAATAAAAACATCTAAATTAGGTATTTCCTCCTAAATCATAAATTGCAGCAATGGCATACTGAGATTATCAATACTCAAAAGGTTTCTTCCCCGAAACATGAATTCCATTTTGAGGTATACCTTACTCTTAATATAAAGGTTATTTATATCTATTATACTTAACTGCCGTCTCCAGTATCAGCAAGGTAGTGCAAGGAAACAGACGAGGAATGGCCCAACCCACCCACATACTCATGCATATACATAAACACCCACACACACACATATACATACATAAATATTTCAACGTATACATACATATACATACACAGACGCATACATATATACACATGTACATATCACATACTTACTGCCTTCATCCATTCCCATCGCCACCTCGCCACACACGAAATAGCATCCCCCCCTCCAGCAAGGCAGTGCCAGAAAGACAGAAAGACCACATTCGTTCACACTCAGTCTCTAGCTGTCATGTGTAATGCACTGAAACCACAGCTCCCTTTCCACATCCAGGCCCCACAGACCTTTCCATGGTTTGCCCCAGATGCTTCACATGCCCTGGTTCAATCCATTGACAGCACGTCGACCCCGGTATAGCACTTCGTTCCAATTCACTCTATTCCTTGCACACCTTTCACCCTCCTGTATGTTCAGGCCCTGATTGCTCAAAATCCTTTTCACTCCATCCTTCCACCTCCAATTTGGTCTCCCACTTCTCCTTCATCCCTCTACCTCTGACACATATATCCACTTTGTCAATCTTTCCTCTCATTCTCTCCATGTGTCTAAACCATTTCAACACACCCTCTTCTGTTCTCTCAACCACATTCTTTTTATTACCACACATCTCTATTACCCTCTCATTACTTACTTGATCAAATCAACTCACACAACATATTGTCCTCAAACATTTTACTTCCAACACATCCACCCTCCTCGGCACAACCTTATCTATAGCCCATGCCTCGCAACCATGTAACATTGTTGGAACCACTACTCCTTCAAACAACCATTTTTGCTGGACCAATTAAGTCACTACAGACCTCAGACTTTGCAAGGGTGATGAAATTAAATCATTCTACTCGACTGAAAAAGATTTGGATAATTCTCTTGACTATACAGCAATGAAAACTAATGAATGGAAAAAATGTAGTAAGTGGCTTTAAGAAAAGCTTGAAAAAGATTCCAATAAAGCTATTCACAAAGAACAAGCTGAGTTTCCATTCTGAGGCACAAGACCTAATTCAAGACAAGTGGTCTGCAACTGCAAAATAATATCAATTCCAGGACTGTAGTAAATTAAGCCCTCTAAAATTAGTCATAAATTCTTTGCAAAGACAGGGAGATCACATGCCCTCCAATCTTGATATGCAGCATTTCGCATCATAAAAAGCCTTAGAACCTTAGGAATGAGAGTGAAAGAGAACATAAGAAATCTCCTGATGGAAAATGCATATGCTTACTGCATTAGCACTGGATCAAACCAAAACAAAGATTCTTTTTTAACATTATGGTTGTTGGATCTTATTCCATTAACAATACAATAATGAGGAAAATAAGATACTGAAAGTAAATAAAGATTAATCTTTCCCAAATGAAGGAAAGCTACAAAACTTAGATAACTCAAAAGAATCTCTAATAAACCCAACTTTAAATTCATTGTCCCTTTGGTTTTCTCTCTGATACTTCCAAGTACAAAACTAGTTAAGTTTCTGTTGGGTAAATCTGACATTTTCTTCTACATAACAAAAATGGATAAAAAACACGAATGGTTCTCTACACTGACAATACGGTATGGCCTTTTAAAAGAATAAGCAAAAATTTGTTACACCATAAGAATACTTCCTTGCAATTCTCAAGAAAATTGCCTTCTGATTCAAACACTGATTTTTACTTTAGTTTCATACCTCTTTGAAGACATTTTTATGGCAAACTTTTTGTGTCAAATGAAAATATCAAAATTTCACAAAATAATTAAGAGTAAGGAAATCAAACACATTCTTTGAGATAAAAGAAATCAACTAAAGGTAATGAACAAAGTCAATATTCAAGATTAATTCAATGCTGAACCTTGAACTGACCCTCATCTTTTCCAACTATAAACCTAAACTGGAAAAATCTTAAGTGATCAAAACTTCCCCCAAATAAAACTTTTATCTCTAGAAAAAATTCTGCAAAATTCCCATCCTCTAAGATTAAGCAATATAAAACTTCTACTGAATCAACCATCTTGAATTTTACTCCCATTATACCTTGGGAAGTGAGTCAGTTGTTGCTCGCTGATGATACAGCGCTGGTGGCTGATTCATGTGAGAAACTGCAGAAGCTGGAGACTGAGTTTGGTAAAGTGTGTGAAAGAATAAAGTTGAGGGTAAATGTGAATAAGAGCAAGGTTATTAGGTACAGTAGGGTTGAGGGTCAAGTCAATTGGGGGTAAGTTTAAATGGAGAAAAACTGGAGGAAGTAAAGTGTTTTAGATATCTGGGAGTGGATTTGGCAGTGGATGGAACCATGGAAGCAGAAGTGAATCACAGGGTGGGGGAGGGGGCGAAAATTCGGGGAGCCTTGAAGAATGTGTGGAAGTCGAGAACATCATCTCCGAAATCAAAAATGGGTATGTTTGAAGGAATAGTAGTTCCAACAATGTTGTATGGTTGCAAGGCATGGGCTAAGAATAGAGTTGTGTGCAGGAGGGTGGATGTGCTGGAAATGAGATGTTTGAGGACAATATGTGGTGTGAGGTGGTGTGATCAAGTAAGTAATAATACGGTAAGAAAGATGTGTGGTAATAAAAAGAGTGTGGTTGAGAGAGCAAAAGAGGGTGTTTTGAAATGGTTTGGTCACATGGAGAGAATGAGTGGGGAAAGATTGAAAAAGATGATATATGTGTCAGAGGTGGAGGGAACGAGAAGTGGGAGACCAAATTGGAGGTGGAAAGATGGAGTGAAAAAGATTTTGAGTGATCAGGGCCTGAACATGCAGGAGGGTGAAAGGCGTGAAAGGAATAGAGTGAATTGGATCGATGTGGTATACCAAGGTCGATGCGCTGTCAATGGATTGAACCAGGGCATGTGAAGTCTGGGGTAAACCATGGAAAGTTCTGTGGGGCCTGGATGTGGAAAGGAAGCTGTGGTTTCAGTGCATTATTACATGACACCTAGAGAGTGAGTGTGAACGAAAGGGGCCTTTATTGTATTTTCCTAGCGCTACCTCGCACACTTGAGGGGGTAGGGGGATGCTATTTCATGTGTGGCGAGGTGGCGATGGGAATGAATAAAGGCAGACAGTATGAATCATGTACATGTGTATATATGTATATGTCTGTTTGTGTATATATATGTATACGTTGAGATGTGTAGGTATGTATATTTGCGTGTGTAGATATATATGTATGTGAGGGGGTTGGGTCACTCTTTCGTCTGTTTCCTGCGCTACCTCGCTAACGCACGAGACAGCGACAAAGCAAAATAAAATAAATATAAGAATATATTTTTTTTTTTCTGCTTTGTCGCTGTCTCCCGCGTTTGCGAGGTAGCGCAAGGAAACAGACGAAAGAAATGGCCCAACCCACCCCCATACACATGTATATACATACGTCCACACACGCAAATATACATACCTACACAGCTTTCCATGGTTTACCCCAGACGCTTCACATGCCTTGATTCAATCCACTGACAGCACGTCAACCCTGGTATACCACATCGCTCCAATTCACTCTATTCCTTGCCCTCCTTTCACCCTCCTGCATGTTCAGGCCCCGATCACACAAAATCTTTTTCACTCCATCTTTCCACCTCCAATTTGGTCTCCCTCTTCTCCTCGTTCCCTCCACCTCCGACACATATATCCTCTTGGTCAATCTTTCCTCACTCATTCTCTCCATGTGCCCAAACCATTTCAAAACACCCTCTTCTGCTCTCTCAAGCTCGCTCTTTTTATTTCCACACATCTCTCTTACCCTTACGTTACTTACTCGATCAAACCACCTCACACCACACATTGTCCTCAAACATCTCATTTCCAGCACATCCATCCTCCTGCGCACAACTCTATCCATAGCCCACGCCTCGCAACCATACAACATTGTTGGAACCACTATTCCTTCAAACATACCCATTTTTGCTTTCCGAGATAATGTTCTCGACTTCCACACATTCTTCAAGGCTCCCAGAATTTTCGCCCCCTCCCCCACCCTATGATCCACTTCCGCTTCCATGGTTCCATCCGTTGCCAGATCCACTCCCAGATATCTAAAACACTTCACTTCCTCCAGTTTTTCTCCATTCAAACTCACCTCCCAATTGACTTGACCCTCAACCCTACTGTACCTAATAACCTTGCTCTTATTCACATTTACTCTTAACTTTCTTCTTTCACACACTTTACCAAACTCAGTCACCAGCTTCTGCAGTTTCTAACATGAATCAGCCACCAGCGCTGTATCATCAGCGAACAACAAATGACTCACTTCCCAAGCTCTCTCATCCACAACAGACTTCATACTTGCCCCTCTTTCCAAAACTCTTGCATTCACCTCCCTAACAACCCCATCCATAAACAAATTAAACAACCATGGAGACATCACACACCCCTGCCGCGAAACTACATTCACTGAGAACCAATCACTTTCCTCTCTTCCTACACGTACACATGCCTTACATCCTCGATAAAAACTTTTCACTGCTTCTAACAACGCCACATATTCTTAATACCTTCCACAGAGAATCTCTATCAACTCTATCATAAGCCTTCTCCAGATCCATAAATGCTACATACAAATCCATTTGCTTTTCTAAGTATTTCTCACATACATTCTTCAAAGCAAACACCTGATCCACACATCCTCTACCACTTCTGAAACCACACTGCTCTTCCCCAATCTGATGCTCTGTACATGCCTTCACCTCTCAATCAATACCCTTCCATATAATTTACCAGGAATACTCAACAAACTTATACCTCTGTAATTTGAGCACTCACTCTTATACCCTTTGCCTTTGTACAATGGCACTATGCACGCATTCCACCAATCCTCAGGCACCTCACCATGAGTCATACATACATCAAATAACCTTACCAACCAGTCAACAATACAGTCACCCCCTTTTTTAATAAATTCCACTGCAATACCATCCAAACCTGCTGCCTTGTCGGCTTTCATCTTCCGCAAAGCTTTCACTACCTCTTCTCTGTTTACCAAATCATTTTCCCTAACCCTCTCACTTTGCACACCACCTCGACCAAAACACCCTATATCTGCCACTCTATCATCAAACACATTCAACAAACCTTCAAAATACTCATTCCATCTCCTTCTCACATCACCACTACTTGTTATCACCTCCCCATTTGCGCCCTTCACTGAAGTTCCCATTTGCTCCCTTGTCTTACGCACTTTATTTACCTCCTTCCAGAACATCTTTTTATTCTCCCTAAAATTTAATGATACTCTCTCACCCCAACTCTCATTTGCCCTCTTTTTCACCTCTTGCACCTTTCTCTTGACCTCCTGTCTCTTTCTTTTATACATCTCCCACTCAATTGCATTTTTTCCCTGCAAAAATCTTCCAAATGCCTCTCTCTTCTCTTTCACTGATAATCTTACTTCTTCATCCCACCACTCACTACCCTTTCTAATCAACCCACCTCCCACTCTTCTCATGCCACAAGCATCTTTTGCGCAATCCATCACTGATTCCCTAAATACATCCCATTCCTCTCCCACTCCCCTTACTTCCATTGTTCTCACCTTTTTCCATTCTGTACTCAGTCTCTCCTGGTACTTCCCCACACAAGTCTCCTTCCCAAGCTCACTTACTCTCACCACCCTCTTCATCCCAACATTCACTCTTCTTTTCTGAAAACCCATACAAATCTTCACCTTAGCCTCCACAAGATAATGATCAGACATCCCTCCAGTTGCACCTCTCAGCACATTAACATCCAAAAGTCTCTCTTTCGCACGCCTGTCAATTAACACGTAATCCAATAACGCTCTCTGGCCATCCCTCCTACTTACATACGTATACTTATGTATATCTCGCTTTTTAAACCAGGTATTCCCAATCACCAGTCCTTTTTCAGCACATAAATCTACAAGCTCTTCACCATTTCCATTTACAACACTGAACACCCCATGTATACCAATTATTCCCTCAACTGCCACATTACTCACCTTTGCATTCAAATCACCCAAACCTTGAAGCCTTGAAGAATGTGTGGAAGTCGAGAACATTATCTCGGAAAGCAAAAATGGCTATGTTTGAAGGAATAGTGGTTCCAACAATGTTGTATGGTTGTGAGGCGTGGGCTATGGATAGAGTTGTGCGCAGGAGGATGGATGTGCTGGAAATGAGATGTTTGAGGACAATGTGTGGTGTGAGGTGGTTTGATCGAGTAAGTAACGTAAGGGTAAGAGAGATGTGTGGAAATAAAAAGAGCGTGGTTGAGAGAGCAGAAGAGGGTGTTTTGAAATGGTCTGGGCACATGGAGAGAATGAGTGAGGAAAGATTGACCAAGAGGATATATGTGTTGGAGGTGGAGGGAACGAGGAGAAGTGGGAGACCAAATTGGAGGTGGAAAGATGGAGTGAAAAAGATTTTGTGTGATCGGGGCCTGAACATGCAGGAGGGTGAAAGGAGGGCAAGGAATAGAGTGAATTGGATCGATGTGGTATACCGGGGTCGACGTGCTGTCAATGGATTGAATCAGGGTATGTGAAGCTTCTGGGGTAAACCATAGAAAGTTTTGTGGGGCCTAGATGTGGAATGGGAGCTATGGTTTTGGGCATTATTACATGACAGCTAGAGACTGAGTGTGTACGTATGGTGCCTTTGTTGTCTTTTCCTAGCGCTACCTCGCACACATGAGGGGGGAGGGGGATGTTATTCCATGTGTGGTGAGGTCGCGATGTGAATAAATAAAGGCAGACAGTATGAATTATGTACATGTGTGTATATATGTATCTGTCTGTGTGTGTACATGTATGTGTACATTGAGATGTATATGTATGCATATTTGCGTGTGTGGACGTGTATGTATATACATGTGTATGGGGGTGGGTTGGGCCATTTCTTTTGTCTGTTTCCTTGCGCTACCTCGCTAATGCGGGAGACAGTGACAAAGCAAAATAAATAAATATACATATATATATATATATGAATATTTTCTTTTTATTTATCTTGCTTTGTCGCTCTCTCCCGCATTAGCGAGGTGGCGCAAGGAAACAGACGAAAGAATGGCTCAACCCACCCACATACACATGTATATACATACACGTCCACACACGCAAATATACATACCTATACATCTCAACACATACATATATACACACACAAACACATATACATATATACACATGTACATAATTCATACTGTATGCCTTCATTCATTCCCATCGCCACCTCGCCTCACATGTAATAACAACCCCCTCCCCCTCACGTGCGCGAGGTAGCGCTAGGAAAGGACAACAAAGGCCACATTTGTTCACACTCAGTCTCTAGCTGTCATGTAATAATGCACCGAAACCACAGCTCCCTTTCCACATCCAGGCCCCACAGAACTTTCCATGGTTTACCCCAGACGCTTCACATGCCCTAGTTGAATCCATTGACACCACGTCGACCCCGGTATACCACATCGTTCCAATTCACTCTATTCCTTGCACATCTTTCACCCTCCTGCATGTTCAGGCCCCGATCACTCAACATCTTTTTCACTCCATCTTTCCACATCCAATGTGGTCTCCCACTTCTCAATCCCTCCACCTCTGACACATACATCCTCTTGGTCAATCTTTCCTCATTTCAAAACACCCTCTTCTGCTCTCTCAACCACACTCTTTTCATTAGCACACATCTCTCTTACCCTTTCATTACTTACTGGATCAAACCACCTCACACCACATATTGAGGTCAAACATCTCATTTCCAGCACATCCACCCTCCTACGCACAACTCTATCCATAGCCCACGCCTCGCAACCATACAACATTGTTGGAACCACTATTCCTTCAATCATACCCATTTTTGCTTTCCGAGATAATGTTCTCGACTTCCACACATTCTTCAACGCTCCCAGACCTTTCGCCCCCTCCCCCACTCTATGATTCACTTCCGCTTCCATGGTTCCATCCGCTGCCAAATCCACTCCAAGATATCTAAAACACATCACTTCCTCCAGTTTTTCTCCCTTCAAACTTACCTCACAATTGACTTGACCCTCAACCCTACTGTACCTAATAACCTTGCTCGTATTCACATTTACTCTAAGCTTTCTTCTTTCACACACTTTACCAAACTCAGTCACCAGCTTCTGCAGTTTCTCACATGAATTAGCCACCAGTGCTGTATCATCAGTGAACAACAACTGACTCACTTCCCAAGCTCTCTCATCCACAACAGACTTCATACTTGCCCCTCTTTCCAAGACTCTTGCATTCACCTCCCTAACAACTACATCCATAAACAAATCAAACAACCATGGAGACATCACACACCCCTGCCGCAAACCTACATTTACTGAGAACCAATCACTACTGAGAACCAATCACTTTACTCTCTTCCTACACGTACACATGCCTTACATCCTCGATAAAAACTTTACACAGCTTTCAACAAACCATATATTCCTAATACCTTCCACAGAGTATCTCTATCAACTCTATCATATGCCTTCTCCACATCCATAAATGCTACATACAAATCCATTTGCTATTCTAAGTATTTCTCACATACATTCTTCAAAGCAAACACCTAATCCACACATCCTCTACCACTTCTGAAACCACACTGCTCTTCCCCAATCTGATGCTCTGTACATGCCTTCACCTTCTCAATCAATACCCTCCCATATAATTTACCAGGAATACTCAACAAACTTATAACTCTGTAATTTGAGCACTCACCTTTGTCCCCTTTGCCTCTGTACAATGGCACTATGCAAGCATTCCGCCAATCTCAGGCACCTCACCATGAATCATACATACATCAAATAACCTTACCAACCACTCAACAATACAGTCACCCCCTTTTTCAATACATTCCACTGCAATACCATCTAAACCCGCTGCCTTGCCAGCTTTCATCTTACGCAAAGATTTACTATCTCTTCTCCGTTTACCAAATCATTTTCCCTAACCCTCTCACTTTGCACACCACCTCGACCAAAACACCTTACATCTGCCACTCTATCATCAAACACATTCAATAAGCCTTCAAAATACTCACTCCATCTCCTCCTCACATCACCACTACTTGTTATCACCTACCCATTAGCCCCCTTCACTGAAGTTCCCATTTGTTACCTTGTCTTACGCACTTTATTTACCTCCTTCCAAAACATCTCTTCATTCTCCCTAAAATTTAATGATACTCTCTCACCCCAACTCTCATTTGCCCTCTTTTTCACCTCTTGCACCTTTCTCTTCACCTCCCGCCTCTTTCTTTTATACATCTCCCACTCATTTGCATTATTTCCCTGCAAAAATCGTCCAAATGCTTCTCTCTTCTCTTTCACTAATAATCTTACTTCTTCATCCCACCATTCACTACCCTTTCTAATCTGCCGACCTCCCACGCTTTTCATGCCACAAGCATCTTTTGCGCAAGCCATCACTGCTTCCCGAAATACATCCCATTCCTCCCCCACTCCCCTTATGTCCTTAGTTCTCACCTTTTCCCATTCTGTACTCAGTACTTCCTCACACAAGTCTCCTTCCCAATCTCACTTACTCTCTCCACACTCTTCACCCCAACATTCTCCCTTCTTTTCTGAAAACCTCTATAAATCTTCATCTTCATCTCCACAAGATAATGATCAGACATCCCTCCAGTTGCACCTCTCAGCACATTAACATCCAAAAGTCTCTCTTTCACACGCCTATCAATTAACACGTAATCCAATTACGCTCTCTGGCCATCTCTCCTACTTACATATTTATATTTATGTATCTCTCTCTTTTTAAACCAGGTATTCCCTAATCACCAGTCCTTTTTCAGCACATAAATCTACAAGCTCTTCACCATTTCCATTTACAACACTGAACACCCCATGTATACCAATTATTCCCTCAACTGCCACATTACTCACCTTTGCATTCAAATCACCCATCACTATAACCCGGTCTAGTGCATTAAAACTACTAGCACACTCATTCAGCTGCTCCCAAAACACTTGCCTCTCATGATCTTTCTTCTCATGCCCAGGTGCATATGCACCAACAATCACCCATCTCTCTCCATCAACTTTCAGTTTTACCCATATCAATCTAGAATTTACTTTCTTACACTCTATCACATACTCCCACAACTCCTGTTTCAAGAGTAGTGCTACTCCTTCCCTTGCTCTTGTCCTCTCATTAACCCCCTTACTTTACTCCTAAGATATTCCCAAACCACTCTCCCTCTTTCCCCTTGAGCTTCGTTTCACTCAGAGCCAAAACATCCAGGTTTCTTTCCTCAAACATACTACCGATCTCTCCTTTTTTCTCATCTTGGTTACATCCACACACATTTAGACACTCCAATCTGAGTCTTCGAGGAGGATGAGCACTCCCCGCATGACTCCTTCTTTTGTTTCCCCTTTTAGAAAGTTAAAATACAAGGAGGGGAGGGTTTCTAGCCCCCTGCTCCCATCCCCTTTAGTCGCCTTCTACGACACATGAGGAATGCGTGGGAAGTATTCTTTCTCCCCTATCCCCAGGGATATACATATATACATACATATATAAATGCCCATACTCGAATATATACATACAGAGACATATTCATATATACACATGTACATATTCATACTTGCTGCCTTCATCCATTCCGTTACCACCCCACCACACAGGAAATAGCATCCTTCCCTTTCATCGAATAAATGCCAGGAAAAGTAAAAAAGGCCACATTTATTCACACTCAGTCTCTAGCTTTCATGAGTAATGCACCAAAACCATAGCTCCCTTTCCACATCCAGGCCCTACAGATCTTTTCATGGTATACCCCAGACACTTCACACGCTCTGGTTCAGTCTACAGATAGTACGTCCACCCGGTATACCACATCGTTCCAATTCACTCTATTCTTTGCATGCCTTTCACCTTCCTGTATGTTCAGGCCCTGATCGCTCGGAATCTTTTTCGCTGCATCCTTCCACTTCCAATCTGGTCTCCTGCTTCTCTTTCTTCCCTCTACCTCTGACACATATATCCTCATATTTTATTACCACACTTCTCCCTTATCCCTGGGGATAGGGGAGAAAAAATACTTCCCACGCATTCCTCACATGTCGTAGAAGGCGACTAAAGGGGATGGGAGTGGGTGGCTAGAAACCCTCCCTTCCTTTTATTTTAACTTTCTAAAAGGGGAAACAGAAGAAGGAGTCACGCGGGGAGTGCTCATCCTCCTTGAAGGCTCACACTGGGGTGTCTAAATGTGTGTGGATGTAACCAAGATGAGAAAAAAGGAGAGATAGGTAGTGTGCTTGAGGAAAGGAGCCTGGATGTTTTGGCTTTGAGTGAAACGAAGCTCAAGGGTAAAGGGGCAGAGTGGTTTGGGAATGCCTTGGGAGTAAAGTCAGAGGTTAGTGAGAGGACAGGAGCAAGGGAAGGAGTAGCACTACTCCTGAAACAGCAGTGGTGGGAGTATGTGATAGATTGTAAGAAAGTAAACTAAATTGATATAGGTAAAACTGAAGGTAGATGGAGAGAGGTGGGTGATTATTGGTGCATATGCACCTGGGCATGAGAAGAAAGATCATGAGAGGCAAGTGTTTTGGGAGCAGCTGAATGAGTGTCTTAGTAGTTTTGATGCACAAGACCAGGTTATAGTGATGGGTGATTTGAATGCAAAGGTGAGTAATGTGGCAGTTGAGGGAATGATTGGTGCACATAGGGTGTTCAGTGTTGTAAATGGAAATGGTGAAGAGATTGTAGATTTATGTGCTGAAAAAGGACTGGTGATTGGGAATATCTGGTTTAAAAAGAGAGATATACATAAGTATACATATGTAAGTAGCAAAGACGGTCAGAGAGCGTTATTGGATTACGTGTTAATTGATAGGCACGCGAAAGAGAGACTTTTGGATGTTAATGTGCTGAGAGGTTCAACTGGAGGGATGTCTGATCATTATCTTATGGAGGCGAAGCGAAGATTTGTAGAGGTTTTCAGAAAAGAAGAGAGAATGATGGGGTGAAGAGAGTGGTGGGAGTAAGTGAGCTTGGGAAGGAGACTTGTGTGAGGAAGAACCAGGAGAGACTGAGTACAGAATGGAAAAAGGTGAGAACAAAGGAGGTAAGGGGAGTGGGGGAGGAATGGGAAATATTTAGGGAAGCAGTGATGGCTTGCGCAAAAGATACTTCTGGCATGAGAAGCATAGGAGGTGGGTAGATTAGAAAGGGTAGTAAGTGGTGGGATGAAAAAGTAAGAACATTAGTGAAAGAGATGAGAGAGGCATTTAGATGATTTTTGCAGGGAAATAATGCAAATGACGGGAAGTCAAGAGAAAGGTGCAAGAGGTGAAAAAGAGGGCAAATGAGAGTTGGGGTGAGAGAGTATTATTGAATTTTAGGGAGAACAAAAAGATGTTTCACCCACTATCCCTGGGGATAGGGGTGAAAGAATACTTCCCACGCATTCTTCGCGTGTGGTAGAAGGCGACTAGAGGGGACGGGAGCGGGGGGCCAGAAATCCTCCCCTCCTTGTATTTTTTAACTTTCTAAAATGGGAAACAGAAGAAGGAGTCATGCGGGGAGTGCTCATCATCCTCGAAGGCTCAGACTGGGGGTGTCTAAATGTGTGTGGATGTAACCAAGATGTGAAAAAAGGAGAGATAGGTAGTATGTTTGAGGAAAGGAACCTGGATGTTCTGGGTCTGAGTGAAACGAAGCTCAAGGGTAAAGGGGAAGAGTGGTTTGGGAATGTCTTGGGAGTAAAGTCAGGGGTTTGTGAGAGGACAAGAGCAAGGGAAGGAGTAGCACTACTCCTGAAACAGGAGTTGTGGGAGTATGTGATAGAATGTAAGAAAGTAAATTCTCGATTAATATGGGTAAAACTGAAAGTTGATGGAGAGAGATGGGTGATTATTGGTGCATATGCACCTGGGCATGAGAAGAAAGATCATGAGAGGCAAGTGATTTGGGAGCAGCTGAATGAGTGTGTTAGTGGTTTTGATGCACGAGACCGGGTTATAGTGATGGGTGATTTGAATGCAAAGGTGAGTAATGTGGCAGTTGAGGGAATAATTGGTATACATGAGGTGTTCAGTGTTGTAAATGGAAATGGTGAAGAGTTTGTAGATTTATGTGCAGAAAAAGGACTGGTGATTGGGAATACCTGGTTTAAAAAGCGAGATATAAATAAGTATACGTATGTAAGTAGGAGAGATGGCCAGAGAGCGTTATTGGATTACGTGTTAATTGACAGGCGCACAAAAGAGAGACTTTTGGATGTTAATGTGCTGAGAGGTTCAACTGGAGGGATGTCTGATCATTATCTTGTGGAGGCTAAGGTGAAGATTTGTATGGGTTTTCAGAAAAGAAGAGTGAATGTTGGGGTGAAGAGGGTAGTGAGAGTAAGTGAGCTTGGGAAGGAGACTTGTGTGAGGAAGTACCAGGAGAGACTGAGTACAGAATGGAAAAAGGTGAGAACAATGGAAGTAAGGGGAGTGGGGGAGGAATGGGATGTATTTAGGGAATCAGTGATGGATTGCGCAAAAGATGCTTGTGGCATGAGAAGAGGTGGGTTGATTAGAAAGGGTAGTGAGTGGTGGGATGAAGAAGTAAGATTATTAGTGAAAGAGAAGAGAGAGGCATTTGGACGATTTTTGCAGGGAAAAAATGCAATTGAGTGGGAGATGTATAAAAGAGAGAGACAGGAGGTCAAGAGAAAGGTGCAAGAGGTGAAAAAAAGGGCAAATGAGAGTTGGGGTGAGAGAGTATCATTAAATTTTAGAGAGAATAAAAAGATGTTCTGGAAGGAGGTAAATAAAGTGCGTAAGACAAGGGAGCAAATGGGAACTTCAGTGAAGGGCGCAAATGGGGAGGTGATAATAAGTAGTGGTGATGTCAGAAGGAGATGGAGTGAGTATTTTGAAGGTTTGTTGAATGTGTTTGATGATAGAGTGGCAGATATAGGGTGTTTTGGTCGAGGTGGTGTGCAAAGTGAGAGGGTTAGGGAAAATGATTTGGTAAACAGAGAAGTGGTAGTAAAAGCTTTGCGGAAGATGAAAGCCAGCAAGGCAGCGGGTTTGGATGGTATTGCAGTGGAATTTATTAAAAAAGGGGGTGACTGTATTATTGACTGGTTGGTAAGGTTATTTAATGTATGTATGACTCATGGTGAGGTGCCTGAGGATTGGCAGAATGCGTGTATAGTGCCATTGTACAAAGGCAAAGGGGATAAGAGTGAGTGCTCAAATTACAGAGGTATAAGTTTGTTGAGTATTCCTGGTAAATTATATGGGAGGGTATTGATTGAGAGGGTGAAGGCATGTACAGAGCATCAGATTGGGGAAGAGCAGTGTGGTTTCAGAAGTGGTAGAGGATGTGTGGATCAGGTGTTTGCTTTGAAGAATGTATGTGAGAAATACTTAGAAAAGCAAATGGATTTGTATGTAGCATTTATGGATCTGGAGAAGGCATATGATAGAGTTGATAGAGATGCTCTGTAGAAGGTATTAAGAATATATGGTGTGTGAGGCAAGTTGTTAGAAGCAGTGAAAAGTTTTTATCGAGGATGTAAGACATGTGTACGTGTAGGAAGAGAGGAAAGTGATTGGTTCTCGGTGAATGTAGGTTTGTGGCAGGGGTGTGTGATGTCTCCATGGTTGTTTAATTTGTTTATGGATGGGGTTGTTAGGGAGGTGAATGCAAGAGTTTTGGAAAGAGGGGCAAGTATGAAGTCTGTTGGGGATGAGAGAGCTTGGGAAGTGAGTCAGTTGTGGTTCGCTGATGATACAGCGCTGGTGGCTGATTCATGTGAGAAACTGCAGAAGCTGGTGACTGAGTTTGGTAAAGAGTGTGAAAGAAGAAAGTTAAGAGTAGATGTGAATAAGAGCAAGGTTATTAGGTACAGTAGGGTTGAGGGTCAAGTCAATTGGGAGGTAAGTTTGAATGGAGAAAAACTGGAGGAAGTAAAGTGTTTTAGATATCTGGGAGTGGATCTGGCAGCGGATGGAACCATGGAAGCGGATGTGGATCATAGGGTGGGGGAGGGGGCGAAAATTCTGGGAGCCTTGAAGAATGTGTGGAAGTCGAGAACATTATCTCGGAAAGCAAAAATGGGTATGTTTGAAGGAATAGTGGTTCCAACAATTTTGTATGGTTGCGAGGCGTGGGCTAGGGATAGATTTGTGTGCAGGAGGATGGATGTGCTGGAAATGAGATGTTTGAGGACAATGTGTGGTGTGAGGTGGTTTGATCGAGTAAGTAACGTAAGGGTAAGAGAGATGTGTGGAAATAAAAAGAGCGTGGTTGAGAGAGCAGAAGAGGGTGTTTTGAAATGGTTTGGGCACATGGAGAGAATTAGTGAGGAAAGATTGACCAAGAGGATATATGTGTCGGAGGTGGAGGGAACGAGGAGAAGTGGGAGACCAAATTGGAGGTGGAAAGATGGAGTGAAAAAGATTTTGTGTGATCGGGGCCTGAACATGCAGGAGGGTGAAAGGAGGGCAAGGAATAGAGTGAATTGAATTGATGTGGTATACCGGGGTTGACGTGCTGTCAGTGGATTGAATCAGGGGATGTGAAGCGTCTGGGGTAAACCATGGAAAGCTGTGTAGGTATGTATATTTGCGTGTGTGGACGTATGTATATACAGGTGTATGGGGGTGGGTTGGGCCATTTCTTTCGTCTGTATCCTTGCGCTACCTCGCAAACGCAGGAGACAGCGGCAAAAAAAAAAAAAAAAAAAAAAAAAAATGTTTTGGAAGGAGGTAAATAAAGCGCGTAAGACAAGGGAACAGATGGGAACATCAGTGAAGCCGGCTAGTGGGGAGGTGATAACAAGTAGTGGTGATGTGAGAAGGAGATGAAGTGAGTATTTTGAAGGTTCGTTGAACGTGTTTGATGATAGAGTGGCAGATATAGGGTGTTTTGTTTGAGGTGGTGTGCAAAGTGAGAGGGTTGGGGAGAATGATTTGGTAAACAGAGAAGAGGTAGTAAAAGCTTTGCGGAAGATAAAGGCCAGCAAAGCAGCAGGTTTGGATGGTACTACAGTGGAATTTATTAAAAAAAGGGGGTGACTGTATTGTTGACTGGTTGATAAGGTTATTTAATGTATATATGACTCACGGTGAGGTGCCTGAGGACTGGCGGAATGCTTGCATTGTGCCATTGTACAAAGGCAAAGGGGATAAAAGTGAGTGCTCAAATTACAGAGGAATAAATTTGTTGAGTATTCCTGGGAAATTATATGAAAGGGTATTGATTGAGAGGGTGAAGGCATGTACAGAACAGTGTGGTTTCAGAAGTGGTAGAGGACGTGTGGATCAGGTGTGTGCTTTGAAGAATGAATGTGAGAATACTTAGAAAAGCAAATGGATTTGTATGTAGCATTTATGGATCTGGAGAAGGAATATGATAGTGCTGATAGAGATGCTTTGTGGAAGGTATTAAGAACATATGGTGTGGGAGGCAAGTTGTTAGAAGAAGTCAAAAGTTTTTATCAAGGATATAAGGCATGTGTACGTGTAGGAAGAGAGGAAAGTGATTGGTTCTCAGCGAATGTTGGTTTGCGGCAGGGGTGTGTGATGTCTCCATGGTTGTTTAATTTGCTTATGGATGGGGTTGTTAGGGAGGTAAATGCAAGAGTTTTGGAAAGAGGGACAAGTATGCAGTTTGTTGTGGATGATAGCTTGGGAAGTGAGTCAGTTGTTGTTTGCTGATGATACAGCGCTGGTGGCTGATTCGGGTGAGAAACTGCAGAAGCTGGTGCCTGAGTTTGGTACAGTGTCTGAAAGAAGAAAGCTGAGAGTAAATGTGAATAAGAGCAAGATTTTTAGGTACAGTAAGGCTAAGGGACAAGGCAATTAGGAGGTTTGAATGAATTAGTAAGTTTGAATGGAGAAAAACAGGAGGAAGTGAAGTGTTTTAGATATCTGGGAGAGGATTTAGCAGTGGATGGAACCATGGAAGCAGAAGTGAATCATAAGGTGGGGGAGGGGGCAAAAGTTCAGGCAGCATTGAAAAATGTGTGAAAGTCAAGAACGTTATCTTGGAAAGCAAAAATGGGTATGTTTGAAGGAATAGTAGTTCCAACAATGTTATATGGTTGCAAAGCATGGGCTATAGATAGAGTTGTGCGGAGGAGGGTGGATGTGCTGGAAATGAGATGTTTGAGGACAATATGTGGTGTGAGGTGGTTTGATCGAGTAAGTAATGAAAGGGTAAGAGAGATGTGTGGTAATAAAAAGAGTGTGGTTGAGAGAGCAGAAGAGGGTGTTTTGAAATGGTTTGGTCACATGGAGAGAATGAGTGAGGAAAGATTGACAAAGAGGATATATGTGTCAGAGGTGGAGGGAACGAGGAGAAGCGGGAGACCAAATTGGTGGAAAGATGGAGTGAAAAACATTTTGAGTGATCAGGGCCTGAACATGCAGGAGGGTGAAAGGCGTGCAAGGAATAGAGTGAATTGGAACGATGTGGTATACTGGGGTCGATGTGCTGTCAGTGGATTGAACCAGGGCATGTGAAGCGTCTGGGGTAAACCATGGAAAGTTTTGTAGGGCCTGGATGTGGAAAGGGAGCTGTGGTTTCAGTGCATTATACATGACAGCTAGAGACTGAGTGTGATCGAATGTGGCCTGTGTTGTCTTTTCCTAGCACTGCCCTGCGCACATGCGGTGGAAGGGGGCTGTCATTTCATGTGTGGCGGGGTGGCAACAGGAATGAATAAGGGCAGACAGTATGAATTATGTACATGTGTATATATTCATATGTCTGGGTGTGTATATATATATATATATGTATACGTTGAGATGTATAGGTATGTATATGTGCATGTGTGGACATGTATGTACATATATGTGTATGTGGGTGGGTTGGGATATTCTCTCTTACCCTTTCATTACTTACTTGATCAAACCACCTCAACACATATTGTCCTCAAACATTTAATTTCCAACACATCCACCCTCCTCCGTACAACCCTATCGACGAGCTGTCAATGGACTGAACCAGGGCATGTGAAGCGTCTGGAGTAAACCAAGGAAAGGTCTGTGGGCCTGAATGTGAATAGGGAGTTGTGGTTTCGGTGCATTGTACATAACAGCCGGAGACTGAGTGTGAGCAAATGTGGCCTTTTTTGTCTTTTCCTGGTGCTACCTCGCTGAAAGGGGGGGAGGGGGGGATGTTATTTCCTGTGTGGCAGGTTAGCGACAGGAAGGGATGAAGGCAAGCAAGTATGAATACGTTTTAATGTGTATATGAATGTATATGTGCGTGTATGGGTGTTTATGTATAGATATGTGTCTAGGAGAGGATGAGCCATTTTTCGTCTGTTTCTTGGCACTACCTTACCGATGTGGAAACAGGGATTAAGCATAAATAAATATCAACATACACACATATACACACATACAAAGACTTATAGATATATATACACGTACACATTCATACTTGCTTTCCTCCCTCCATTCCTGGCACTATCATGCCCCACAAGAAACAGCATCACTACTTCCTGCTTCAGTGAGGTAGCATTTGTGTGTGTGTGTGTGTGTGTGTGTGTGTGTGTGTGTGTGTGTGTGTGTGCGCGCGCACGCGCGCGCGCATGCGTTACTTGACTCCACTTGCTTGAGGTTACACTGCAAATGAAAAGTTGCCTTTGGAAAGGCCGTAATACTGGGGGTATAGTCTTGTCAAAGAACTTCTTATTCCAAAAGTCTACATTTCCTTGCTACTGGATGTAGTGCAGTATTGGGCTGGAAGAACCTTTAGAATGGTCCTGGGTAATACTAGGACTCTTTCAAAGAAAATACAAAAGGTCTTGGGGTAATCACATAAAAACAATACATATTTATTTATTTATTTTGCTTTGTCGCTGTCTCCCACGTTTGCGAGGTAGCGCAAGGAAACAGACGAAAGAAATGGCCCAACCCACCTCCATACACAATGTATATACATACACGTCCACACACGCAAATATACATACCTATACATCTCAATGTACACATATATATATACACACACAGACACATACATATATACCCATGCACACAATTCATACTGTCTGCCTTTATTCATTTCCATCGCCACCTCACCACACAATACATACGCATGGATAAAGAACATACTACAAGGGAAAAGATTGAAATATAACCCAAACTTCTCCCTATATGTCAAAGACCTCATAAAGCAAAAAACCAGCTCAGACACAGCCACACTCCCTCATTAAGATTAAAAGAACAAATCAAAACCCTTACATAACACCAAAACTAATCTCATCACTGAAAGACACTGAAAAAGTAGCACTTCTTTCTTAACACAGTATATCACAAGACCCATGGCAATTCTGCTGCAAAATCAAGAAAATCTACTCTTGTTATGCTAATCCAGACCCAATTATGAGACACTCCTGACCCATTCCAATGAACTCTCTTCCTGAAATGAACACACAACCATACTCATGAGACACTACTCATACATCAGCTACAAACTAACTTCCCACTAAACAGGAAAGTCAAGAAAAACCTACACAAAATCCTTCTAGAAACAAATACCCATCCACCCACTGATGTGATCGATAAAATTACAACATACTACACGCCTTGTCATGACCAAGTTTTCACATGAAACACCATGGCCCATTTGCAATCAAAGCAGTTACAGATATCTTCAAGTACTCAGAGTTAAACAACAAAATCCCAACACCAGGAAACCTGCCACCAGAATACGTCACAAAACCCTCCAATCGACCTGACTCCCCATCCTCCTACCACCCTAAATCACTTCTAACCTTAGGATTCAAACTCTGTGAAAAAATAATCCCACTCTCACCCATACTGCATGGCTTCAGATCCATACCCTCTACTACCAATCATCATGTCTTAAATGGATTCAATCAACTACAAGGCCCCTCCCACACAATACTAGTGGCAACAGACATCAAAAAGCATTTGACAATGTCCCCCAACACATCCTCATACAAAAAGTACTTGACACCACCTTCCATAATGACAAAAAATGATGAACCAATGTCATACATGGGCACCATGCTGGAGTCACCTTAAAACACTTGAACCCTACAATGGAGTTCCCTAAGGAGCAGTTCTCCATTTCTCTTCAAGCTCTTCCTACAAGACCTTCCATTACATCAGGCAAACCTTAATATGAATGTCCTTTCATACACATATGACCTCATAATTACATCAAAACACTTAAGACGCTACAGCAGCAATATTAAACATGCGGCACAATATTACAAAACTGGAACGAAGGCTCACTCAGAACAGAAAGTCTGCATCTCGACAGAAATCTTCACTTACTTGCGCCTTCCTGTCACCTTAAATGGACAGTCTCTCCCACTTAGCAAAACACAAACCATTCAAGATATCATATATAACACACACGACATTCACTTCCCACACTAACATCAACACTAAAGCAACACACAAACCAAATGCCCTCAGAACACTAAATAACAAAAGATTTGGCCTGGAAAAAGAATTCCTCAACATCCTATACAAATAATTCATCCTCTCCAATCTAAACTATGCCTCACTTGCCTGATTTCCAATCCAACAAAAGCAAACATTAAAAAGGATGAAACCCAATTGGAGGTATAAGGAGTGAGTTAAAAAGATTTTGAGTGCTTAAGGCCTGAACATGCAGGAGGGTAAAAGGTGTGCACAAAACAGGGTGAATTGGAGCAATGCGGTATATTGCGGTCAATGTGATGTCAATGGACAGAGCAAGGGTGCATGAAGCAGCCAGAGAAAACCATGAAGGTTGAGTGAGTAAGAAACGACTGGGTAAGAGAGACGTGAGGTAATACAAAAATTATGGTTGAGAGAGCTGAAGAGGGTGTGCTGAGTTAGACTGGACATATGAATAGAATGAGTGAGGGGAAGAGGAGATGACAAAGAGTATATATATATATATATATATATATATATATATATATATATATATATATAGTGAAATTGGAAAAAAATGTAGCTTAGACATTGAAGCTTATTGATACAGTGGTTAGATTGATGAGAACTACTATTGACGTTTGTGTAAATAAATCATACATTTCCCTTTTCCATAGCCAGAGGTTGAACCATTATGTGACATTCATTTTCTCATTTCATTTCAAGCTAGAAGTTTCAGTTTTCTAAATTATTTTTTACTTTTTTCGTATGTATATATATGTATGTGTGTGTGTATATGTATATATATATGTATATTATCCCTGGGGATAGGGGTGAAAGAATACTTCCCACGTATTCCTCGCATGTCGTAGAAAGCGACTAGAGGGGACGGGAGCGGGGGGCCAGAAATCCTCCCCTCCTTGTATTAACTTTCTAAAATGGGAAACAGAAGATGGAGTCACGCGGGGAGTGCTCATCCTCCTCGAAGGCTCAGAGTGGGGTGCCTAAATGTGTGTGGATGTAACCAAGATGTGAAAAAAGGAGAGATAGGTAGTATGTTTGAGGAATGGAACCTGGATGTTTTGGCTCTGAGTGAAACGAAGCTCAAGGGTAAAGGGGAAGAGTGGTTTGGGAATGTCTGGGGAGTAAAGTCAGGGGTTAGTGAGAGGACAAGAGCAAGGGAAGGAGTAGCAATACTCCTGAAACAGGAGTTGTGGGAGTATGTGATAGAATGTAAGAAAGTAAATTCTCGATTAATATGGGTAAAACTGAAAGTTGATGGAGAGAGGTGGGTGATTATTGGTGCATATGCACCTGGGCATGAGAAAAAAGATCATGAGAGGCAAGTGTTTTGGGAGCAGCTGAATGAGTGTGTTAGTGGTTTTGATGCATGAGACCGGGTTATAGTGATGGGTGATTTGAATGCAAAGGTGAGTAATGTGGCAGTTGAGGGAATAATTGGTATACATGGGGTGTTCAGTGTTGTAAATGGAAATGGTGAAGAGCTTGTAGATTTATGTGCTGAAAAAGGACTGATGATTGGGAATACCTGGTTTAAAAAGCGAGATATACATAAGTATACGTATGTAAGTAGGAGAGATGGCCAGAGAGCGTTATTGGATTATGTGTTAATTGACAGGCGCGCGAAAGAGAGACTTTTGGATGTTAATATGCTGAGAGGTGCAACTGGAGGGATGTCTGATCATTATCTTGTGGAGGCTAAGGTGAAGATTTGTATGGATTTTCAGAAAAGAAGAGTGAATGTTGGGGTGAAGAGGGTGGTGAGAGTAAGTGAGCTTGGGAAGGAGACCTGTGTGAGGAAGTACCAGGAGAGACTGAGTACAGAA
The DNA here is from genome assembly GCF_036320965.1 of Panulirus ornatus. Lineage (NCBI taxonomy): Eukaryota > Metazoa > Arthropoda > Malacostraca > Decapoda > Palinuridae > Panulirus > Panulirus ornatus. The sequence goes on from NC_092238.1 coordinate 21,041,144, forward strand.
TGGAAAAAGGTGAGAACAATGGAAGTAAGGGGAGTGGGGGAGGAATGGGATGTATTTAGGGAATCAGTGATGGATTGCGCAAAAGATGCTTGTGGCATGAGAAGAGTGGGAGGTGGGTTGATTAGAAAGGGTAGTGAGTGGTGGGATGAAGAAGTAAGATTATTAGTGAAAGAGAAGAGAGAGGCATTTGGACGATTTTTGCAGGGAAAAAATGCAATTGAGTGGGAGATGTATAAAAGAAAGAGACAGGAGGTCAAGAGAAAGGTGCAAGAGGTGAAAAAAAGGGCAAATGAGAGTTGGGGTGAGAGAGTATCATTAAATTTTAGGGAGAATAAAAAGATGTTCTGGAAGGAGGTAAATAAAGTGCGTAAGACAAGGGAGCAAATGGGAACTTCAGTGAAGGGCGCAAATGGGGAGGTGATAACAAGTAGTGGTGATGTGAGAAGGAGATGGAGTGAGTATTTTGAAGGTTTGTTGAATGTGTTTGATGATAGAGTGGCAGATATAGGGTGTTTTGATCGAGGTGGTGTGCAAAGTGAGAGGGTTAGGGAAAATGATTTGGTAAACAGAGAAGAGGTAGTGAAAGCTTTGCGGAAGATGAAAGCCGGCAAGGCAGCAGGTTTGCATGGTATTGCAGTGGAATTTATTAAAAAAGGGGGTGACTGTATTGTTGACTGGTTGGTAAGGTTATTTAATGTATGTATGACTCATGGGAGGTGCCTGAGGATTGGCGGAATGCGTGCATAGTGCCATTGTACAAAGGCAAAGGGGATAAGAGTGAGTGCTCAAATTACAGAGGTATAAGTTTGTTGAGTATTCCTGGTAAATTATATGGGAGAGTATTGATTGAGAGGGTGAAGGCATGTACAGAGCATCAGATTGGGGAAGAGCACTGTGGTTTCAGAAGTGGTAGAGGACGTGTGGATCAGGTGTTTGCTTTGAAGAATGTATGTGAGAAATACTTAGAAAAGCAAATGGATTTGTATGTAGCATTTATGGATCTGGAGAAGGCATATGATAGAGTTGGTAGAGATGCTCTGTGGAAGGTATTAAGAATATATGGTGTGGGAGGCAAGTTGTTAGAAGCAGTAAAAAGTTTTTATCGAGGATGTAAGGCATGTGTACGTGTAGGAAGAGAGGAAAGTGATTGGTTCTCAGTGAATGTAGGTTTGTGGCAGGGGTGTGTGATGTCTCCATGGTTGTTTAATTTGTTTATGGATGGGGTTGTTAGGGAGGTAAATGCAAGAGTTTTGGAAAGAGGGGCAAGTATGAAGTCTGTTGGGGATGAGAGAGCTTGGGAAGTGAGTCAGTTGTTGTTCGCTGATGATACAGCGCTGGTGGCTGATTCATATGAGAAACTGCAGAAGCTGGTGACTGAGTTTGGTAAAGTGTGTGGAAGAAGAAAGTTAAGAGTAAATGTGAATAAGAGCAAGGTTATTAGGTACAGTAGGGTTGAGGGTCAAGTCAATTGGGAGGTGAGTTTGAATGGAGAAAAACTGGAGGAAGTGAAGTGTTTTAGATATCTGGGAGTGGATCTGGCAGCGGATGGAACCATGGAAGCGGAAGTGGATCATAGGGTGGGGGAGGGGGCGAAAATTCTGGGGGCCTTGAAGAATGTGTGGAAGTCGAGAACATTATCTCGGAAAGCAAAAATGGGTATGTTTGAAGGAATAGTGGTTCCAACAATGTTGTATGGTTGCGAGGCGTGGGCTATGGATAGAGTTGTGCGCAGGAGGATGGATGTGTTGGAAATGAGATGTTTGAGGACAATGTGTAGTGTGAGGTGGTTTAATCGAGTGAGTAACGTAAGGGTAAGAGAGATGTGCGGAAATAAAAAGAGCGTGGTTGAGAGAGCAGAAGAGGGTGTTTTGAAGTGGTTTGGGCACATGGAGAGAATGAGTGAGAAGAGATTGACCAAGAGGATATATGTGTCGGAGGTGGAGGGAACGAGGAGAAGAGGGAGACCAAATTGGAGGTGGAAAGATGGAGTGAAAAGGATTTTGTGTGATCGGGGCCTGAACATGCAGGAGGGTGAAAGGAGGGCAAGAATAGAGTGAATTGGAGCGATGTGGTATACCGGGGTTGACGTGCTGTCAGTGGATTGAATCAAGGCATGTGAAGCGTCTGGGGTAAACCATGGAAAGCTGTGTAGGTATGTATATTTGCGTGTGTGGACGTATGTATATACATGTGTATGGGGGGGGGTTGGGCCATTTCTTTTGTCTGTTTCCTTGCGCTACCTCACAAACGCGGGAGACAGCGACAAAGTATAATAAAAAAAAAAATATATATATATATATATATATATATATATATATATATATATATATATATATACATACATATATATATATATATATATATATATATATATATATATATATATATATTTTTTTTTTTTTTTTGCTTTGTCGCTGTCTCCCGCGTTTGCGAGGTAGCGCAAGGAAACAGACGAAAGAAATGGCCCAACCCACCCCCATACACATGTATATACATACGTCCACACACGCAAATATACATACCTACACAGCTTTCCATGGTTTACCCCAGACGCTTCACATGCCTTGATTCAATCCACTGACAGCACATCAACCCCGGTATACCACATCGCTCCAATTCACTCTATTCCTTGCCCTCCTTTCACCCTCCTGCATGTTCAGGCCCCGATCACACAAAATCTTTTTCACTCCATCTTTCCACCTCCAATTTGGTATCCCTCTTCTCCTCGTTCCCTCCACCTCCGACACATATATCCTCTTGGTCAATCTTTCCTCACTCATTCTCTCCATGTGCCCAAACCATTCAAAACACCCTCTTCTGCTCTCTCAACCACGCTCTTTTTATTTCCACACATCTCTCTTACCCTTACGTTACTTACTCGATCAAACCACCTCACACCACACATTGTCCTCAAACATCTCATTTCCAGCACATCCATCCTCCTGCGCACAACTCTATCCATAGCCCACGCCTCGCAACCATACAACATTGTTGGAACCACTATTCCTTCAAACATACCATTTTTGCTTTCCGAGATAATGTTCTCGACTTCCACACATTCTTCAAGGCTCCCAGAATTTTCGCCCCCTCCCCCACCCTATGATCCACTTCCGCTTCCATGGTTCCATCCGCTGCCAGATCCACTCCCAGATATCTAAAACACTTCACTTCCTCCAGTTTTTCTCCATTCAAACTCACCTCCCAATTGACTTGACCCTCAACCCTACTGTACCTAATAACCTTGCTCTTATTCACATTTACTCTTAACTTTCTTCTTCCACACACTTTACCAAACTCAGTCACCAGCTTCTGCAGTTTCTCACATGAATCAGCCACCAGCGCTGTATCATCAGCGAACAACAACTGACTCACTTCTCAAGCTCTCTCATCCCCAACAGACTTCATACTTGCCCCTCTTTCCAAAACTCTTGCATTCACCTCCCTAACAACCCCATCCATAAACAAATTAAACAACCATGGAGACATCACACACCCCTGCCGCAAACCTACATTCACTGAGAACCAATCACTTATCTCTCTTCCTACACGTACACATGCCTTACATCCTCGATAAAAACTTTTCAATGCTTCTAACAACTTGCCTCCCTCACCATATATTCTTAATACCTTCCACAGAGCATCTCTATCAACTCTATCATATGCCTTCTCCAGATCCATAAATGCTACATACAAATCCATTTGCTTTTCTAAGTATTTCTCACATACATTCTTCAAAGCAAACACCTGATCCACACGTCCTCTACCACTTCTGAAACCACACTGCTCTTCCCCAGTCTGATGCTCTGTACATGCCTTCACCCTCTCAATCAATACCCTCCCATATAATTTACCAGGAATACTCAACAAACTTATACCTCTGTAATTTGAGCACTCACTCTTATCCCCTTTGCCTTTGTACATTGGCACTATGCACGCATTCCGCCAATCCTCAGGCACCTCACTATGAGTCATACATACATTAAATAACCTTACCAACCAGTCAACAATACAGTCACCCCCTTTTTTAATAAATTCCACTGCAATACCATCCAAACCTGCTGCCTTGCCGGCTTTCATCTTCCACAAAGCTTTCACTACCTCTTCTCCATTTACCAAATCATTTTCCCTAACCCTCTCACTTTGCACACCACCTCGACCAAAACACCCTATATCTGCCACTCTATCATCAAACACATTCAACAAACCTTCAAAATACTCACTCCATCTCCTTCTCACATCACCACTACTTGTTATCACCTCCCCATTTGCGCCCTTCACTGAAGTTCCCATTTGCTCCCTTGTCTTATGCACTTTATTTATCTCCTTCCAGAACATTTTATTCTCCCTAAAATTTAATGATACTCTCTCACCCCAACTCTCATTTGCCCTTTTTTTCACCTCTTGCACCTTTCTCTTGACCTCCTGTCTCTTTCTTTTATACATCTCCCACTCAATTGCATTTTTTCCCTGCAAAAATCATCCAAATGCCTCTCTCTTCTCTTTCACTAATACTCTTACTTATTCATCCCACCACTCACTACCCTTTCTAATCAACCCACCTCCCACTCTTCTCATGCCACAAGCATCTTTTGCACAATCCATCACTGATTCCCTAAATACATCCCATTCCTCCCCCACTCCCCTTACTTCCATTGTTCTCACCTTTTTCCATTCTGTATATATATATATATATATATATATATATATATATATATATATATTTGTATGTAGCATTTATGGATCTGGAGAAGGCATATGATAGAGTTGATAGAGATGCTCTGTGGAAGGTATTAAGAATATATGGTGTGGGAGGCAAGTTGTTAGAAGCAGTGAAAAGTTTTTATCGAGGATGTAAGGCATGTGTACGTGTAGGAAGAGAGGAAAGTGATTGGTTCTCAGTGAATGTAGGTTTGCGGCAGGGGTGTGTGATGTCTCCATGGTTGTTTAATTTGTTTATGGATGGGGTTGTAAGGGAGGTAAATGCAAGAGTCCTGGAAAGAGGGGCAAGTATGAAGTCTGTTGGGGATGAGAGAGCTTGGGAAGTGAGTCAGTTGTTGTTCGCTGATGATACAGCGCTGGTGGCTGATTCATGTGAGAAACTGCAGAAGCTGGTGACTGAGTTTGGTAAAGTGTGTGGAAGAAGAAAGTTGAGAGTAAATGTGAATAAGAGCAAGGTTATTAGGTACAGTAGGGGTGAGGGTCAAGTCAATTGGGAGGTGAGTTTGAATGGAGAAAAACTGGAGGAAGTGAAGTGTTTTAGATATCTGGGAGTGGATCTGTCAGCGGATGGAACCATGGAAGCGGAAGTGGATCATAGGGTGGGGGAGGGGGCGAAAATTTTGGGAGCCTTGAAAAATGTGTGGAAGTCGAGAACATTATCTCGGAAAGCAAAAATGGGTATGTTTGAGGGAATAGTGGTTCCAACAATGCTGTATGGTTGCGAGGCGTGGGCTATGGATAGAGATGTGCGCAGGAGGATGGATGTGCTGGAAATGAGATGTTTGAGGACAATGTGTGGTGTGAGGTGGTTTGATCGAGTAAGTAACGTAAGGGTAAGAGAGATGTGTGGAAATAAAAAGAGCGTGGTTGAGAGAGCAGAAGAGGGTGTTTTGAAATGGTTTGGGCACATGGAGAGAATGAGTGAGGAGAGATTGACCAAGAGGATATATGTGTCGGAGGTGGAGGGAACGAGGAGAAGAGGGAGACCAAATTGGAGGTGGAAAGATGGAGTGAAAAAGATTTTGTGTGATCGGGGCCTGAACATGCAGGAGGGTGAAAGGAGGGCAAGAAATAGAGTGAATTGGAGTCATGTGGTATACAGGGGTTGACGTGCTGTCAGTGGATTGAAGCAAGGCATGTGAAGCGTCTGGGGTAAACCATGGAAAGCTGTGTAGGTATGTATATTTGCGTGTGTGGACGTGTGTATGTACATGTGTATGGGGGGGGGGGGGTTGGGCCATTTCTTTCGTCTGTTTCCTTGCGCTACCTCGCAAACGCGGGAGACAGCGACAAAGTATAAAAAAAAAAAAAAAAAAAAAAAAAAAATATATATATATATATATATATATATATATATATATATATATATATATATATATATATATATATATATATATATATGCATCAAAAGCAGTGGGACAAGAAGTGGGAGACTGAACTGAATATAGAAGGATTGAGTGAATAAGGTTTTGAATGATGTGGGCCTGAAAATGCAGAAAGATGAAAAGCACTAATGGGAAAAAGTGAATAGGTGGAATGTAGTATACAGGGGGTTATGTGGTAACAATGAACTGAACCAAGACATACAAAGCATCCAGGGGGAAACCTTGGAAAGGTCTGTGGGGCTTGGTTGTGGATGGGGGTTGCACTTTCGGTGCAATGCACATGACAGTTATACAACAGAAGTAAGCAAATGAAGCCTTCTCATCATCAGTCCCTAGTGCTACCTTACTACAATGGGGAACGTGAACAAGTGTAAAAAAATTACACTTGACACCATTTCCTGTCACAGAGCAGTAGCATCAGGAAAAGAGGAAAAATGGCCTCTCACAACCACTCTCTAGATGTCATATATAAAGTGCCAAATCCAAAGACTGTATACACAGTCAAGCCCCTTGGCATCCCCTGTGCCCTGGTTCAGCCTACTGATAACACATCATCTATATACCACAATACTTATTCATTTTATCTCATGCATGGATCTCACCCTCCTAAATGCTCAGGCCCCCTCTCCCCTTGGCTCCCTTTGCTTCTGACACATATATCCTATCAGTCAGCCTTTCTTTGTTTATCCTCTTCATAAATCATTTCAGTATATCCTAGTTTGCTCTCTAAATCATGCTCCACTTACTACTATATCTTTCTCTTACAATGTCATTCCTTAGCCAATTAATGCAACTTGCACCATATACATCCACCCTTTTCCATGTCTGCTTTCCCAGCACGGGACTCAAGTCCATACAACTACAATATCTGCACAATATTTGCCCTAACAAACAATGACCTCTGCTTCTATACTCTCATAAATGCACTCAAGACTGAAACTTCATTATATAAATATCCACAACCTTACACCCTACTATCTATATCATATCCACTTATATGTGTGTTAGTGGTCAGTGCTCTCCCTCTTCCTCTTGTGCAATCCCCTTAAATATCATGCAAAAACGAGCAACATGCTAATTCTTCACCAACCATGTTAGTAAGCTGTAACTATCTCACAAACAATTAATCTGCTAAGTTTCAGTTAAGAGGTGATGACTCTTCAACCTTTAAAGAAACTTAATTTCAGATTTATGGTTTGTGAAGATGATTCCTACCAAGCTTTCCTGTGGCCAAGTGTTAACCACTGGCCCTCACCTGAGACGTGGAGAACCTTTTTGAGTACTGGTAGTTCTCTACAGATGAGTTATACTCGTGATGCCTTAGGTGACTTGCTCTTCTCCCTCCATAATGTTGCTGCAATGTATCACCTGCCAGTGTACCACTCAAACTTCTACTGTGGTGGCATTCACCTCCATGGCCAACCATTACCAGTTAGTCACGCGTATATTTTGCCACATTAATAAGCTCTTCATGTAAACTAGTAACTTTTATCGAAATGTAACCTATGAAGTTAGGTAAAATTCTAACTTATACCCAGGAGGATATGTGCTTCATGAAAAAAAAGCCTATTAATCCTGTGGTTATGTAAAAGTATCCTATTCCCCTATGAAAATTCTGTGTAAACATATTAAGAAGCTCAATCACCTTCCTGATATATACAGAGAAAACATATCATAACTCTGATGAATAAAAACAGAGTAAATGCTATAAATAATATCTATTTATTTATTTATAATACTTTGTTGCTGTCTCCGACGATAGCGAGGTAACACAACGAAACTGACGAAAGAATGGCTCAACCCACCCACATACACATGTAAATACACACAAGCACATATACATAACTATACATATCAACATATACATACACAGACATATACATATATACACATGTACATATTCATACTTGCTACCTTCATCCATTCCCATCGCCACCTCCCCACACATGAAATACCATACCCCCTCCCCCCAGCGAGGTAGCGCTAGGAAAAGACAAAAGGCCACATTCATTCACACTCACTCTCTCAATGTCGTTTGTAATTCACCAAAACCACAGCTCCATTTCTACATCCAGGCCACACAAAACATTACATGGTTTACCCCAGACGCTTCATGTACCCTAGTTTAATCCACTGACAGCACGTCGACCCCGGTATACCATACTGGTCCAATTCACTCTATTCCTTGAAAACCTTTCTCCCTCCTGCATCTTCAGGCACCAATCGCTCAAAATCTTTCTCAATTCTTCCTTCCACCTCCAATTTGGTCACACACTGCTCCTTGTTCCCTCCACCTCTGACAAATATAACCTCTTTGTCAAGCTTCCTTTACTCATTCTCTCCAAGTAACCAAATACACCCTCTTCTGCTCTCTCAACCACTCTTTTTATTAACACACATATCTCTTACCCTTTCACTACTTACTCGATCAAACAACCTCACACCAAAAAAACTGTCCTCAAACATTTCATTTCCAACATAACCACCCTCCTCTGCACAATCCAATCTATAGCCCACACCTCGCAACCATATAAAACTGTTGGAACCACAATTCATTCAAACATATCCATTTTTGCTTTCCGAGATAATGTTCTCGACTTCCACGCATTCTTCAACGCTCCCAGAACCTTTCCCCACTACAAACCCCTGTGACTCACTTCCACTTCCATGGTTCCATCCGCTGCCATATCCACTCCCAGATATCTAAAACACTTCACTTCCTCCAGTTTTTCTCCATTCAAACTTACCTCCCAACTGACTTGTCCCTCAACCCTACTGTACCTAATAACCTTGATCTTATTCACATTTACTCTCAGCATTTTATTTTTAACACACTTTACCAAACTCAGTCACCAGCTTCAACAGTTTCTCACCCAAATCAGCCACCAGCGCTGTTTCATCAGCGAACAACTGACTTACTTCCCAAGCCCTCTCATCCACAACAGACAGCATACTTGTCCCTATCTACAAAGCTCTTGCATTCACCTCCCTAACAACCCCAACCATAAAAAATTAAATAACCATCAAACATCAAGCACACCTGCCGCAAACCAACATTCACTGGGAACCAATCATTTCTTTACTCGTGCACATGCCTTACATCCCAAAAAAAACTTTTCACTGCTTCACAACTTGCCTCCAACACCATATACTTTTAAATACCCTTCCACCAAAGCATCTGTATCAACTCTTTCATATGCCTTCTCCAGATCCATAATCCCTACATAAAATCCATTTGCTTTTCTAAGTATTTTCACATTACATTCTTAAAAGCAAACCCCCTGATCCACACATCCTCTACCACTTCGGGAAACCCACACGCTCTTCCCCAATCTGATCCCCTATACTCCCTTCACCCCTTTTCAATCAATCCCCTCCCATTTTAATTTCCCAAAACTTATACCTCTGGCAATTTGAAACACTCACCTTTATCCATTTCCCTTTGTCAATGGCACTGTGCATTCATTGCGCCAATCCTCAGGCACTTCCCCAAGAGCCCGTAAATTACTAAGTATCTTCACCAACCAGTAAACAACACAGTCACCCCCTTTTTTAAAAAAAATCCACTAGAATTTCATCCAAAACCACCATTTTTCTGGCCTTCACCTTTTGCAAAGCTTTCACTACCTTTTCTCTGTTTACCAACCATTCTCCATGACCCTCCACTTCACACACCAATCAACCAACCCCCCACTATTATGCCAATATTAAAGGAAGTAAGGGGGGTTTGGGGAGGAATGGGTGTATTTAGGGAATCAGTGATGGATTGGCAAAAGATGGGTTGCGGGATGAGAAAAGTGGGAAGTTTGGGTTGATTAGAAAGGGTAAATGAGTGGTGGCATGAAGAAGTAAGATTATTAGTGAAAGAGAAGAGAGAGGCATTTGGACGATATTTACAAGGAAAAAATGCAATTGAGTGGGAGATGTATAAAAAAAAGAGACAGGAGGGCAAGGAAAAGTGCAAGAGGTGAAAAAGAGGGCAAATGAGAGTTTTGGGTGAGAGGGTATCATTAAATTTTGGGGAGAATAAAAAGATGTTCTGGAAGGAGGTAAATAAAGTGCGTAAGACAAGGGAGCAAATGGGAACTTCAGTGAAGGGCGCAAATGGGGAGGTGATAACAAGTAGTGGTGATGTGAGAAGGAGATGGAGTGAGTATTTTGAAGGTTTGTTGAATGTGTTTGATGATAGAGTGGCAGATATAGGGTGTTTTGATCGAGGTGGTGTGCAAAGTGAGAGGGTTAGGGAAAATGATTTGGTAAACAGAGAAGAGGTAGTGAAAGCTTTGCGGAAGATGAAAGCCGGCAAGGCAGCAGGTTTGCATGGTATTGCAGTGGAATTTATTAAAAAAGGGGGTGACTGTATTGTTGACTGGTTGGTAAGGTTATTTAATGTATGTATGACTCATGGGAAGGTGCCTGAGGATTGGCGGAATGCGTGCATAGTGCCATTGTACAAAGGCAAAGGGGATAAGAGTGAGTGCTCAAATTACAGAGGTATAAGTTTGTTGAGTATTCCTGGTAAATTATATGGGAGAGTATTGATTGAGAGGGTGAAGGCATGTACAGAGCATCAGATTGGGGAAGAGCACTGTGGTTTCAGAAGTGGTAGAGGACGTGTGGATCAGGTGTTTGCTTTGAAGAATGTATGTGAGAAATACTTAGAAAAGCAAATGGATTTGTATGTAGCATTTATGGATCTGGAGAAGGCATATGATAGAGTTGGTAGAGATGCTCTGTGGAAGGTATTAAGAATATATGGTGTGGGAGGCAAGTTGTTAGAAGCAGTAAAAAGTTTTTATCGAGGATGTAAGGCATGTGTACGTGTAGGAAGAGAGGAAAGTGATTGGTTCTCAGTGAATGTAGGTTTGTGGCAGGGGTGTGTGATGTCTCCATGGTTGTTTAATTTGTTTATGGATGGGGTTGTTAGGGAGGTAATGCAAGAGTTTTGGAAAGAGGGGCAAGTATGAAGTCTGTTGGGGATGAGAGAGCTTGGGAAGTGAGTCAGTTGTTGTTCGCTGATGATACAGCGCTGGTGGCTGATTCATATGAGAAACTGCAGAAGCTGGTGACTGAGTTTGGTAAAGTGTGTGGAAGAAGAAAGTTAAGAGTAAATGTGAATAAGAGCAAGGTTATTAGGTACAGTAGGGTTGAGGGTCAAGTCAATTGGGAGGTGAGTTTGAATGGAGAAAAACTGGAGGAAGTGAAGTGTTTTAGATATCTGGGAGTGGATCTGGCAGCGGATGGAACCATGGAAGCGGAAGTGGATCATAGGGTGGGGGAGGGGGCGAAAATTCTGGGGGCCTTGAAGAATGTGTGGAAGTCGAGAACATTATCTCGGAAAGCAAAAATGGGTATGTTTGAAGGAATAGTGGTTCCAACAATGTTGTATGGTTGCGAGGCGTGGGCTATGGATAGAGTTGTGCGCAGGAGGATGGATGTGTTGGAAATGAGATGTTTGAGGACAATGTGTGGTGTGAAGTGGTTTAATCGAGTGAGTAACGTAAGGGTAAGAGAGATGTGTGGAAATAAAAAGAGCGTGGTTGAGAGAGCAGAAGAGGGTGTTTTGAAGTGGTTTGGGCACATGGAGAGAATGAGTGAGAAGAGATTGACCAAGAGGATATATGTGTCGGAGGTGGAGGGAACGAGGAGAAGAGGGAGACCAAATTGGAGGTGGAAAGATGGAGTGAAAAGGATTTTGTGTGATCGGGGCCTGAACATGCAGGAGGGTGAAAGGAGGGCAAGAAATAGAGTGAATTGGAGCGATGTGGTATACCGGGGTTGACGTGCTGTCAGTGGATTGAATCAAGGCATGTGAAGCGTCTGGGGTAAACCATGGAAAGCTGTGTAGGTATGTATATTTGCGTGTGTGGACGTATGTATATACATGTGTATGGGGGGGGGTTGGGCCATTTCTTTTGTCTGTTTCCTTGCGCTACCTCACAAACGCGGGAGACAGCGACAAAGTATAATAAAAAAAAAAATATATATATATATATATATATATATATATATATATATATATATATATATACATACATATATATATATATATATATATATATATATATATATATATATATATATATTTTTTTTTTTTTTTTGCTTTGTCGCTGTCTCCCGCGTTTGCGAGGTAGCGCAAGGAAACAGACGAAAGAAATGGCCCAACCCACCCCCATACACATGTATATACATACGTCCACACACGCAAATATACATACCTACACAGCTTTCCATGGTTTACCCCAGACGCTTCACATGCCTTGATTCAATCCACTGACAGCACATCAACCCCGGTATACCACATCGCTCCAATTCACTCTATTCCTTGCCCTCCTTTCACCCTCCTGCATGTTCAGGCCCCGATCACACAAAATCTTTTTCACTCCATCTTTCCACCTCCAATTTGGTATCCCTCTTCTCCTCGTTCCCTCCACCTCCGACACATATATCCTCTTGGTCAATCTTTCCTCACTCATTCTCTCCATGTGCCCAAACCATTCAAAACACCCTCTTCTGCTCTCTCAACCACGCTCTTTTTATTTCCACACATCTCTCTTACCCTTACGTTACTTACTCGATCAAACCACCTCACACCACACATTGTCCTCAAACATCTCATTTCCAGCACATCCATCCTCCTGCGCACAACTCTATCCATAGCCCACGCCTCGCAACCATACAACATTGTTGGAACCACTATTCCTTCAAACATATCCATTTTTGCTTTCCGAGATAATGTTCTCGACTTCCACACATTCTTCAAGGCTCCCAGAATTTTCGCCCCCTCCCCCACCCTATGATCCACTTCCGCTTCCATGGTTCCATCCGCTGCCAGATCCACTCCCAGATATCTAAAACACTTCACGTCCTCCAGTTTTTCTCCATTCAAACTCACCTCCCAATTGACTTGACCCTCAACCCTACTGTACCTAATAACCTTGCTCTTATTCATATTTACTCTTAACTTTCTTCTTCCACACACTTTACCAAACTCAGTCACCAGCTTCTGCAGTTTCTCACATGAATCAGCCACCAGCGCTGTATCATCAGCGAACAACAACTGACTCACTTCCCTAGCTCTCTCATCCCCAACAGACTTCATACTTGCCCCTCTTTCCAAAACTCTTGCATTCACCTCCCTAACAACCCCATCCATAAACAAATTAAACAACCATGGAGACATCACACACCCCTGCCGCAAACCTACATTCACTGAGAACCAATCACTTATCTCTCTTCCTACACGTACACATGCCTTACATCCTCGATAAAAACTTTTCACCGCTTCTAACAACTTGCCTCCCACACCATATATTCTTAATACCTTCCACAGAGCATCTCTATCAACTCTATCATATGCCTTCTCCAGATCCATAAATGCTACATACAAATCCATTTGCTTTTCTAAGTATTTCTCACATACATTCTTCAAAGCAAACACCTGATCCACACGTCCTCTACCACTTCTGAAACCACACTGCTCTTCCCCAGTCTGATGCTCTGTACATGCCTTCACCCTCTCAATCAATACCCTCCCATATAATTTACCAGGAATACTCAACAAACTTATACCTCTGTAATTTGAGCACTCACTCTTATCCCCTTTGCCTTTGTACATTGGCACTATGCACGCATTCCGCCAATCCTCAGGCACCTCACTATGAGTCATACATACATTAAATAACCTTACCAACCAGTCAACAATACAGTCACCCCCTTTTTTAATAAATTCCACTGCAATACCATCCAAACCTGCTGCCTTGCCGGCTTTCATCTTCCACAAAGCTTTCACTACCTCTTCTCCATTTACCAAATCATTTTCCCTAACCCTCTCACTTTGCACACCACCTCGACCAAAACACCCTATATCTGCCACTCTATCATCAAACACATTCAACAAACCTTCAAAATACTCACTCCATCTCCTTCTCACATCACCACTACTTGTTATCACCTCCCCATTTGCGCCCTTCACTGAAGTTCCCATTTGCTCCCTTGTCTTATGCACTTTATTTATCTCCTTCCAGAACATTTTATTCTCCCTAAAATTTAATGATACTCTCTCACCCCAACTCTCATTTGCCCTTTTTTTCACCTCTTGCACCTTTCTCTTGACCTCCTGTCTCTTTCTTTTATACATCTCCCACTCAATTGCATTTTTTCCCTGCAAAAATCATCCAAATGCCTCTCTCTTCTCTTTCACTAATACTCTTACTTATTCATCCCACCACTCACTACCCTTTCTAATCAACCCACCTCCCACTCTTCTCATGCCACAAGCATCTTTTGCACAATCCATCACTGATTCCCTAAATACATCCCATTCCTCCCCCACTCCCCTTACTTCCATTGTTCTCACCTTTTTCCATTCTGTATATATATATATATATATATATATATATATATATATATATATATTTGTATGTAGCATTTATGGATCTGGAGAAGGCATATGATAGAGTTGATAGAGATGCTCTGTGGAAGGTATTAAGAATATATGGTGTGGGAGGCAAGTTGTTAGAAGCAGTGAAAAGTTTTTATCGAGGATGTAAGGCATGTGTACGTGTAGGAAGAGAGGAAAGTGATTGGTTCTCAGTGAATGTAGGTTTGCGGCAGGGGTGTGTGATGTCTCCATGGTTGTTTAATTTGTTTATGGATGGGGTTGTAAGGGAGGTAAATGCAAGAGTCCTGGAAAGAGGGGCAAGTATGAAGTCTGTTGGGGATGAGAGAGCTTGGGAAGTGAGTCAATTGTTGTTCGCTGATGATACAGCGCTGGTGGCTGATTCATGTGAGAAACTGCAGAAGCTGGTGACTGAGTTTGGTAAAGTGTGTGGAAGAAGAAAGTTGAGAGTAAATGTGAATAAGAGCAAGGTTATTAGGTACAGTAGGGGTGAGGGTCAAGTCAATTGGGAGGTGAGTTTGAATGGAGAAAAACTGGAGGAAGTGAAGTGTTTTAGATATCTGGGAGTGGATCTGTCAGCGGATGGAACCATGGAAGCGGAAGTGGATCATAGGGTGGGGGAGGGGGCGAAAATTTTGGGAGCCTTGAAAAATGTGTGGAAGTCGAGAACATTATCTCGGAAAGCAAAAATGGGTATGTTTGAGGGAATAGTGGTTCCAACAATGCTGTATGGTTGCGAGGCGTGGGCTATGGATAGAGATGTGCGCAGGAGGATGGATGTGCTGGAAATGAGATGTTTGAGGACAATGTGTGGTGTGAGGTGGTTTGATCGAGTAAGTAACGTAAGGGTAAGAGAGATGTGTGGAAATAAAAAGAGCGTGGTCGAGAGAGCAGAAGAGGGTGTTTTGAAATGGTTTGGGCACATGGAGAGAATGAGTGAGGAGAGATTGACCAAGAGGATATATGTGTCGGAGGTGGAGGGAACGAGGAGAAGAGGGAGACCAAATTGGAGGTGGAAAGATGGAGTGAAAAAGATTTTGTGTGATCGGGGCCTGAACATGCAGGAGGGTGAAAGGAGGGCAAGAAATAGAGTGAATTGGAGTCATGTGGTATACAGGGGTTGACGTGCTGTCAGTGGATTGAAGCAAGGCATGTGAAGCGTCTGGGGTAAACCATGGAAAGCTGTGTAGGTATGTATATTTGCGTGTGTGGACGTGTGTATGTACATGTGTATGGGGGGGGGGGGGGTTGGGCCATTTCTTTCGTCTGTTTCCTTGCGCTACCTCGCAAACGCGGGAGACAGCGACAAAGTATAAAAAAAAAAAAAAAAAAAAAAAAAAAAAATATATATATATATATATATATATATATATATATATATATATATATATATATATATATATATATATATATGCATCAAAAGCAGTGGGACAAGAAGTGGGAGACTGAACTGAATATAGAAGGATTGAGTGAATAAGGTTTTGAATGATGTGGGCCTGAAAATGCAGAAAGATGAAAAGCACTAATGGGAAAAAGTGAATAGGTGGAATGTAGTATACAGGGGGTTATGTGGTAACAATGAACTGAACCAAGACATACAAAGCATCCAGGGGGAAACCTTGGAAAGTTCTGTGGGGCTTGGTTGTGGATGGGGGGTTGCACTTTCGGTGCAATGCACATGACAGTTATACAACAGAAGTAAGCAAATGAAGCCTTCTCATCATCAGTCCCTAGTGCTACCTTACTACAATGGGGAACGTGAACAAGTGTAAAAAAAATTACACTTGACACCATTTCCTGTCACAGAGCAGTAGCATCAGGAAAAGAGGAAAAATGGCCTCTCACAACCACTCTCTAGATGTCATATATAAAGTGCCAAATCCAAAGACTGTATACACAGTCAAGCCCCTTGGCATCCCCTGTGCCCTGGTTCAGCCTACTGATAACACATCATCTATATACCACAATACTCATTCATTTTATCTCATGCATGGATCTCACCCTCCTAAATGCTCAGGCCCCCTCTCCCCTTGGCTCCCTTTGCTTCTGACACATATATCCTATCAGTCAGCCTTTCTTTGTTTATCCTCTTCATAAATCATTTCAGTATATCCTAGTTTGCTCTCTAAATCATGCTCCACTTACTACTATATCTTTCTCTTACAATGTCATTCCTTAGCCAATTAATGCAACTTGCACCATATACATCCACCCTTTTCCATGTCTGCTTTCCCAGCACGGGACTCAAGTCCATACAACTACAATATCTGCACAATATTTGCCCTAACAAACAATGACCTCTGCTTCTATACTCTCATAAATGCACTCAAGACTGAAACTTCATTATATAAATATCCACAACCTTACACCCTACTATCTATATCATATCCACTTATATGTGTGTTAGTGGTCAGTGCTCTCCCTCTTCCTCTTGTGCAATCCCCTTAAATATCATGCAAAAACGAGCAACATGCTAATTCTTCACCAACCATGTTAGTAAGCTGTAACTATCTCACAAACAATTAATCTGCTAAGTTTCAGTTAAGAGGTGATGACTCTTCAACCTTTAAAGAAACTTAATTTCAGATTTATGGTTTGTGAAGATGATTCCTACCAAGCTTTCCTGTGGCCAAGTGTTAACCACTGGCCCTCACCTGAGACGTGGAGAACCTTTTTGAGTACTGGTAGTTCTCTACAGATGAGTTATACTCGTGATGCCTTAGGTGACTTGCTCTTCTCCCTCCATAATGTTGCTGCAATGTATCACCTGCCAGTGTACCACTCAAACTTCTACTGTGGTGGCATTCACCTCCATGGCCAACCATTACCAGTTAGTCACGCGTATATTTTGCCACATTAATAAGCTCTTCATGTAAACTAGTAACTTTTATCGAAATGTAACCTATGAAGTTAGGTAAAATTCTAACTTATACCCAGGAGGATATGTGCTTCATGAAAAAAAAGCCTATTAATCCTGTGGTTATGTAAAAGTATCCTATTCCCCTATGAAAATTCTGTGTAAACATATTAAGAAGCTCAATCACCTTCCTGATATATACAGAGAAAACATATCATAACTCTGATGAATAAAAACAGAGTAAATGCTATAAATAATATCTATTTATTTATTTATAATACTTTGTTGCTGTCTCCGACGATAGCGAGGTAACACAACGAAACTGACGAAAGAATGGCTCAACCCACCCACATACACATGTAAATACACACAAGCACATATACATAACTATACATATCAACATATACATACACAGACATATACATATATACACATGTACATATTCATACTTGCTACCTTCATCCATTCCCATCGCCACCTCCCCACACATGAAATACCATACCCCCTCCCCCCAGCGAGGTAGCGCTAGGAAAAGACAAAAGGCCACATTCATTCACACTCACTCTCTCAATGTCGTTTGTAATTCACCAAAACCACAGCTCCATTTCTACATCCAGGCCACACAAAACATTACATGGTTTACCCCAGACGCTTCATGTACCCTAGTTTAATCCACTGACAGCACGTCGACCCCGGTATACCATACTGGTCCAATTCACTCTATTCCTTGAAAACCTTTCTCCCTCCTGCATCTTCAGGCACCAATCGCTCAAAATCTTTCTCAATTCTTCCTTCCACCTCCAATTTGGTCACACACTGCTCCTTGTTCCCTCCACCTCTGACAAATATAACCTCTTTGTCAAGCTTCCTTTACTCATTCTCTCCAAGTAACCAAATACACCCTCTTCTGCTCTCTCAACCACTCTTTTTATTAACACACATATCTCTTACCCTTTCACTACTTACTCGATCAAACAACCTCACACCAAAAAAACTGTCCTCAAACATTTCATTTCCAACATAACCACCCTCCTCTGCACAATCCAATCTATAGCCCACACCTCGCAACCATATAAAACTGTTGGAACCACAATTCATTCAAACATATCCATTTTTGCTTTCCGAGATAATGTTCTCGACTTCCACGCATTCTTCAACGCTCCCAGAACCTTTCCCCACTACAAACCCCTGTGACTCACTTCCACTTCCATGGTTCCATCCGCTGCCATATCCACTCCCAGATATCTAAAACACTTCACTTCCTCCAGTTTTTCTCCATTCAAACTTACCTCCCAACTGACTTGTCCCTCAACCCTACTGTACCTAATAACCTTGATCTTATTCACATTTACTCTCAGCATTTTATTTTTAACACACTTTACCAAACTCAGTCACCAGCTTCAACAGTTTCTCACCCAAATCAGCCACCAGCGCTGTTTCATCAGCGAACAACTGACTTACTTCCCAAGCCCTCTCATCCACAACAGACAGCATACTTGTCCCTATCTACAAAGCTCTTGCATTCACCTCCCTAACAACCCCAACCATAAAAAATTAAATAACCATCAATACATCAAGCACACCTGCCGCAAACCAACATTCACTGGGAACCAATCACTTTCTTCCTACTCGTGCACATGCCTTACATCCTCGAAAAAACTTTTCACTGCTTCTAACAACTTGCCTCCAACACCATATACTCTTAATACCTTCCACAAAGCATCTGTATCAACTCTTTCATATGCCTTCTCCAGATCCATAAATGCTACATACAAATCCATTTGCTTTTCTAAGTATTTCTCACATACATTCTTCAAAGCAAACGCCTGATCCACACATCCTCTACCACTTCTGAAACCACACTGCTCTTCCCCAATCTGATGCCCTATACATGCCTTCACCCTCTCAATCAATACCCTCCCATATAATTTCCCAAACTTATACCTCTGCAATTTGAACACTCACCTTTATCCCATTTGCCTTTGTACAATGGCACTGTGCATTCATTGCGCCAATCCTCAGGCACTTCACCAAGAGCCGTACATATACTAAGTATCTTCACCAACCAGTAAACAACACAGTCACCCCCTTTTTTAATAAAATCCACTAGAATATCATCCAAACCCGCCACTTTGCTGGCCTTCACCTTTCGCAAAGCTTTCACTACCTTTTCTCTGTTTACCAAACCATTCTCCATGACCCTCTCACTTCACACACCACATCAACCAAGCCACACTATATATGCCAATATATAATGGAAGTAAGGGGAGTGGGGAAGGAATGGGATGTATTTAGGGAATCAGTGATGGATTGCGCAAAAGATGCTTCCGGCATGAGAAGAGTGGGAGGTGGGTTGATTAGAAAGGGTAGTGAGTGGTGGCATGAAGAAGTAAGATTATTAGTGAAAGAGAAGAGAGAGGCATTTGGACGATATTTACAAGGAAAAAATGCAATTGAGTGGGAGATGTATAAAAGAAAGAGACAGGAGGTCAAGAGAAAAGTGCAAGAGGTGAAAAAGAGGGCAAATGAGAGTTAGGGTGAGAGAGTATCATTAAATTTTAGGGAGAATAAAAAGATGCTTTGGAAGGAGGTAAATAAAGTGCATCAGACAAGGGAGCAAATGGGAACTTCAGTGAAGCACAAATGGGAGGTGATAACAAGTAGTGGTGATGTGAGAAGGAGATGGAGTGAGTATTTTGAAGGTTTGTTGAATGTGTTTGATGATAAGAGTGGCAGATATAGGGTGTTTTGGTCGAGGTGGTGTGCAAAGTGAGAGGGTTAGGGAAAATGATTTGGTAAACAGAGAAGAGGTAGTAAAAGCTTTGCGGAAGATGAAAGCCGGCAAGGCAACAGGTTTGGATGGTATTGCAGTGGAATTTATTAAAAAAGGGGGTGACTGTATTGTAGACTGGTTGGTAAGGTTATCTAATGTATGTATGACTCATGGTGAGGTACCTGAGGATTGGCGGAATGCGTGCATAGTGCCATTGTACAAAGGCAAAGGGGATAAGAGTGAGTGCTCAAATTACAGAGGTATAAGTTTGTTGAGTATTCCTGGTAATTTATATGGGAGGGTATTGATTGAGAGGGTGAAGGCATGTACAGAGCATCAGATTGGGGAAGAGCAGTGTGGTTTCAGAAGTGGTAGAGGATGTGTGGATCAGGTGTTTGCTTTGAAGAATGTATGTGAGAAATACTTAGAAAAGCAAATGGATTTGTATGGAGCATTTATGGATCCGGAGAAGGCATATGATAGAGCTGATAGAGATGCTCTGTGGAAGGTATTAAGAATATATGGTGTGGGAGGCAAGTTGTTAGAAGCAGTGAAAAGTTTTTATCGAGGATGTAAGGCATGTGTACGTGTAGGAAGAGAGATAAGTGATTGGTTCTCAGTGAATGTAGGTTTGCAGCAGGGGTGTGTGATGTCTCCATGGTTGTTTAATTTGTTTATGGATGGGGTTGTTAGGGAGGTGAATGCAAGAGTTTTGGAAAGAGGGGCAAGTATGAAGTCTGTTGTGGATGAGAGAGCTTGGGAAGAGAGTCAGTTGTTGTTCGCTGATGATACAGCGCTGGTGGCTGATTCATGTGAGAAACTGCAGAAGCTGGTGACTGAGTTTGGTAAAGTGTGTGAAAGAAGAAAGTTAAGAGTAAATGTGAATAAGAGCAAGGTTATTAGATACAGTAGGGTTGAGGGTCAAGTCAATTGGGAGGTAAGTTTGAATGGAGAAAAACTGGAGGAAGTAAAGGTTTAGATATCTGGGAGTGGATCTGACAGCATATGGAACCATGGAAGCAGAAGTGAATCATAGGGTGGGGGAGGGGGCGAAAATCCTGGGAGCCTTGAAGAATGTGTGGAAGTCGAGAACATTATCTTCGAAAGCAAAAATGGGTATGTTTGAAGGAATAGTGGTTCCAACAATGTTGTATGGTTGCGAGGCGTGGGCTATGGATAGAGTTGTGCGCAGGAGGGTGGATGTGCTGGAAATGAGATGTTTGAGGAAAATGTGTGGTGCGAGGTGGTTTGATCGAGTAAGTAATGTAAGGGTAAGAGAGATGTGTGGAAATATAAAGAGCGTGGTTGAGAGACCAGAAGAGGGTGTTTTGAAATGGTTTGGGCACATGGAGAGAATGAGTGAGGAAAGATTGACCAAGAGGATATATGAGGTGGAGGGAACAAGGAGAAGTGGGAGACCAAATTGGAGGTGGAAAGATGGAGTGAAAAAGATTTTGAGTGATCGGGGCCTGAACATGCAGGAGGGTGAAAGGCGGGCAAGGAATAGAGTGAATTGGATCGATGTGGTATACCTGGGGTTGACGTGCTGTCAGTGGATTGAATCAGGGCATGTGAAGCGTCTGGGGTAAGCCATGGAAAGTTGTGTGGGGTCTGGATGTGGAAAGGGAGCTGTGGTTTCGGGCATTATTGCATGACAGCTGGAGACTGAGTATGAACAAATGGGGCCTTTGTTGTCTTTTCCTAGTGCTACCTCACACATGTGAGGGGGGAAGGGGATGGTATTCCATGTGTGGCGGGGTGGCGATGGGAATGAATAGGGGCAGACAGTGTGAATTGTGTGCATGGGTATATATGTATGTGTCTGTGTGTGTATATATATATGTACACTGAGATGTATAGGTATGTATATTTGTGTATCTGGGCGTGTCTGTGTGTACATTGTGTATAGGGGTGGGTTGTGCCATTTCTTTCGTCTGTTTCCTTGCGTTACCTCGCAAACGCGGGAGACAGCGACAAAGCAAAATAATAATAATAATAATAATAATAATATATATATATATATATATTTGGAAAGCTTTTACTACCTCTTCCCTATTTACCAAATCATTTTCCCTAACCCTCTCACTTTGCACACCACCTCGATCAAAACACCCTATATCTGCCACTCTTTCATCAAACAAGTTCAACAAACCTTCAAAATACTCACTCCACCTCCTTCTCACATCCCCAATATTTGTTATCACCTCCCCATTAGCCCCCTCCACTGAAGTTCCCATTTGTTCCCTTGTCTTACGCACTTTATTTACCTCCTTCCACAACATCTTTGTCGCTGTCTCCCGCGTTAGCTAGGTAGCGCAAGGAAACAGACGAAAGAATGGCCCAACCCGCCCAAATACACATGTATATACATACACATCCACACACGCAAATATACATACCTATACATCTCAATGTACACATATCTATACATGTACATAATTCATACTGTCTACCTCTATTTGTTCCCATCGCCACCCCGCCACACATGGAATAACAACACCCTACCCCTCATGTGTGCAAGGTAGCGCTAGGAAAAGACACCAAGGCCCCATTCGTTCACACTCAGTCTCTAGTTGTCATGTAGTAATGCACCGAAACCACAGCTCCCTTTCCACATCCAGGCCCCACACAACTTTCCATGGTTTACCCCAGACGCTTCACATGCCCTGGGTCAATCCATTGACAGCACGTCGACCCCGGTATACAACATCGTTCCAATTCACTCTATTCCTTGCCCGCCGTTCACCCTCCTGCATGTTCAGGCCCCGATCACTCAAAATATTTTTCACTCCATCTTTCCACCTAAAATTTGGTCTCCCACTTCTCCTCACTCCCTTAACCTCTGGCACATATATCCTCTTTGTCAATCTTTCCTCACTCATTCTCTCCATGTGACCAAACCATTTCAAAACACCCTCTTCTGCTCTCTCAACCACACTCTTTTAATTTCCACACATCTCTCTTACACTTACATTACTTACTCGATCAAACCACCTCACACCACATATTGTCCTCAAACATCTCATTTCCAGCACATCCACCCTCCTACGCACAACTCTATCCATAGCCCACGCCTCGCAACCATACAACATTGTTGGAACCACTATTCCTTCAAACATACCCATTTTTGCTTTCCAAGATAATGTTCTCGACCTCCAAACATTCTTCAATGCTCCGAGAATTTTCACCCCCTCCCCCTCCATATAATTCACTTCCGATTCCATGGTTCCATCCAATGCCAGATCCACTCCCAGATATCTAAAACACTTTACTTCCTCCAGTTTTTCTCCATTCAAACTTACCTCCCAATTGACTTGACCCTCAACCCTACTGTACCTAATAACCTTGCTCTTATTCACATTTACTATCAATTTTCTTCTTTCACACACTTTACCAAACTCAGTCACCAGCTTCTGCAGTTTCTTACATGAATCAGCCACCAGCGCTGTATCATCAGCGAACAACAACTGACTCACTTCCCAAGCTTTCTCATCCACAACAGACTGCATACTTACCCATCTTTCCAAACCTCTTGCATTCACCTCCCTAACAACCCCATCCATAAACAAATTGAACAACCATGGAGACATCACACAACCCTGCCGCAAACCTACATTCACTAAGAACCAATCACTTTCCTCTTTTCCTACACGTACACATGCCTTACATCCTCGATAAAAACTTTTCACTGCTTCTAACAACTTGCCTCCCACACCATATATTCTTAAAACTTTCCATAGAGCATCTCTATCAACTCTATCATATGCCTTCTCCAGATCCATAAATGCTACATACAAATCCATTTGTTTTTCTAAGTATTTCTCACATACATTCTTCAAAGCAAAAACCTGATCCACACATCCTCTACCACTTCTGAAACCACACTGCTCTTCCCCAATCTGATGCTCTGTACATGCCTTCACCCTCTCAATCAATACCCTCCCATATAATTTACCAGGAATACTCAACAAACTTATACCTCTACAATTTGAGCACTCACTCTTATCCCCTTTGCCTTTGTACAATGGCACTATGCAAGCATTCCGCCAATCCTCAGGCACCTCACCATAAATCATACATACATTAAATAACCTTACCAAACATTCAACAATACAGTCACCCCCTTTTTTAATAAATTCCACAGCAATATCATCCAAACCTGCTGCCTTGCCGGCTTTCATCTTCCGTAAAGGTTTTACTACCTCTTCTCTATTTACCAAATCATTTTCCTAACCCTCTCACTTTGCACACCACCTCGACCAAGACACCCTATATCTGCCACTCTATCATCAAACACATTCAACAAACCTTCAAAATACTCACTCCATCTCCTTCTCACATCACCACTACTTGTTATCACCTCCCCATTAGCCCCCTTCACTGAAGTTCCCATTTGCTCCCTTGTCTTACGCACTTTATTTACCTCCTTCCGCAAAACATCTTTTTATTCTCCCTAAAATTTAATGATACTCTCTCACCCCAACTCTCATTTGCCCTCTTTTTCACCTCTTGCACCTTTCTCTTGACCTCCTGCCTCTTTCTTTTATACCTCTCCCACTCATTTGCATTTTTTCCCTGCAAAAATCGTCCAAATGCCTCTCTCTTCTCTTTCACTAATAATCTTACTTCTTCATCCCACCACTCACTACCTTTTCTAATCAACCCATCTCCCACGCTTCTCATGCCACAAGCATCTTTTACACAAGCCATCACTGCTTCCCTAAATACATCCCATTCCTCCCCCACTCCCCTTACCTCCTTTGTTCTCACCTTTTTCCATTCTGTACTCAGTCTCTCCTGGTACTTCCTCACAAAAGTCTCCTTCCCAAGCTCACTTACTCTCACCACTCTCTTCACCCCTACATTCTCTCTTCTTTTCTGAAAACCCCCACAAATCTTCACCTTCGCCTCCACAGTATAATGATCACACATCCCTCCAGTTGCACCTCTCAGCACATTAACATCCAAAAGTCTCTCTTTCGTGCGTCTATCAATTAACACGTAATCCAATAATGCTCTCTGGCCATCTCTCCTACTTGCATACGTTTTTTTTTTTCTTTTTTTATACTTTGTCGCTGTCTCCCGCGTTTGCGAGGTAGCGCAAGGAAACAGACGAAAGAAATGGCCCAACCCCCCCCATACACATGTATATACATACGTCCACACACGCAAATATACGTACCTACACAGCTTTCCATGGTTTACCCCAGACGCTTCACATGCCTTGATTCAATCCACTGACAGCACGTCAACCCCGGTATACCACATCGCTCCAATTCACTCTATTCCTTGCCCTCCTTTCACCCTCCTGCATGTTCAGGCCCCGATCACACATAATCTTTTTCACTCCATCTTTCCACCTCCAATTTGGTCTCCCTCTTCTCCTCGTTCCCTCCACCTCCGACACATATATCCTCTTGGTCAATCTTTCCTCACTCATCCTCTCCATGTGCCCAAACCACTTCAAAACACCCTCTTCTGCTCTCTCAACCACGCTCTTTTTATTTCCACACAGCTCTCTTACCCTTACGTTACTCACCCGATCAAACCACCTCACACCACACATTGTCCTCAAACATCTCATTTCCAGCACATCCATCCTCCTGCGCACAACTCTATCCATAGCCCACACCTCGCAACCATACAACATTGTTGGAACCACTATTCCTTCAAACATACCCATTTTTGCTTTCCGAGATAATGTTCTCGACTTCCACACATTCTTCAAGGCCCCCAGAATTTTCGCTCCCTCCCCCACCCTATGATCCACCTCCGCTTCCATGGTTCCATCCGCTGCCAGATCCACTCCCAGATATCTAAAACACTTCACTTCCTCCAGTTTTTCTCCATTCAAACTCACCTCCCAATTGACTTGACCCTCAACCCTACTGTACCTAATAACCTTG
The DNA here is from genome assembly GCF_036320965.1 of Panulirus ornatus. Taxonomy (NCBI): domain Eukaryota; kingdom Metazoa; phylum Arthropoda; class Malacostraca; order Decapoda; family Palinuridae; genus Panulirus; species Panulirus ornatus. The sequence continues at coordinate 21,067,185 of NC_092238.1, forward strand.
CTCTTATTCACATTTACTCTTAACTTTCTTCTTCCACACACTTTACCAAACTCAGTCACCAGCTTCTGCAGTTTCTCACATGAATCAGCCACCAGCGCTGTATCATCAGCGAACAACAACTGACTCACTTCCCAAGCTCTCTCATCCCCAACAGACTTCATACTTGCCCCTCTTTCCAAAACTCTTGCATTTACCTCCCTAACAACCCCATCCATAAACAAATTAAACAACCATGGAGACATCACACACCCCTGCCGCAAACCTACACTCACTGAGAACCAATCACTTTCCTCTCTTCCTACACGTACACATGCCTTACATCCTCGATAAAAACTTTTCACTGCTTCTAACAACTTTCCTCCCACACCATATATTCTTAATACCTTCCACAGAGCATCTCTATCAACTATATCATATGCCTTCTCCAGATCCATAAATGCTACATACAAATCCATTTGCTTTTCTAAGTATTTCTCACATACATTCTTCAAAGCAAACACCTGATCCACACATCCTTTACCACTTCTGAAACCACACTGCTCTTCCCCAATCTGATGCTCTGTACATGCCTTCACCCTCTCAATCAGTACCCTCCCATATAATTTACCAGGAATACTCAACAAACTTATACCTCTGTAATTTGAGCACTCACTCTTATCCCCTTTGCCTTTGTACAATGGCACTATGCACGCATTCCGCCAATCCTCAGGCACCTCACCATGAGTCATACATACATTAAATAACCTTAAAGTGAAGGGCGCAAGTGGGGAGGTGATAACAAGTAGTGGTGATGTGAGAAGGAGATGGAGTGAGTATTTTGAAGGTTTGTTGAATGTGTTTGATGATAGAGTGGCAGATATAGGGTGTTTTGGTCGAGGTGGTGTGCAAAGTGAGAGGGTTAGGGAAAATGATTTGGTAAACAGAGAAGAGGTAGTGAAAGCTTTGCGGAAGATGAAAGCCGGCAAGGCAGCAGGTTTGGATGGTATTGCAGTGGAATTTATTAAAAAAGGGGGTGACTGTATTGTTGACTTGCATACGTATACTTATGTATATCTCGCATTTTAAACCAGGTATTCCCAATCACCAGTCCTTTTTCAGCACATAAATCTACAAGCTCTTCACCATCTTTTTACTCTCCCTAAAATTTAATGATACTCTCTCACCAGACAACAAAGGCCACATTCATTCACACTCAGTCTCTAGCTGTCATGTATAATGCACCGAAATCATAGCTCCCGGTCCACATCCAGGCCCCACAAAACATTCCATGGTTTAACCCAGACGCTTCACATGCCCTGGTTCAATGAATTGACAGCGCGTCGACCCCGGTATACCATATCGTGCCCGTACACTATATTCCTAGCACGCCTTTCACCCTCCTGCATGTTCAGGCCCCGATCACACAAAATCTTTTTCACTCCATCTTTCCACCTCCAATTTGGTCGGGGTCTCCCACTTCTCCTCCTTCCCTCCTCCTCTGACACACATATATCCTCTTTGTCAATCTTTCCTCACTCATTCTCTACATTTCACCAAACCATTTCAAAACACCCTCTTCTGCTCTCTTAACCACACTCTTTTTACTACCACACATCTCTCTTACCCTTACATTACTTACTCGATCAAACCACCTCACACCACATATTGTCCTCAAACATCTCATTTCCAGCACATCCACCCTCCTCTGCATAACTCTATCCACAGCCCACACCTTGCAACCATACAACATTTCTGGAACCACTATTCCTTCAAACATACCCAATTTTGCTTTCCGAGATAATGTTCTCGACTTCCAGACATTCTTCAACGCTCCCAGAATTTTCGCCCCCTCCCCCACCCTATGATTCACTTCCGCTTCCATGGTACCATCTGCTGCCACATCCACTCCTGGATATCTAAAACACTTCACTTCCTCCAGTTTTTCTCGATTCAAAATTACCTACCAATTGACTTGTCCCTCAACACTACTGTACCTAATAACTTTGCTCTTATTCACATTTACTCTAAGCTTTCTTCTTTCACACACTTTACCAAACTCAGTCACCAGCTTCTGGAGTTTCTCACCCGAATCAGCCACCAGCACTGTATCATCAGCGAACAACAACTGACTCACTTCCCAACCTCTCCCATCCACAACTTGCCCCTCTTTCCAAAACCCTTGCATTCACCTCCCTAACAACCCCATCCATAAACAAATTAAACAACCATGGAGGCATCAAGCACTCCTGCCGCAAACCAACATTCACTGAGAACCAATCACTTTTCTCTCTTCCTACACATACACATGCCTTACATCCTCGATAAAAACTTTTCACTGCTTCTAACAACTTGCCTCCCACACCATATATTCTTAATACCTTCCACAGAGCATCTCTATCAACTCTATAATATGCCTTCTCCAGATCCATAAATGCTATATACAAATCTATTTTCTCTTCTAACAATTTCTCACATACATTCTTCAAAGCAAATACCTGATCCACACATCCTCTACCACTTTTGAAACCACACTGCTCTTCCCCAATCTGATGCTCTGTACATGCCTTCACCCTCTCAATCAATACCCTCCCATATAGTTTCCCAGGAATACTCACAACAAACTTAGATATCTAAAATCTGAGCACTCACTTTTATCCCATTTGCCTTTGTACAATGGCACTATGCAAGCATTCTACCAATCCTCAGGCACCTCACCATGAGTCATACATACATTAAATAATCTTACCAACCAGTCAACAATACAGTCACCCCCTTTCTTCATAAATTCCACTGCAATACCATCCAAACCTGCTGCCTTGCCAGCTTTCATCTTCCGTAAACCTTTTACTACCTCCACCCTGTTTGACAAATCATTTTCCCTAACCCTCTCACTTTGCACACCACCTCGACCAAAACACCCTATATCCGCCACTCTATCATCAAACACATTCAACAAACCTTCAAAATACTCAATCCATCTCCTTATCACATCACCACTATTTGTTACCACCTCCACATTAGCCCCTTTCACTGATGCTCCCATTTGTTCCCTTGTCTTAAGCACTTTATTTACCTCCTTCCAAAACATCTTTTCATTCTCCCTAAAATTTAATGATACTCTCTCATCCCAACTATCAATTGCCCTCTTTTTCACCTCTTGCACCTTTCTCTTGACCTCCTGCCTCTTTCTTCTATACATCTCCCACTCATTTCCATTATTTCCCTGCAAAGATCATCCAAATGCCTCTCTCTTCTCTTTCACAAAAAATCTTACTTTCTTCATCCCACCACTCACTACCCTTTCTAATCTGCGCACCTCCCGCACTTCTCATGCTACATGCATCTTTTGCACACGCCATCACTGCTTCCCTCAATACATTCCATTCCTCCCCCCAATCCCCTTACATCTTTTGTTCTCACCTTTTTCCATTCAGTACTCAGTCTCTCCTGGTACTTCCTCACACAAGTCTCCTTTCCAAGCTCACTCACTCTCACCACTCTCTTCACCACAACATTCTCTCTTCTTTTCTGAGAACCTCTACAAATTTTCACTTTCACCTCAACCAGATAATGATCAGACATCCCTCCAGTTGCACCTCTCAGCACATTAACATCCATATATATATGGGGATAGGGGAGAAAGAATACTTCCCACGCATTCCTCACGTGTCGCAGAAGGCGACTAAAGGGGACGGGAGCGGGGGGCTAGAAAACCTCCCCTCCTTGTATCTTAACTTTCTAGAAAAGGAAACAGAAGAAGGAGGCACGCGGAGAAAGCTAATCCTCCTCGAGGGCTCACATTGGGGTACCTAAATGTGTGTGGATTTAAACAAGATGAGAAAAAAGGACAGATAGGTAGTATGTTTGAGTAAAGAAACCTGGGTGTTCTGGCTCTGAGTGAAACAAAGCTCAAGGTTAAAGGGAAAGAGTGGTTTGGGAATGTCTTGGGAGTAAAGTCAGTGGTTGGTGAGAGGACAAGAGCAAGGGAAGGAGTAGCACTACTCCTGAAACAGCAGTGGTGGGAGTATGTGATAGAGTGTAAGAAAGTAAAATCTAGATTGATATGGGTAAAACTGAAAGTTGATGGGGAGAGATGGGTGATTATTGGTGCATATGCACCTGGGCATGAGAAGCTGAGCATGGGAGCAGCTGAGTGAGTGTGTTAGTAGTTTTGATGCAAGAGACTGGGTTATAGTGATGGATGATTTGAATGCAAAGGTGAGTAATGTGGCAGTTGAGGGAATAATTGGTATACATGGGGTGTTCAGTGTTGTAAATGGAAATGGTGGAGAGCTTGTAGATTTATGTGCTGAAAAAGGACTGGTGATTGGGAATGTCTGGTTTAAAAAGAGAGATATACATAAGTATACATATGTAAGTAGGAGAGATGGCCAGAGAGCATTATTGGATTACGTGTTAATTGATAGGCGCGCGAAAGAGAGACTTTTGGATGTTAATGTGCTGAGAGGTGCAACTGGAGGGATGTCTGATCATTATATTGTGGAGGCGAAGGTGAAGATTTGTAGAGGTTTTCAGAATAGAAGAGAGAATGTTGGGGTGAAAAGAGTGGTGAGAGTAAGTGAGCTTGGGAAGGCGACTTGTGTGAGGAAGTACCAGGAGAGACTGAGTACAGAATGGAAAAAGGAGAGAACTAAGGATGTAAGGGGAGTGGGGGAGGAATGGGATGTATTTAGGGAAGCAGTGATGGCTTGCACAAAAGACGCTTGTGGCATGAGAAGCGTGGGAGGTGGGCAGATTTGAAAGCATAGTGAGTGGTGGAATGAAAAAGTAAGATTATTAGTGAAAGAGAAGAGAGAGGCATTTGGACGATTTTTGCAGGGAAATAATGCAAATGAGTGGGAGATGTATAAAAGAAAGAGGCAGGAGGTCAAGAGAAAGGTGCAAAAGGGGAAAAAGACGGCAAATGAGAGTTGGGGTGAGAGAGTATCATTAAATTTTAGGGAGAATAAAAAGATGTTTTGGAAGGAGGTAAACAAAGTGCGTAAGATAAGGGAGCAAATGGGAACTTCAGTGAAGGAGGCTAATGGGGAGGTGATAATAAGTAATGGTGATGTGAACAGGAGATGGAGTAAGTATTTTGAAGGTTTGTTGAATGTGGTTGATGACAGAGTGGCAGATATAGGGTGTTTTGGTCGAGGTGGTGTGCAAAGTCAGAGGGTTAGGGAAAATGATTTGGTAAACAAAGAAGAGGTAGTAAAAGCTTTGCAGAGGATGAAAGCCAGCAAGGTGGCAGGTTTGGATGATATTGCATTAGAATTTATTAAAAAAGGGGGTGACTGTATTGTTGACTGGTTGGTATGGTTATTTAATGTATGTATGTCTCATGGTGAGGTGCCTGAGGATTGGTGGAATGCTTGCATAGTGCCATTGTACAAAGGCAAAGGGGATAAAAGTGAGTGCTCAAATTACAGAGGTATTAGATTGTTGAGTATTCCTGGGAAATTATATGGGAGGGTATTGATTGAGAGGGTGAAGGCATGTACAGAGCATGAGATTGGGGAAGAGCAGTGTAGTTTCAGAAGGGGTAGAGGATGTGTGGATCAGGAGTTTGCTTTGAGGAATGTATGTGAGAAATACTTAGAAAAGCAAATGGATTTGTATGTAGCATTTATGGATCTGGAGAAGGCATATGATAGAGTTGATAGAGATGCTCTGTGGAAGGTATTAAGAATATATGGTGTGGGAGGCACGCTGTTAGAAGCATTGAAAAGTTTTTATCGAGGATGTAAGGCATGTGTACTTGTAGGAAGAGAGGAAAGTGATTGGTTCTCAGTGAATGTAGGTTTGCGGTAGGGGTGTGTGATGTCTCCATGGTTGTTTAATTTGTTTATGGATGGGGTTCTTAGGGAGGTAATGCAAGAGTTTCGGAAAGAGGGGCAAGTAAGCAGTCTGTTGTGGATGAGAGAGCTTAGGAAGTGAGTCAGTTGTTGTTCGCTGATGATAGCGTTGGTGGCTGATTCATGTGAGAAACTGCAGAAGCTGGTGACTGAGTTTGGTAAAGTGTGTGAAAGAAGAAAGCTGAGAGTAAATGTGAATAAGAGCAAGGTTATCAGGTACAGTAGGGTTGAGGGACAAGTCAATTGGGAGGTAAGTTTGAATCGAGAAAAGCCGGAGGAAGTGAAGTGTTTTAGATATCTGGGAGTGGATTTGGCAGCGGATGGAACCATGGAAGCGGAAGTGAATCATAGGGTGGGGGAGGGGGCCGAAAGGTCTGGGAGCGTTGAAGAATGTGAGGAAGTCGAGAACATTATCTCGGAAAGCAAAAATGGGTATGTTGGAACGAATAGGGGTTCCAACGATGTTATATGGTTGCGAGGCATGGGCTATGGATAGAGTTGTGCACAGGAGGGTGGATGTGCTGTAAATGAGATGTTTGAGGACAATATGTGGTGTGAGATGGTTTGATCGAGTAAGTAATAATAGGGTAAGAGAGATGTGTGGTAATAAAAAGAGTGTGGTTGAGAGAGCAGAAGAGGATGTTTTGAAATGGGTTGGTCACATGGAGAGAATGAGTGAGGAAACATTGACAAAGAGGATATATGTGTAAGAGGTGGAGGGAATGAGTAGAAGTGGGAGACCAAACTGGAGGTGGAAAGATGGAGTTAAAAAGATTTTGAGTGATCGAGGCCTGAACATGCAGGAGGGCGAAAGGCGTGCAAGGAATAGAGTGAATTGGAACGATGTGGTATACCGGGGTCGACGTGCTGTTAATGGATTGAACCAGGGCATGTGAAGCCTCTGGGGTAAACCATGGAAAGTTCTGTGGGGCCTTGATGTGAAAAGGGAGCTGTGGTTTCGGTGCATTATTACATGACAGCTATAGACGGAGTGTGAACGAATGGGGCCTTTGTTGTCTTTTCCTAGCGCTACCTCGCAAACATTTGGGGGAGGGGGTTGTTATTGCATGTGTGGTGGGGTGGCTATGGGAATGAATAAGGGCAGACAGTATGAATTATGTACATGTGTATATATGTATATGTCTGTGTGTGTATATATATGTATATATTGAGATGTAGAGGTATGTATATTTGTGTGTGTGGACGTGTATGTATATACATGTGTATGTGGGTGGGTTGGGCCATTCTTTCGTCTGTTTCCTTGCGCAACCTTGCTGACGCGGGAGACAGCGACAAAGCAAAAAAAAAAAAAAATGTATGTATATCATTATCCTGGGGATAGGGGAGAAAGAATACTTCCCTTGCATTCCTCACGTGTCATAGAAGGCGACTAAAGGGGATGGGAGCATGAGGCTGGAAACCCTCCCCTCCTTGCATTTCAACTTTCTAAAAGGGGAAACATAACAATGAGTCACACGGTGAGTGCTCGTCCTCCTCGAGGGCTTACATTGGGGTGTCTAAATGTGTGTGGATGTAACCAAGATGAGAAAAAAGGACAGATAGGTTGCTTGTTTGAAGAAAGGAACCTGGATGTTTTGGCTCTGAGTGAAACGAAACTCAAGGATAAAGGGGAACAGTGGTATGGTAATGTTTTGAAAGTAAAGTCAGGGGTTGGTGAGAGGACAAGAGCAAGGGAAGGAGTAGCACTACTCCAGAAACAGCAGTGGTGGGAGTATGTGATAGAGTGTAAGAAAGTAAACTCTGATATGAGTACAACTGAAAGTGGATGGAGAGAGATGGGTGATTATTGGTGCTTATACACCTGGGCATGAGAAGAAAGATCATGAGAGGCAAGTGTTTTGGGAGCAGGTGAGTGAGTGTGTTAGTAGTTTTGATGGACGAGACCAGATTATAGTGATGGGTAATTTGAATGCAGAGGTAAGTAATGCTGCAGTTGAGGGAATAATTGGTTTACATGAGGTGTTCAGTGTTGTAAATGGAAATGGTGAAGAGCTTGCAGATTTATGTGCTGAAAAAGGACTGGTGATTGGGAATACCTGGTTTAAAAAGAAAGATTTACATAAGTATATGTATGTTAGTAGGAGAGATGGCTTGAGAGCGTTATTGGATTATGTGTTAATTGATAGGCACGTGAAAGAGAGACTTTTGGATGTTAATGAGCTGAGAGGTGCAACTGGAGGGATGTCTGATCATTATCTTGTGTAGGCGAAGGTGAAGATTTGTAGAGGTTTTCAGAAAAGAAGAGTGTTAGGGTGAAGAGAGTGGTGAGAGTAAGTGAGCTTGGGAAGGAGACTTGTGTCAGAAAAAACCAGGAGAGACTGAGTGAAGAATGGAAAAAGATGAGAGCATAGGACATAAGGGGAGTAGGGGAGGAATGGGATGTATTTAAGGAAGTAGTAATTGCTTGTGCAAAAGATGCTTGTGGCATGAGAAACGTGGGAGGTGGGCAGATTAGAAAGGGTAGTGAGTGATGGGATGAAGAAGTAAAATTATTAATGAAGAGAAGAGAGAGGCATTTGGATGATTTTTGCAGGGAAATAGTGAAAATTACTGGGAGATGTAAAAAAGAAAGAGGAGGAAGGTCAAGAGAAAGGTGCAAGAGGTGAAAAAAGGGCAAATGAGAGTTGGGGTGAGAGAGCATCATTAAATTTTAGGGAAAATTAAAAGATGTTTTGGAAGAAGGTAAATCAAGTGCGTAAGACAAGAGAACAAATGGGAATATCGGTGAAGGGGGCCAATGGGAAGGTAAAAACAAGTAGTTGTGATGTGAGAAGGAGATGCAGTGAGTATTTTAAAAGTTTTTTAGTGTGTTAGATAATAGAATGGCAGATATAGGGTGTTTTGGTCGAGGTGGTGTGCGAAGTGAGAGGGATAGGGAGAATGATTTGGTAAACAGAAAAGAGGAAGTGAAAGCTTTGCGGAAGATGAAAGCTGACAAGGCAGCAGGTTTGGATGGTATTACACTGTAATTTATTAAAAAATGGGGTGACTGTACTGTTGACTGGTTGGTAAGGATAAACAGAAAAGAGGTAGTGAAAGCTTTGCGGAAGATGAAAGCTGACAAGGCAGCAGGTTTGGATGGTATTACAGTGGAATTTATTAAAAAACGGGTTGACTGTACTGTTGACTGGTTGGTAAGGATATCTAATGTATGTTTGACTAATGGTGAGGTGCCTGAGGATTGGCAGAAAGCATGCATAGTGCCAATGTACAAAAGCAAAGGGGATAAAGATGAGTGCAAAATTACAGAGGAAAAGTTTGTTCCTGTGAAATTATATGGGAGGGTAGTGAATGAGAGGGTGAAAGCATGTACAGAGCATCAGATTCGGGGAGAGCAGTGTGGTTTCAGAAGTGGTAAAGGATGTGTGGATCCGGTGTTTGATTTGAAGAATATATGTGAGAAATACTTAAAAAAGAAAATGGATTTGTATGTAGCGTTTATGTATCTGGAGACAGCATATGATAGAGTTGATAGACATCCTCTGGATAAGGTATTAAGAATATATGGTGTGGACGGTAAGTTGCTAGAAGCAATGAAAGCCTTTTAAAGGATGTAAGGCTTGTGTACAAGTAGGAAGAGAGAAGAGTGATTGGTTCTCAGTATATGTCAGTTTGTGGCAGGGGTGCGTGATGTCTCCATGGTTGTTTAATTTGTTAATGCATGGGTTTGTTAGGGAGATGAATTCATGAGTTTTGGAGAGAGGGGCAAGTATGCAGTCTGTTGAGGATGACAGGCCTTGGGAAGTGAGTCATTGTTGCGTGCTGGTGGCTGATTCAGGTGAGAAACTGCAGAAGCTGGTGACTAAGTTTGGTAAAGTGTGTGAAGCAAGAAAGCTGAGAGTAAATGTGAATAAGACCAAGGTTATTAGGTACAGTAAGATTGAGGGACAAGCGCAAGGAAACAGGCGAGAGAATGGCCCAACCCACCAACATACACATGTATACACATACACTTCCACAAACACACATACACATACCTATACATTTTAACGTATACATATATATATAAATACAGAGACTTCTTCTTCTTCTTCATACTATTCGCTATTTCCCGCGATAGCGATGTAGCAGAGACATATACATATATACACATTTACATATTTCATACTTGATGCCTCCATTCATTCCCGTCGTAACCTCGCCACACATGAAATGACAACGGCCTCCACCTACAAGCACGCAATATAGCGCTAGGAAAAGACAAGAAACGCCACATTTGTTCACACTCAAGTCTCCAGCTGTCATGTATAATGCACCGAAACCAAAGCTCCCTTTCCACATCCAGGCCCCAAAAAACTTTCCATGGTTTACCCCAGACGCTTCACATGACATGGTTCAATCCACTGACAGCATGTCGACCCCAGTATACCACACTGTTCCAATTCACTCTATTCCTTGTATGCCTTTCACCCTCCTGCATGTTTTGGCCCGGATCGCTCAAAATCATTTTCACTCCATCGTTCCATCTCCAATTTCATCTCCCACTTCACATTCCCTCCACCTCTGATACATATATCCTCTTTGTCAATCTTTCCTAACCCATTCTCTCCATGTGACCAAACCATTTCAGTACATCCTCTTCTATTCTCTCAACCACACTCTTTTTATGACCACACATCTCTCTTAACCTTTTATTACTTACACAATCAAACCATCTCACCCCACATATTGTCCTAAAACATCTCATTTCTAACACACCAACACTCCTCCGAAGAACATTATCCATAGCCGACACCTCGCAACAATATAACATTGTGGGAAGCACTATATATATATATATATATTTTTTTTTTTTGCTTAGTCGCTGTCTCCCGCGTTTGCGAGGTAGCGAAAGGAAACAGACGAAAGAAATGGCCCAACCCACCCCCATACACATGTATATACATACGTCCACACACACAAATATACATACCTACACAACTTTCCATGGTTTACCCCAGACGCTTCACATGCCCTGATTCAATCCACTGACAGGCCCCGATCACAATAAAATCTTTTTCACTCCATCTTTCCACCTCCAATTTGGTCTCCCACTTCTCCTCGTTCCCTCCACCTCCGACACATATATCCTCTTGGTCAATCTTTCCTCACTCATTCTCTCCATATGCCCAAACCATTTCAAAACACCCTCTTCTGCTCTCTCAACCATGCTCTTTTTATTTCCACACATCTCTCTTACCCTTACGTTACTTACTCGATCAAACCACCTCACACCACACATTGTCCTCAAACATCTCATTTCCAGCACATCCATCCTCCTGTGCACAACTCTATCCATAGCCCACGCCTCGCAAACATACAACATTGTTGGAACCACTATTCCTTCAAACATACCCATTTTTGCTTTCCGAGATAATGTACTCGACTTCCACACATTCTTCAAGGATCCCAGGATTTTCGCCCCCTCCCCCACCCTATGATCCACTTCCGCTTCCATGGTTCCATCCGCTGCTAGATCCACTCCCAGATATCTAAAACACTTTACTTCCTCCAGTTTTTCTCCATTCAAACTTACCTCCCAACTGACTTGACCCTCAACCCTACTGTACCTAATTACCTTGCTCTTATTCACATTTACTCTTAACTTTCTTCTTTCACACACTTTACCAAACTCAGTCACCAGCTTCTGCAGTTTCTCACATGAATCAGCCACCAGCGCTGTATCATCAGCGAACAACAACTGACTCACTTCCCAAGCTCTCTCACCCACAACAGACTTCATACTTGCCCCTCTTTCCAAAACTCTTGCATTCACCTCCCTAACAACCCCATCCATAAACAAATAAAACAACCATGGAGACATCACACAACCCTGCGGCAAACCTACATTCACTGAGAACCAATCACTTTCCTCTCTTCCTACACGTACACATGCCTTACATCCTCGATAAAAACTTTTCACTGCTTCTAACAACTTGCCTCCCACACCATATATTCTTAATACCTTCCACAGAGCATCTCTATCAACTCTATCATATGCCTTCTCCAGATCCATAAATGCTACATACAAATCCATTTGCTTTTCTAAGTATTTCTCACATACATTCTTCAAAGCAAACACCTGATCCACACATCCTCGACCACTTCTGAAACCACACTGCTCTTCCCCAATCTGATGCTCTGTACATGCCTTCACCCTCTCAATCAATACCCTCCCATATGATTTACCAGGAATACTCAACAAACTTATACCTCTGTAATTTGACCACTCACTCTTATCCCCTTTGCCTCTGTACAATGGCACTATGCACGCATTCCGCCAATCCTCAGGCACCTCACCATGAGTCATACATACATTAAATAACCTTACCAACCAGTCAATAATACAGTCACCCCCTTTTATGATAAATTCGCAAATATACATACCTACACAGCTTTCCATGGTTTACCCCAGACGCTTCACAGGCCCTGATTCAATCCACTGACAGCACGTCAGCCCCGGTATACCACATCGATCCAATTCACTCTATTCCTTGCCCTCCTTTCACCCTCCTGCATGTTCAGGCCCCGATCACAAAAAATCTTTTTCACTCCATCTTTCCACCTCCAATTTGGTCTCCCACTTCTCCTCGTTCCCTCCACCTCTGACACATATATCCTCTTGATCAATCTTTCCTCACTCATTCTCTCCATGCGCGCAAACCGTTTCAAAACACCCTCTTCTGCTCTCTCAACCACGCTCTTTTTATTTCCACACATCTCTCTTACCCTTACGTTACTTACTCGATCAAACCACCTCACACCACACATTGTCCTCAAACATCTCATTTCCAGCACATCCATCCTCCTGCGCACAACTCTATCCATAGCCCACGCCTCGCAACCACACAACATTGTTGGAACCACTATTCCTTCAAACATACCCATTTCTGCTTTCCGAGATAATGTTCTCGACTTCCACACATTCTTCAAGGACCCCAGGATATTCGCCCCCTCCCCCACCCTATGATCCACTTCCACTTCAATGGTTCCATCCGCTGCCAGATCCACTCCCAGATATCTAAAACACTTTACTTCCTCCAGTTTTTCTCCATTCAAACTTACCTCCCAATTGACTTGACCCTCAACACTACTGTACCTAATTACCTTGCTCTTATTCACATTTACTCTTAACTTTCTTCTTTCAATCACTTTACCAAACTCAGTCACCAGCTTCTGCAGTTTCTCACATAAAACAGCCACCAGCGCTGTATCATCAGCGAACAACAACTGACTCACTTCCCAAGCTCTCTCATCCACAACAGACTTCATACTTGCCCCTCTTTCCAAAACTCTTGCATTCACCTCCCTAACAACCCCATCCATAAACAAATTAAACAACCATGGAGACATCACACATCCCTGCCGCATACCTACATTCACTGAGAACCAATCACTTTCCTCTCTTCCTACACGTACGCATGCCTTACATCCTCCATAAAAACTTTTCACTGCTTCTAACAACTTGCCTCCCACACCATATATTCTTAATACCTTCCACAGAGCATCTCTATCAACTCTATCATATGCCTTCTCCAGATCCATAAATGCTACATACAAATCCATTTGCTTTTCTAAGTATTTCTCACATACATTATTCAAAGCAAACACCTGATCCACACATCCTCTACCACTTCTGAAACCACACTGCTCTTCCCCAATCTGATGCTCTGTACATGCCTTCACCCTCTCAATCAATACCCTCCCATATAATTTACCAGGAATACTCAACAAACTTATACCTCAGTAATTTGAGCACTCACTCTTATCCCCTTTGCCTTTGTACTATGGCACTATGCACGCATTCCGCCAATCCTCAGGCACCTCACCATGAGTCATACATACATTAAATATCCTTACCAACCAGTCAATAATACAGTCACCCCCTTTTATAATAAATTCCACTGCAATACCATCCAAACCCGCTGCCTTGCCGGCTTTCACCTTCCACAAAGCTTTTACTACCTCTACTCTGTTTACCAAATCATTTTCCCTAACCCTCTCACTTTGCACACCACCTCGACCAAAACACCCTATATCTGCCACTCTATCATCAAACACATTCAACAAACCTTCAAAATACTCACTCCATCTCCTTCTGACATCACCACTAGTTATCACCTCCCCATTTGCGCCCTTCACTGAAGTTCCCATTTGCTCCCTTGTCTTACGCACTTTATTTACCTCCTTCCAGAACATCTTTTTATTCTCCCTAAAATTTAATGATACTCTCTCACCCCAACTCTCATTTCCCCTCTTTTTCACCTCTTGCACTTTTCTCTTGACTGGTTGGTAAGGTTATTTAATGTATGTATGACTCATGGTGAGGTGCCTGAGGATTGGCGGAATGCGTGCATAGTGCCATTGTACAAAGGCAAAGGGGATAAGAGTGAGTGCTCAAATTACAGAGGTATAAGTTTGTTGAGTATTCCTGGCAAATTATATGAGAGGGTATTGATTGAGAGGGTGAAGGCATGTACAGAGCATCAGATTGGGGAAGAGCAGTGTGGTTTCAGAAGTGGTAGAGGATGTGTGGATCAGGTGTTTGCTTTGAAGAATGTATGTGAGAAATACTTAGAAAAGCAAATGGATTTGTATGTAGCATTTATGGATCTGGAGAAGGCATATGATAGAGTTGATAGAGATGCTCTGTGGAAGGTATTAAGAATATATGGTGTGGGAGGCAAGTTGTTAGAAGCAGTGAAAAGTTTTTATTGAGGATGTAAGGCATGTGTACGTGTAGGAAGAGAGGAAAGTGATTGGTTCTCAGTGAATGTAGGTTTGCGGCAGGGGTGTGTGAAGTCTCCATGGTTGTTTAATTTGTTTATGGATGGGGTTGTTAGGGAGGTGAATGCAAGAGTTTTGGAAAGAGGGGCAAGTATGAAGTCTGTTGTGGATGAGAGAGCTTGGGAAGTGAGTCAGTTGTTGTTCGCTGATGATACAGCGCTGGTGGCTGATTCATGTGAGAAACTGCAGAAGCTGATGACTGAGTTTGGTAAAGTGATTGAAAGAAGAAAGTTAAGAGTAAATGTGAATAAGAGCAAGGTTATTAGGTACAGTAGGGTTGAGGGCCAAGTCAATTGGGAGGTGAGTTTGAATGGAGAAAAACTGGAGGAAGTGAAGTGTTTTAGATATCTGGGAGTGGATCTGGCAGCGGATGGAACCATGGAAGCGGAAGTAGATCATAGGGTGGGGGAGGGGCGAAAATTCTGGGGGCCTTGAAGAATGTGTGGAAGTCAAGAACATTATCTCGGAAAGCAAAAATGGGTATGTTTGAAGGAATAGTGGTTCCAACAATGTTGTATGGTTGCGAGGTGTGGGATATGGATAGAGTTGTGCGCAGGAGGATGGATGTGCTGGAAATGAGATGATTGAGGACAATATGTGGTGTGAGGTGGTTTGATCGAGTGAGTAACGTAAGGGTAAGAGAGATGTGTGGAAATAAAAAAAGCGTGGTTGAGAGAGCAGAAGAGGGTGTTTTGAAGTGGTTTGGGCACATGGAGAGAATGAGTGAGGAAAGATTGACCAAGAGGATATATGTGTCGGAGGTGGAGGGAACGAGGAGAAGAGGGAAACCAAATTGGAGATGGAAAGATGGAGTGAAAAAGATTTTGTGTGATCGGGGCCTGAACATGCAGGAGGGTGAAAGGAGGGCAAGGAATAGAGTGAACTGGAGCAATGTGGTATACCGGGGTTGACGTGCTGTCAGTGGATTGAATCAAGGCATGTGAAGCGTCTGGGGTAAACCATGGAAAGCTGTGTAGGCATGTATATTTGCGTGTGTGGACGTATGTATATACATGTGTATGGGGGGGGGTTGGGCCATTTCTTTCGTCTGTTTCCATGCGCTACCTCTCAAACGCGGGAGACAGCGACAAAGTATAATATAAAAATATAATATATATTACATATATATATATATATATATATATATATATATATATATATATATATATATATATATATATATATATATATATATATTTTTTTTTTTTTTATACTTTGTCGCTGTCTCCCGCGTTTGCGAGGTAGCGCAAGGAAACAGACGAAAGAAATGGCCCAACCCCCCCCCATACACATGTACATACACACGTCCACACACGCAAATATACATACCTACACAGCTTTCCTTGGTTTACCCCGGACGCTTCACATGCCCTGATTCAATCCACTGACAGCACGTCAACCCCTGTATACCACATCGCTCCAATTCACTCTATTCCTTGCCCTCCTTTCACCCTCCTGCATGTTCAGGCCCCGATCACACAAAATCCTTTTCACTCCATCTTTCCACCTCCAATTTGGTCTCCCTCTTCTCCTCGTTCCCTCCACCTCCGACACATATATCCTCTTGGTCAATCTTTCCTCACTCATTCTCTCCATGTGCCCAAACCATTTCAAAACACCCTCTTCTGCTCTCTCAACCACGCTCTCTTTATTTCCACACATCTCTCTTACCCTTACGTTACTTACTCGATCAAACCACCTCACACCACACATTGTCCTCAAACATCTCATTTCCAGCACATCCATCCTCCTGCGCACAACTCTATCCATAGCCCACGCCTCGCAACCATACAACATTGTTGGAACTACTATTCCTTCAAACATACCCATTTTTACTTTCCGGGATAATGTTCTCGACTTCCACACATTTTTCAAGGCTCCCAAAATTTTCGCCCCCTCCCCCACCCTATGATCCACTTCCGCTTCCATGGTTCCATCCGCTGACAGATCCACTCCCAGATATCTAAAACACTTCACTTCCTCCAGTTTTTCTCCATTCAAACTCACCTCCCAATTGACTTGACCCTCAACCCTACTGTACCTAATAACCTTGCTCTTATTCACATTTACTCTTAACTTTCTTCTTCCACACACTTTACCAAACTCCGTCACCAGCTTCTGCAGTTTCTCACATGAATCCGCCACCAGCGCTGTATCATCAGCGAACAACAAATGACTCACTTCCCAAGCTCTCTCATCCCCAACAGACTTCATACTTGCCCCTCTTTCCAAGACTCTTGCCTTTACCTCCCTAACAACCCCATCCATAAACAAATTAAACAACCATGGAGACATCACACACCCCTGCCGCAAACCTACATTCACTGAGAACCAATCACTTTCCTCTCTTCCTACACGTACACATGCCTTACATCCTCGATAAAAACTTTTCACTGCTTCTAACAACTTTCCTCCCACACCATATATTCTTAATACCTTCCACAGAGCATCTCTATCAACTCTATCATATGCCTTCTCCAGATCCATAAATGCTACATACAAATCCATTTGCTTTTCTAAGTATTTCTCACATACATTCTTCAAAGCAAACACCTGATCCACACATCCTCTACCACTTCTGAAACCACACTGCTCTTCCCCAATCTGATGCTCTGTACATGCCTTCACCCTCTCAATCAATACCCTCCCATATAATTTACCAGGAATACTCAACAAACTTATACCTCTGTATATATATATATATATAAAATATATATATATATATATATATATATATATATATATATAGGTGAAAAAAAGGGCAAATGAGAGATGGGGTGAGAGAGTATCATTAAATTTTAGGGAGAATAAAAAGATGTTCTGGAAGGAGGTAAATAAAGTGCGTAAGACAAGGGAGCAAATGGGAACTTCAGTGAAGGGCGCAAATGGGGAGGTGATAACAAGTAGTGGTGATGTGAGAAGGAGATGGAGTGAGTATTTCGAAGGTTTGTTGAATGTGTTTGATGATAGAGTGGCAGATATAGGGTGTTTTGGTCGAGGTGGTGTGCAAAGTGAGAGGGTTAGGGAAAATGATTTGGTAAACAGAGAAGAGGTAGTGAAAGCTTTGCGGAAGATGAAAGCCGGCAAGGCAGCAGGTTTGGATGGTATTGCAGTGGAATTTATTAAAAAAGGGGGTGACTGTATTGTTGACTGGTTGGTAAGGTTATTTAATGTATGTATGACTCATGGTGAGGTGCCTGAGGATTGGCGGAATGCGTGCATAGTGCCATTGTACAAAGGCAAAGGGGATAAGAGTGAGTGCTCAAATTACAGAGGTATAAGTTTGTTGAGTATTCCTGGTAAATTATATGGGAGGGTATTAATTGAGAGGGTGAAGGCATGTACAGAGCATCAGATTGGGGAAGAGCAGTGTGGTTTCAGAAGTGGTAGAGGATGTGTGGATCAGGTGTTTGCTTTGAAGAATGTATGTGAGAAATACTTAGAAAAGCAAATGGATTTGTATGTAGCATTTATGGATCTGGAGAAGGCATATGATAGAGTTGATAGAGATGCTCTGTGGAAGGTATTAAGAATATATGGTGTGGGAGGAAAGTTGTTAGAAGCAGTGAAAAGTTTTTATCGAGGATGTAAGGCATGTGTACGTGTAGGAAGAGAGGAAAGTGATTGGTTCTCAGTGAATGTAGGTTTGCGGCAGGGGTGTGTGATGTCTCCATGGTTGTTTAATTTGTTTATGGATGGGGTTGTTAGGGAGGTAAATGCAAGAGTTTTGGAAAGAGGGGCAAGTATGAAGTCTGTTGGGGATGAGAGAGCTTGGGAAGTGAGTCAGTTGTTGTTCGCTGATATCACAGCGCTGGTGGCTGATTCATGTGTGAAACTGCAGAAGCTGGTGACTGAGTTTGGAAAAGTGTGTGGAAGAAGAAAGTTAAGAGTAAATGTGAATAAGAGCAAGGTTATTAGGTACAGTAGGGTTGAGGGTCAAGTCAATTGGGAGGTGAGTTTGAATGGAGAAAAACTGGAGGAAGTTAAGTGTTTTAGATATCTGGGAGTGGATCTGGCAGCGGTTGGAACCATGGAAGCGGAAGTGGATCATAAGGTGGGGGACGGGGCGAAAATTCTGGGGGCCTTGAAGAATGTGTGGAAGTCGAGAACATTATCTCGGAAAGCAAAAATGGGTATGTTTGAAGGAATAGTGGTTCCAACAATGTTGTATGGTTGCGAGGCGTGGGCTATGGATAGAGTTGTGCGCAGGAGGATGGATGTGCTGGAAATGAGATGTTTGAGGACAATGTGTGGTGTGAGGTGGTTTGATCGAGTGAGTAACGTAAGGGTAAGAGAGATGTGTGGAAATAAAAAGAGCGTGGCTGAGAGAGCAGAAGAGGGTGTTTTGAAGTGGTTTGGGCACATGGAGAGGATGAGTGAGGAAAGATTGACCAAGAGGATATATGTGTCGGAGGTGGAGGGAACAAGGAGAAGAGGGAGACCAAATTGGAGGTGGAAAGATGGAGTGAAAAAGATTTTGTGTGATCGGGGCCTGAACATGCAGGAGGGTGAAAGGAGGGCAAGGAATAGAGTGAATTGGAGCGATGTGGTATACCGGGGCTGACGTGCTGTCAGTGGATTGAATCAAGGCATGTGAAGCGTCTGGGGTAAACCATGGAAAGCTGTGTAAGTATGTATATTTGCGTGTGTGGACGTATGTATATACATGTGTATGGGGGGGGGGTTGGGCCATTTCTTTCGTCTGTTTCCTTGCGCTACCTCGCAAACGCGGGAGACAGCGACAAAGTATAAGAAAAAAAATATATATATATATATATATATATATATATATATATATATATATATATATATATGAGGATTGGCAGAAAGCGTGCATAGTGCCATTATACAAAGGCAAAGGGGATAAGTGTGAGTGCTCAAATAAAAGAGGTATAAGTTTGTTGAGTATTCCTGGGATATTATATGGGAGGGTATTGATTGACAGGGTGAAGGCATGTAAAGAACATCAGATTGGTGAAGAGCAGTGTGGTTTCAGAAGTGGTAGAGGATATGTGGATCAGGTGTTTGCTTTGAAGAATAATTGTGAGAAATACTTAGAAAAGCAAATGGATTTGTATGTAGCATTTATGGATGTGGAGAAGGCATATGATAAGAGTTGATAGACATGCTCTGTGGAAGGTACTAAGAATATATGGTGTGGGAGGCAAGTTGTTAGAAGCAGTGAAAAGCTTTTATCGAGGATGTAAGGCATGTGTATGTGTAGGAAGCGAGGAAAGTGATTGGTTCTCAGTGAATGTAGGTTTGCGGCAGGGGTGTGTGATGTCTCCATGGTTGTTTAATTTGTTTATGGAGGGGGTTCTTAGGGAGGTGAATGCAAGAGTTTTGGAAAGAGGGGCAAGTATGCAGTCTGTTGGGGATGAGAGAGCTTAGGAAGTGAGTCAGTTGTTGTTTGCTGATGATACAGCAATGGTGGCTGATTCATGTGAGAAACTGCAGAAGCTGGTGACTGAGTTTGGTAAAGTGTGTGAAAGAAGAAAGTTAAGAGTAAATGTGAATAAGAGCAAGGTTATTAGGCACAGTAGGGATGAGGGTCAAGTCAATTGGGAGGTAAGTTTGAGTGGAGAAAAACAGGAGGCAGTAAAGTGTTTTAGATGTCTGGGAGTGGATCTGGCAGCGGATGGAACCATGGAAGCAGAAGTGAATCATAGGGTGGGGGAGGGGGCGAAAATCCTGGGAGCCTTGAAGAATGTGTGGAAGCCGAGAACATTATCTACAAAGGCAAAAATGGGTATGTTTGAAGGAATAGTGGTTCTAACAATGTTGTATGGTTGCGAGGCGTGGGCTATGGATAGAGTTGTGTGCAGGAGGGTGGATGTGCTGGAAATGAGATGTCTGAGGACAATATATGGTGTGAGGTGGTTTGATCGAGTAAGTAATGTAAGGGTAAGAGAGATGTGTGGAAATAAAAAGAGAGTGGTTGAGAGAGCAGAAGAGGGTGTTTTGAAATAGTTTGGGCACATGGAGAGAATGAGTGAGGAAAGATTGACAAAGAGGATATATGTGTCGGAGGTTCAGGGAACGAAGGGAAGTGGGAGACCAAATTGGAGGTGGAAAGATGGAGTGAAAAAGATTTTGAGTGACCGGGGCCTGAACATGCAGGAGGGTGAAAGGAGGGCAAGGAATAGAGTGAATTGGATCGATGTGGTATACCAGGGTCGAAGTGCTGTCAATGGATTGAATCAAGGCATGTAAAGCGTCTGGGGTAAACCATGGAAAGTTCTGTGGGGCCTGGATGTGGAAAGGGAGCTGTGGTTTCAGGCATTATTACATGACAGCTAGAGACTGAGTGTGAACGAATGGGCCTTTGTTGTCTTTTCCTAGTACTACCTCGCACACATGAGGGGGGAGGGGGATGTTATTCCATGTGTGGCGAGGTGGCGATGGGAATAAATAAAGGCAGACTATGAATTATGTACATGTGTATATATGTATATGTCTGTGTGTGTATATATATATGTGTATAGTGAGATGTATAGGTATGTATATTTGAGTGTGTGGACGTGTTTGTTTATACATGTGTATGGGGTGGGTTGGGCCATTTCTTTCGTCTGTTTCCTTGCGCTACCTCGCAAACGTGGGAGACAGCGACAAAGCAAAAAAAAAAAAAAAAAAAAAATCATTACTTTGCTTTGTCACTGTCTCCCGCGTTAGCGAGGTAGCGCAAGGGAAACAGACAAAAGAATGGCCCACCCCATCCACATACACATGTACATACATAAATGTCCACCCAGGCAAATATACATACCTATACATCTCAATGTATACATATATATACACACAGAGACATATACATATATACACATGTACATAATTCATACTGTCTGCCTTTATTCATTCCCACTGCCACCTCACCACATATGGAATAACAACCCCCTCCCCCTTCATGTGTACGAGGTAGCCCTAGGAAAAGACAACAAAGGCCCCATTCGTTCAAACTCAGTCTCTAGTTGTCATGTAATAATGCACTGAAACCACAGCTCCCTTTCCACATCCAGGCCCCACAGAACTTTCCATGGTTTACCCCAGACGCTTCACATGCCCTGGTTCAATCCATTGACATCACGTCGACCCCAGTATATCACATTGTTCCAATTCACTCTATTCCTTGCCCGCCTTTCACCCTCCTGCATGTTCAGGCCCCGACCACTCAAAATCTTTTTCACTCCATCTTTCCACCTCCAATTTGGTCTCCCACTTCTCCTCGTTCCCTCCACCTCTGACACATATATCCTCTTTGTCAATCTTTCCTCACTCATTCTCTCCATGTGACCAAACCATTTCAAAACACCCTCTTCCGCTCTCTCAACCACACTCTTTGCTTTGTTGCTGTCTCTCGCGTTAGCAAGGTAGCGCAAGGAAACAGACGAAAGAATGGCCCAACCCATCCACATACACATGTATATACATATACGTCCACACACGCAGATATACATACCTATACATCTCAACGTATACATATATGTCCATACACAGACATATACATACAAACACATGTACATAATTCATACGGTCTGCCTTGATTCATTCCCATCGCCACCCCACCACACATAGAATAACAACCCCTTCCCCCCTCATGTGTGTGAAATAGCGCTAGGAAAAACAACAAAGGCCACTTTCGTTCACACTCAGTCTCTAGCTGTCATGTAATTATACACTGAAACCACAGCTCCCTTTCCACATCCAGGCCCCACAGAACTTTCCATGGATTACCCCAGATGCTTCACATGCCCTGGTTCAATCCACTGACAGCACGTCGACCCCGATATACGACATCGTTCTAATTCACTCTATTCCTTGGACGTCTCTCACCCTCCTGCATGTTCAGGCCCCGATCACTCAAAATCTTTTTCACTCCAATTTGGTCTCCCACTTCTCTTCGTTCCCTCCACCTCTGACACATATATCCTCTTGGTCAATCTTCCCTCACTCATTCTCTCCATGTGACCAAACCAATTCAAAACACCCTCTCCTATTCTCTCAACCAGACTCTTTTTATTCCCACACATCTCTCTTACTCTATTATTACTTACTTGATCAAACCACCTCACACCACATATTGTCCTCAAACACCTCATTTCCTGCACATCCACCTTCCTCCGCACAACTCTATCCATAGCCCATGCCTCACAACCAAACAACATTGTTGGAACCACTATTCCTTCAAACATACCCATTTTTGCTTTCCGAGATAATGTTCATGACTTTCATACATTCTTCAACGCTCCTAGAACTTTCGCCCCCTCCCCCACCCTATGGTTCACTTCCGCTTCCATGGCTCCATACACTGCCAAATCCACTCCCAGATATCTAAAACACTTCACTTCCTCCAGTTTTTCTCCATTCAAACTTATCTCCCAATTGACTTATCCCTCAATCCTACTATGCCTAATAACCTAGCTCTTATTCACATTTACTCAAAGCTTTCTTCTTTTATACACTTTACCAAACTCAGTCACCAGCTTCTGCAGTTTCTCACAAGAATCAGCCACCAGCGCTGTATCATCAGCAAACAACAACTGACTCAATTCCCAAGCTCTCTCATCCACAACAGACTGCATACTTGCCCCTTTTTCCAAAACTCTTGCATTCACCTCCCTGACAACCCCATCCATAAACAAATTAAACAACCATGGAGACATCACACACCCCTGCCGCAAACCTACATTCACTGAGAACCAATCACTTTCCTCTCTTCCTACATGTACACATGCGTTACATCCTCGATAAAAACTTTTCACTGCTTCTAACAACTTCCATCCCACACCATATATTCTTAATACCTTCCACAGAGCATCTCTATCAACTCTATCATATACCTTCTCCAGATCCATAAATGCTACATACAAATCCATTTGTTTTTCGAAGTATTTCACACATACATTCTTCAAAGCAAACACCTGATCCACACATCCTCTACCACTTCTGAAACCACACTGCTCTTCCCCAATCTGATGCTCTGTACATGACTTCACCCTCTCAATCAATACCATCTCATACAGTTTCCCAGAAATACTCAACAAACTTATAACACTGTAATTTGAGCACTCACTTTTATCTCCTTTGCCTTTGTACAATGTCGCTGTGCAAGCATTCCGCCAAGCCTCAGGCACCTCACCATGAGTCAAACATACATTAAATAACCTTCCCAATCAGTCAGCAATACAGTAACCCCCTTTTTTAATAAATTCCACTGCAATACCATCCAAACCCGCTTCCTTGCCGGCTTTCATCTCCCGCAAAGCTTTTACTACTTTTTCTCTGCTTACCAAATCATTCTCCCTAACCCTCTCACTTTGCACACCACTTCAGCCAAAACACCCTATATCTGCCACTCTATCATCAAACACATTCAACAAACCTTCGAAATACTTACTCCATCTCCTTCTCACATCACCACTACTTGTTATCACCTCCCCATTAGTCCTATTCACTGAAGTTCCCATTTGTTCCCTTGTCATACGCACTTTATTTACCTTCTTCCAAAACATCTTTTTACTCTCCCTAAAATTTAATGATACTCTCTCACCCCAACTCTCATTTGCCCTCTTGCACCTTTCTCTTGACCTTCTGCCTCTTTCTTTTATACATCTCCCACTCATTTGCATTATTTCCCTGCAAAAATCATCCAAATGCATCTCTTTTCTCTTTCACTAATAATCTTACTTCTTCATCCCACCACTTTCACCTCCCTCCCCCACCCTATGATTCACTTCCACTTCCATGGTTCCATCCACTGCCAAATCCACTCCCAGATATCTAAGACACTTCACTTCCTCCAGTTTTTCTCCATTCCTACCAATTGACTTGTTCCTCAACCCTACTGTACCTAATAAACTTGCTCTTATTCACATTTACTCAAAGCTTTCTTATTTCACACACTTTACCAAACTCAGTCACCAGTTTCTGCAGTTTCTCATCCGAATCTGCCACCAGTGCTGTATCATCAGCGAACAACAACTGACTCATTTCCCAAGCTCTCTCATCCACAACAGACTGCATACTTGCCCCTCTTTCCAAAACTCTTGCATTCACCTCCCTAACAACCCCATCCATATTCAAATTAAACAACCATGGAGACATCAAACACCCCTGCTGCAAACCTACATTCACTGAGAACCAATCACTTTCCTCTCTTCCTACATGTACACATGCCTTACATCCTCGATAAAAACTTTTCACTGCTTCTAACAACTTGCCTCCCAAACCATATATTCTTAATACATTCCACAGAGCATCTCTATCAACTCTTCCCAAACCATATATTCTTAATACATTCCACAGAGCATCTCTATCAACTCTATCATATGCCTTCACCAGATCCATAAATGTTACATACAAATCCATTTGCTTTTCTAAGTATTTCTCACATACATTTTTCAAAGCAAATACCTGATCCACACATCCTCTACCACTTCTGAAACCACACTGCTCTTCCCCAATCTGATGCTCTGTACATGTCTTCACCCTCTCAATCAATACCCTCCCATATAATTTCCCAGGAATATTCAACAAACTTAGACCTCTGTAATTTGAGCACTCACTCTTATCCCCTTTGCCTTTGTACAATGGCACTATGCAAGCATTCCAC
The DNA here is from genome assembly GCF_036320965.1 of Panulirus ornatus. Taxonomy (NCBI): domain Eukaryota; kingdom Metazoa; phylum Arthropoda; class Malacostraca; order Decapoda; family Palinuridae; genus Panulirus; species Panulirus ornatus. The sequence goes on from NC_092238.1 coordinate 21,092,418, forward strand.
CAATCCTCAGGCATCTCACCATGAGTCATACGTACATCAAATAACCTTACAGACCAGTCAACAATACAGTCACCCCTTTTTTAATAAATCCTACTGCAATACCATCCAAACCCGCTGCCTTGCCGGCTTTCATCTTCCGCAAAGCTTTTACTACCTCTTCTTTGTTTACCAAATCATTCTCCCTAACCCTCTCACTTTGCACGCCACCTCGACCAAAACGCCCCTCTATCTGCCACTCTATCATCAAACACATTCAACAAACCTTCAAAATACTCACTCCATCTCCTTCTCACATCACCACTACTTGTGATCACCTCCCCATTAGCCCCCTTGTTTCCTTGTCTTACACACTTTATTTACCTCCTTCCAAAACATCTATTTATTCTCCCTAAAATTTAATGATACTCTCTCACCCCAACTCTCATTTGCCCTCTTTTTCACCTCTTGCACCTTTCTCTTGACCTCCAGCCTCTTTCTTTTATACATCTCCCACTTACTTGCATTATTTCCCTACAAAAATTGTCCAAATGCCTCTCTCTTCTCTTTCACTAATAATCTTACCTCTTCAGCTCACCACTCACTTCCTTTTCTAATCTGCCCACCTCCCACGCTTCTCATGCCACAAGCATCTTTTGCACAAGCCGTCACTGCTTCCCTAAATACATCCCATTCCTCCCCCATAATTAAATTTTGTCACTCTGTCCCACGTTAGTGAGGTAGCACAAGGAAACAGACGAAAGAATGGCCCAACCCACCCACATACACATGTATATACACACATGCCCACACAGACACAGATACATACCCATACATTTTAACATATACATACACAAACATATACAATAATACACATGTATATATTCATACTTTCTGCCTTCATCCATTCCCGTTGCCACCCTGCGACACATAAAATGGCACCCCCCTCCCCCTGCACGCACGAGAGATAGTGCTAAGAAAAGAAAATAATGGCCACATTCGTTCACACTCAGTCTCTAGCTGTCATGTGTAATGCGCCAAAACCATAGCTCCCTTTCCACATCCAGGCCCCATGGTTTACCCCAGACTCTTCACATCCCCTGGTTCAATCTACTGACAGCACGTCGACTCCGGTATACCACATTGTTCCAATTCACTCTATTCCTTGCACGCCATTCACCCTCCTGTATGTTCAGGCCCTGATCACTCAGAATCTTTTTCACTCCATCCTACCACCTCGAATTTGGTCTCCCATGTCTCCTTGTTTCCTTCATCTCTGATACACATATCCTCTTTGTCAATCTTTCCTCAATCATTATCTACATATGACCAAACCATTTCAATACACCCTCTTCTGTTCTCTCAACCACACTCTTCTTGTTACCACACATCTCTCTTACCCTTTCATTACGTACTCAATCAAACCACCTCACACCACATATTGTCCTCAAATATCTAATTTCCAACATTCACCCTCCTCCGCACAGCCCTATCTATAGCCTAAGCCTCGCAACCATATAACATTGTTGGAACTGCTATTCCTTCAAGCATACCCATTTTTGCTTTTTGAGATAATGTGCTCGCCTTCCACACATTTTTCAAGATAGAGATGCTAACTTCCTTCCAGAACCAGGAGCCCTCACTAACCTTATGAGGCTCCTGCAGTTCTCAGGAAGTTGGCCACATTCACCAGTCAGGACCATAGGTCATAAAGTGTTGTGTGTGTATCTGTGTGCAGAAAGTGCAACACTGTTGAGTAGTAAGTGCTCATTGTCTTCTTTATGGTAGTTTCATTGCGGCCAAGAATGGTCTTGGGAAATGTTGGAACGATGTTTGTAGGGCTGAGGTGATGGGTAATGTTCAGAGAGGAAGTAGGAAAGTGTAAATGATGTTTGTCCGAGAAGTATGGTTTCTGATGGGTGTATGTCTGGTGGGATGGGGTTTAAGACTGAGCTGGGAGATCAGCTATTTAGTGCATTCAACGTATACATATGTATACACACAAAGACACCACTACTTGTTATTACCTCCCTATTAGCCACCTTCACCGATGTTACCATTTGTTCTCTTGTCTTACGCACTTTATTTACCTCCTTTCAAAACATCTTTTCATTCTTCCTAAAATCTAATGATACTCTTTCACCTTAACTCTCATATGCCCTCTTTTTCACCTCTTGCACCTTTCTCTTGACCTCCTGCCTCTTTCTTTTATAATCTCCCACTCATTTGCATTATTTCCCTGCAAAAATCGTCCAAATGCCTCTCTCTTCTCTTTCACTAACAATCTTACTTCTTCATCCCACCACTCACTACCCTTTCTAATCTGCCCACCTCTCATGCTTCTCATGCCACAAGCATCTTTAGTGGAAGCCATCACTGCTTCCCTAAATACATTCCATTCCAACCCCACTCCCTATACATCATTTGCTCTTACCTTTTTCCATTCTGCACTCAGTCTCTCCTGGTACTTCCTCACACAAGTCTCCTTCCCAAGCTCACTTACTCTCACCACTCTCTTTACTCCAACTTTCTCTTTTCTTTTCTGAAAACCTCTACAAATCTTCACCTTCACCTCCACAAGATAATGATCAGACATCCCTCCAGTTGCACCTCTCAGCACATTATCATCCAAAAATCTCTCTTTCACGCACTTATCAATTATCACGTAATCCAATAACACTCTCTGGCCATCTCTCCTACTTACATATGTATGCTTATGTATATCTCGCTTTTTAAACCAGGTATTCCCAATCACCAGTCCTTTTTCAGCACACCAATCTACAAGCTCTTCACCATTTCCATTTACAACACTGAACACCCCATGTACACCAATTATTCCCTCAACTGCCACATTACTCACTTTTGCATTCAAATCACCCATCACTATAACCTGGTCTCGTGCATCAAAACTACTGACACACTCACTCATCTGCTCCCAAAACACTTGCCTCTCATGATCTTTCTTCTCATGCCCAGGTGCATAGGCACCAATAATCACCCATCTCTCTCCATCCACTTTCAGTTTTACCCATATCAATCTAGAGTTTACTTTCTTACACTCTATTACATACTCCCACAACTCTTGTTTCAGGAGTAGTGCTACTCCTTCCCTTGCTCTTGTCCTCTCATCACCCCCTGACTTTACTCCCAAAACATTCCCAAACCACTCTTCCCCTTTACCCTTGAGCTTCGTTTCACTCAGAGCCAAAACATCCAGGTTCCTTTCCTCAAACATAATACCTATCTCTCCTTTTTTCTTATCTTGGTTACATCCACACACATTTAGACACCCAAATCTGAGCCTTCGAGGAGGATGAGCACTCCCCACATGACTCCTTCTTCTGTTTCCCCTTTTAGAAAGTTAAAATAAAAGTAGGGTAGGGTTTCTAGCCCTCCGCTCCCGTCCCCTTTAGTTGCCTTCTACGACACGTGGGGAATGCATGGGAAGTCTTCTTTCTCCCATATCCCCAGGGATTATATATGTATAATGTTAGTCCACATGGCACACAAAATTCATAAATGTAACCAAAATTAATCAACATTTCTATATAACAATTGTATTTTTTTCATGTACATGTTATCATTTCTATCTAAAAATTCTGAAAATTTCTAAATGACCCACAATAATCTTCAAATTTCTGAAGATCATAAGTAATGTCTGAAGTTTCACATTACTATCAGCACAAGAATCCAGGAATAATACATGGTCCATTCATTTACACAACATAATTAACCACCAGTACAATATATCCTCAGTCAAGGACCTGATTTTAACACTACCAGTAGAAGATCTCCATTCTGAATTCCGAAAGTCCAAACACATCCAAAATCTAAATGCTTTAGCATTTAAGATTCTTGGAAAAGTGGCAAGAAAATTTCTGAAGTCTGCACTTGAAACGACAATGCTCCCTTTTCCTTAGTTATTTCTGCAAATATTGGCCTAATTCTGTACTCATAATGGCATACAATGTCAACTATTTCATCTTCTAAGCAATCAACAAAGTCTACTTCTTAAGAGTGTGTCACATAAGAATTTTTGGTAAGTACACCATAAAAATATTTTTTTGATAAGAGCCGAGACAAAGAGAAATCTTGAGTAAGTGTACCATGCAAATGTTTCTTAATGCCATATAACAGTAGTACATTGATTTCACCTTAATTTGTGAGACTGGGATCAAGAAACAGCACAATTCTCAGTCCCTGAATTTCAGTTCAATGGTTTTACATGCACATGCCTTCATCCTCTCAATCAATATCCTCCACTCTCATACAATTTTACAGGGATACTAAAAGAAAACTTATCCCTGTTGTTTGAACACTCACCTTTATCCCCTTTACCTTAATATAATGGCACCATAAATGCATTCCACCAACCCTCAGGAACTTCACCATGATCCATATATACACTGAATATCCTTACCAACTAATCAATAACACAGTCACCTCACTTCTTAATGAATTCAACTGCACTATCATCCACTCCCACAGCCTTGCTGGATTTCATCTTCTGCAAGGCTTTAACCATGTCAGATCTCTTCACCAAACCACTCTCCCTGACTCTCTCACTTTGCACACCACCCCAACCAAAACTCCCTTCATCTGCCATTCTATTGTCAAACACATTCAACATTCCTTCTATTTAAAAAACTCACTGCATCACTACCTGTTATCACTTCTCCCATGCCTCCTTCACCGATAATCCCATTACTTATCTTCTCTTTCGCATGTTATGAGATGTGGAATGGGATGTATTAAGGGAAGCAGCGATGGCTTCGCAAAACATGCTTGTGGCATGAAAAGCATGGGAGGTAGGCAGATTAGAAAGGGTAGTGAGTGGTGGGACGAAGTAAGATTACTAGTGAAAGGGAAGAGAGAGGTATTTGGACAACTTTGCAGAGAAATAGTGCAAATGACTGGGATATGTATAAAAGAAAGAGGCAAGAGGTCAAGAGAAAGGTGCAAGAGATGAAAAAGAGGGCAAATGAGAGTTGGGGTGAGAGAATATCATCAAATTTCAGGGAGAATAAAAAGATGTTTTGGAAGGAGGTAAATAAACTGCGTAAGACAAGAGAACAAATGGGAACATCGGTGAAGGTGGCTAATGGGGAGGTAATAACAAGCAATGGTGATGTGAGAAGATGGAGTGAGTATTTTGAAGGTTTGTTGAATGTGTTAGATGATACAGTGGGAGATATAAGGTGTTTTGTCGAGGTGGTGTGCGAAGTAAGAGGGGCAGGGAGAATGTTTTGGTAAACAGAGAAGAGGTAGTGAAAGCCTTGAGGAACATGAAAGCCTGCAAGGCAGTGGGTTTGGATGGTATTGCAGTGGAACAATTTATTAAAAAAGGGGGGTGACTGTGTTGTTGACTGATTGGTGAGGATATTCAATGTATGTGTCGTCATGGTGAGGTGCCTGAGGACTGGTGGAATGCATACATAGTGCCACTGTACAAAGGCAAAGGCGATATAGGTGAGTGCTCAAATTACAGAGGTATAAGTTTGTTTAGTATTACTGGGAAACTGTATGGGAGGGTATTGATTGAGAGGGTGAAGGCATGTACAGAGCATCAGATTGGGGAAGAGCAGTGTGGTTTCAGAAAGGGTTGAGGATGTGTGAATCAGGTGTTTGCTCTGAAGAATGTATGTGAGAAATACTTAGAAAAACAAATGGATTTGAATGTAGCATTTATGGATCTGAGAAGGCATATGATAGAGTTGATAGAGATGCTCTGTGGAAGGTATTAAGAGTATATGGTTTGGGAAGCAAGTTGCTAGGAGCAGTGAAAAGTTTTTATTGAGGATGTAAGTCATGTGTACGAGTAGAAAGTGAGGAAAGTGATTGGTTCACAGTGAATGTCTGTTTGTGGCAGGGGTGTTTGATGTCTCCATGGTTGTTTAATTTGTTTATGTATGGGGTTGTTAGGGAGGTGAATGCAAGAGTTTTGGAGAGAGGGCAAGTATGCAGTCTGTTGTGGATGAGAGGGCTTGGGAAGTTAGTCAGCTGTTGTTCACTGATGATATAGCACTGGTGGCTGATTCAGGTGAGAAATTGCAGAAGCCAGTGACTGAGTTTGGTAAAGTGGGTGAAAGAAGAAAGCCGAGAGTAAATGTGAATAAGAGCAAGGTTATTAGGTACAGTAGTGTTGAAGGATAAGTCAATTTGATGATAAGTTTGAATGGAGAAAAATTGGAGGAAGTGAAGTGTTTTACATATCTGGGAGTGGATTTGGCAGTGGATGGAACCATGGAAACAGAAGCGAGTCACAGGATGGGGGAGGGGGCAAAGGTTCTTGGAGCACTGAAGAATGTGTGGAGGGCAAGAACATTATCTTGGAAAGCAAAAATGGGTATGTTTGAAGGAATAGTGCTTCCAACAATGTTATATGGTTGCGAGGCGTGGGCTATAGATAGGGTTGTTTGGAAGGAGGTGGATGTGTTGGAAATAAGATGTTTGAGGACAATATTTGGTGTGAGGTGGTGTGATCGAGTAAGTAATGAAAGGGTAAGAGAGTTGTGTGGTAATAAAAAGAGTGTTGTTGAGAGAGCAGAAGAAGGTGTTGAAATGGTTTGGTCACATGGAGAGAATGAGTGAGGAAGGACTGACAAAGAGGATATATGTGTCAAAGGTGGAGGGAACAAAGAGAAGTAGAAGACCAAATTGGAGGTGGTAGGATGGAGTGAAAAAGATTTTGAGCGATCGGGGCCTGAACATAAAGGAGGGTGAAAGGCGTGCAAGGAATAGAGTGAATTGGAACAATGTGGTATACTAGGGTCGACGTGCTGTCAGTGGATCGAACCAGGGCATGTGAAGCATATGGGGTGAACTATGGAAGGTTTTGTAAGGCCTGGATGTGGAAAGGGAGCTGTGGTTTTGGTGCATTACACATGAGAGCTAGAGACTGAGTGTGAATGAATGTGGCCTTCATTGTCTTTTCCTAGCGCTACCTCATGCACGTGCAGGGGGAGGGGGTGTCATTTCATGTGTGGCGGGGTGGCGACGGGAATGAGTAAAGGCAGCAAGTATGAATTATGTACATATGTATACATGTATATGTCTGTGTATGTATGTATATACATGTATACATTGAAATGTATAGGTATGTATATGTGCGTGTGTGGACATGTATGTATATACATGTGTATGTGGTTGGGTTGGGCCATTCTTTCGTCTGTTTCCTTGTGCTACCTCGTTAATGCGGGAGACAGCAACAAAATATAGTATAAAAAATAGAAAGAAAACATATATCATTATCATTTTTTATTATACTTTGTCGCTGTCTCCTGTGTTAGCGAGGTAGCGCAAGGAAACAGAAGAAAGAATGGACCAACCCACCCACATACAAATGTATATACATAAATGTCCACACATACACATATACATACTTATATATTTCTACGTATACATACATATACATACACAGACATATCCATGTATACACATGCACATATTGATACATGCTGCCTTCATCCATTCCCATTGCCACCCCGCCACACATAATATGACATCCCCCCTCCCCCTGCGTGCGTGCAAGATAGCACTAGGAAACCACAGCTGCCTTTCCACATCCAGGCCCTACAAAAATTTCCATGGTTTACCCCAGATGATTCACATGCTCTGGTTCAATCCATTGACAGCACGTCGACCCCCGTATACCACATCCTTCCAATTCACTTTATTCCTTGCACGCCTTTCATCCCCCTGTATGTTCAGGCCCTGATCACTCAAAATCTTTTTCACTCCATTCTTCCACCTCCAATTTGGTCTCCCACTTCTCCTCATTCCCTCCACCTCTGACACATATATCCTCTTTGTCAATCTTTCCTCACTCATTCTCTCCATGTGACCAAACCATTTCAATACAACCTCTTCTGCTCTCTCAACCACACTCTTTTTATTATCACACATCTCTCTTACCCTTTCATTACTTAATCAAACCACCTCATACCATATATTTTCCTCAAACATCTCATTTTCAACACATCCACCCTCCTCTACGCAGCCCTATCTATCGCCCATGCCTCATAACCATACAACATTGTTGGAACCACTATTCCTTCAAACGTACCCATTTCTGCTTTCCGAGATAATGTTCTCACCTTCCACACATTCTTCAATGCTCCCAGAACCTTCGCCCCCTCCCCCACCCTGTGACTCACTTCCGCTTCCATGGTTCCATCCGCTGCCAAATCCACTCCCAGATATCTGAAACACTTCACTTCCTCTAGCTTTTCTCCATTCAAACTTACCTCCCAACTTACTTGTCCCTCAACCCTACTGAACCTAGTAGCCTTGCTCTTATTCACATTTACACTCGGCTTTCTTCTTTCACACACTTTACCAAACTCAGTCACCAACTTCTGCAGTTTCTCACTCGAATCAGCCACCAGCGCTGTAGTATCAGCAAACAACAACCAACTCACTTCTCAAGCCCTCTTATCCAAAACAGACTGCATACTTGTCCCTCTCTCCTCATTATCTATTTATCATACTTAAGTGCCGTCTCCCATGTTAATGAGGTAGTGCAAGGAAACATGAAAGAATGGCCCAACCCTCCCACATACACATGTATATACATAAGTGCCCACACACGCACATATAAATTTCAACACATACTTACATATACATACAGAGACAAATACATTTACATTTTCATACTGCTGCCTTCATTTATTCCCGTTACCACCCCACCACACATCAAATAGCATCCCTTGGAAAGGAGACATGTGTGAGGAAGTACCAGGAGAGAATGAGTGCAGAATGGCAAAAGGTGAGAGCAAATGACATGAGGGGAGTGGGTGAGAAATGGGATGTATGTAGAGAAGCAATGAAGGCTTGAGCAAAACATGCATGTGGCATAAGAAAGGTGGGAGGTGGGCAGATTAGAAAGGGAGTGAGTGGTTAGTTAAAGGAGTAAAGTTGTTAGTGAAAAGGAAAAGAGAGGCATTTGGAAAATACTTACAAGGAAGGAATGCAAATGACCGGGAGATGCAAAAAGAGAAAGTGGAAGGAGGTTAAGAGGAAGGTGCAAGGGTTAAAAAAGAGAGAAATGAGAGACATGGTGAGAAAATATCAATAAAAACTAAAGAGAATAAAAATATGTTTTGGAAGGAGGTAAGTAACATGTGTAAGACAAGAGAACAAAGGGGAACATCAGTAAAGGGGGCAAGGAGGAAGTAATAACAGGTAGTGATGAAGTGAGTAGAAGATGCAGTGAGTATTCTGAAGGTTTGTTGAATGTGTTTGATGATAGAGTGGCAGATGTAAGGTACTTTGTTCAGGTCGAAGTAAGAGGGTCAGGGAGAATGGTTTGGTTAAGAGATAAGAGGTAGTGAAAGTTTTGCGGAAAATGAAATCCAGGATGGCGGAGGGTCTGGAGGGTATTGCAGCTGAATTCATTAAGCAAGGGGGTGACTGTATTGTTAACTGGTTGGTAAGGATATTCAGTGTATGTATGGTTCATACTGAAGTGCCTGAGGATTGGCAGAATACATGCATAGTGCCACTGTACAAAGGCAAAGGGGATACAGGTGAGTGTTCAAATTACAAAGGCATATGTTTGTTGAGCAAGTCTGGAAAATTATATGGAAGGAAATTATTTGAGAGAGTGAGGGCAGAAGAAGGCATGTACAAAGCATCAGACTGGGGTATAGCAGTGTGGTTTCAGAAGTGGTGGATGATGTGTGGATCAAGTGTTTGCTTTAAAGAATGTGTGTGAGAAATACTTAGAAAAACAAATGGATTTGTATACAGCATTTATGGATCTGGAGGAGGCATATAATAGGATTGATAAGAGATGCTCTGTGGAAGGTCTTAAGAGTAAATAGCATGGGAGGTAAGCTCCTAGAAGCAGTGAAAAGTTTTTATCAAGAATATAAGACGTGCACAAGTAGGAAGAGAGGAGAATGATTGGTTCCCAGTGAACATCGGTCTACAGCAGGGGTGTGTGATGTCTCCCATGGTTGTTTAATTTGTTTATGCATGGGGTATTTAGGGAGGTAAACGCAAGAGTTTAGGAGAGGCAGGCGAGTATGCAGTCTGTTGGGGATGAGAGGGCCTAAGAAGTGAGTGAGTTGTTGTTTGCCGATGATACAACACTGGTGCCTGATTCGAGAGGGAAACTGCAGAAGCTGGTGACTGAGTTTGGAAAAGTATCTGAAAGGAGAAAGTTGAGAGTAAATGTGAATATAAGCAAGGTTGTTAGGTTCAGCATTGTTGAGGGACAAGTTAGCTTGGATGTGCTTGAATAGAGAAAAAGTGGAGGAAGTGAAGTGTTTTAAGGTATCTGGGAGCAGACTTAGCAGCTAATGGAATTGTGAAAGGGGAAGTCAGTCACAGGATGGGGGAAGGGGCGAAGGTTATGGAAGCAATGAAAATATGTGGAATGAGAAAATGGTCTTGGAGAGTAAAAATGGTTATGTTTAAAGGAACAGTAGTTCCAACAATATCATATGGTTGCGAGGCATGGGCTATTGATCAGGCTGTACAGAAGAGGATGAATGTGTTGGAAATGAAATGTTTGAGGACAATATGTGATGTGACGTGGTTTGATTGGAGAAAAACTGGAGGAAGTGAAGTGTTTTAAGGTATCTGGGAGTGGACTTAGCAGCTAATGGAATTGTGAAAGTGGAAGTCAGTCATAGGATGGGGGAAGGGGCGAAGGTTCTGGAAGCAATGAAGAATATGTGGAAACAGAAAATGGTCTCTGAGAGCAAAAATGTTTATGTTTAAAGGAACGGTATTTCCAACAATATCATATGGTTGCGAGGCATGGGCTATTGATCAGGCTGTACGGAAGAGGATGAATGTGTTGGAAATGAAATGTTTGAGGACAATATGTGATGTGACATGGTTTGATTAAGAAATGGAAGGGTAAAAGAGATGTGTGATAGCAAAAAGAGTGTGGTTGAGAGAAAAGAAGAGGGTGTGTTGAAATAGCTTGGACATGTGGGGAGAATGAGTGAGGAAGGTTCAAAAAGAGAATACATATATATGGCAGAGGTGGATGGAGCAAGTTGAAGCGGGAGACTAAATTGGAGGTGGATGGATGGAGTGAAATTTTGAGCAATCAGTCCCTGAACATGCAAGAGGATGAGAGGCATGCAAGGAAAAGAGTGAATTGGAACAATGAGGTATACCGGGGTCGACGTGCTGTCAATGGAATGAACAAGGGCATATGAAACATCTGGGGTAAACCATGGAAAGGTTTGTGAGACCTGGATATGGATGGGAAGCTGTGGCTTTGGTGCATTACACATGACTGCTAGAGACTGAGTGTGAACGAATGTGGCCTATTTTTGTCCGTTTTCCAGGCACTACTTTGCTAAAGCAGTGGGTGGTGATGCTGTTTCCTGTGGGGTGGGGTGGTGCCAAAAATGGATGAAGGCAAGCAAGCATGAATAAGTACATGTGTTTATAAGTATATGGCTATGTATGTGTATCGATATGTGGAATTTTCTTTCATACATATTCACCATTTCCGGCATAAGCGAGGTAGCATTAAGAACACAGGACTAAGCCTTAAAGGGAATATCCTCACTTGGCCCCTTTTCTGCTCCTTTTTATGGAAAAATTATAACGGGAGGGGAGGATTTCCAGCCATTCGTTCCCTCCCATTTTAGTCGCCTGCTACGACAAACAGGGAATATGGGGATAGTATTCTTTCTCCCCTATCCCCAGGGATGATCTACATGTAAATATGCTTATATAACTATCATTATCAAATAGGTATACATGGGGTGTTCAGTGTTGTAAATGGAAATGGTGAAGAGCTTGCAGATTTATGTGCTGAAAACGGACTGGTGATTGGGAATACCTGGTTTAAAAAGATAGATATACATAAGTATACGTATGTAAGTAGGAGAGGTGGCCAGAGAGCGTTATTGGATTACGTGTTAATTTGATAGGCGTGCAAGAGAGACTTTTGGATCTTAACGTGCTGAGAGGTGCAACTGGAGGGATGTCTGATCATTATTTTGTGGAGGCGAAGGTGAAGATTTGTAGAAGTTTTCAGAAAAGAAGAGACAATGTTGGGGTGAAGAGAGTGGTGAGAGTAAGTGAGCTTGGGAAGGAGACTTGTGAGAGGAAGTACCAGGAGAGAATGAGTACAGAATGGGAAAAGGTGAGAACAAAGGAGGTAAGGGGAGTGGGGGAGGAATGGGATGCATTTAGGGAAGCAGTGATGGCTTGCACAAAAGATGATTGTGGCATGAGAAATGTGGGAGGTGGGCAGATTAGAAAGGGTAGTGAGTGGTGGGATGAAGAAGTAAGATTATTAGTGAAAGAGAAGAGAGAGGCATTTGGATGATTTTTGCAGGGAAAAAATGCAATTGAGTTGGAGATGTATAAAAGCAACGCAGGAAGTCAAGAGAAAGGTGCAAGAGGAGAAAAAGAAGGCAAATGAGAGTTGGGGTGAGAGAGTATCATTAAATTTTAGGGAGAATAAAAAGATGTTTTGGAGGAGGTAAATAAAAAGCATAAGACAAGGGAACAAATGGGAACTTCAGTGAAGGGGGATAATGGGGAGGTGATAACAAGTAGTGGTGATGTGAGAAGGAGGTGAAGTGGGTATTTTGAAGGTTTGTTGAATGTATTTGATGATAGAGTGGAAGATATAGGGTGTTTTGGTTGAGGTGGTGTGCAAAGTGAGAGGGTTAGGGAAAATGATTTGGTAAACAGAGAAGAGGTAGTAAAAGCTTTGCAGAATATGAAAGCCGGCAAGGCAGCGGGTTTGGAGGGTATTGCAGTGGAATTTATTAAAAAAGGGGGTGACTGTATTGTTGACTGGTTGGTAAGGTCATTTAATGTATGTATGATTCATGGTGAGGTGCCTGAGGATTGGCAGAATGCTTGCATAGTGCCATTGTACAAAGGCAAAGGGGACAAAGGTGAGTGCTCAAATTACAAAGGTATAAGTATGTTGAGTATTCTTGGGAAATTATATGGGAGGGTATTGATTGAGAGGGTGAAGGCATGTACAGAGCATCAGATTGGGGAAGAGCAGTGTGGTTTCAGAAGTGGTAGAGGATGTGTGGATCAGGTGTTTGCTTTGAGGAATGTATGTGAGAAATACTTAGAAAAGCAAATGGATTTGTATGTAGCATTTATGGATCTGGAGAAGGCATATGATAGAGTTGATAGAGATACTATGTGGAAGGTATTAAGAATATATGGTGTGGGGGGCAAGTTGTTAGAAGCAGTGAAAAGCTTTTATCAAGGATGTAAGGCATGTGTACATGTAGGAAGAGAGGAGAGTGACTGATTCTCAGTGAATGTAGGTTTGCGGTAGGGGTGTGTGATGTCTCCATGGTTGTTTAATTTGTTTATGGATGGGGTTGTTAGGGAGGTGAGAGTTTTGGAAAGAGGGGCAAGTATGAAGTCTGTTGTGGATGAGAGAGCTTGGGAAGTGAGTCAGTTGTTGTTCGCTGATGATACAGCGCTGGTGGCTGATTCATGTGAGAAACTGCAGAAGCTGGTGACTGAGTTTGGTAAAGTGTGTGAAAGAAGAAAGTTGAAAGTAAATGTGAATAAGAGCAAGGTTATTAGGTACAGTAGGGTTGAGGGTCAAGTCAATTGGGAGGTAAGTTTGAATGGAGAAAAACTGGAAGAAGTGAAGTGTTTTAAATACCTGGGAGTGGATTTGGCAGCGGATGGAACCATGGAAGTGGAAGTGAATCATAGGGTGGGGGAGGGGGCGAAAATTCTGGGAGCCTTGAAGAATGTGAGGAAGTCGAGAACATTATCTTGGAAAGCAAAAATGGGTATGTTTGAAGGAATAGTGGTTCTAACAATGTTGTATGGTTGCGAGGCATGGGCTATGGATAGAGTTGTGTGCAGGAGGGTGGATGTGCTGGAAATGAGATGTTTGAGGACAATATATGGTGTGAGGTGGTTTGATCGAGTAAGTAATAATAGGGTAAGAGAGATGTGTGGTAATAAAAAGAGTGTGGTTGAGAGAGCAGAAGAGGGTGTTTTGAAATGGTTTGGTCACATGGAGAGAATGAGTGAGGAAAGAGGATATATGTGTCAGAGGTGGAGGGAACGAGAAGTGGGAGACCAAATCGGAGGTGGAAAGATGGAGTGAAAAAGATTTTGAGTGATCAGGGCCTGAACATGCAGGAAGGTGAAAGGCATGCAAGGAATAGAGTGAATTGGAACGATGTGGTATACCGGTGTTGACGTGCTGTCAATGGATTGAACCAGGGCATGTGAAGTGTCTGGGGTAAACCATGGAAAGTTCTGTGGGGGCCTAGATGTGGAAAGGGAGCTGTGGTTTCGGTGCATTATTACATGACAGCTAGAGACTGAGTGTGAACGAATGGGGCCTTTGTTGTCTTTTCCTAGCGCTACCTCGCACACATGAGGGGGGAGGGGGTTGTTATTTCATGTGTGGCGGGGTGGCGATGGGAATGAATAAAGGCAGACAGTATGAATTATGTACATGTGTATATATGTATATGTCTGTGTGTGTATATATATGTATACACTAAGATGTATAGGTATGTATATTTGCGTGTGTAGACGTGTATGTATATACATATGTATGTGGGTGGGTTGGGCCATTCTTTCGTCTGTTTCCTTGCGCTACCTTGCTAACACGGGAGACAGCGACAAAGCAAAATAAATAAATAAATTATCATTATCATCATTATACTTAATCACCGTTTCCAGCCTCAGCAAGGTAGTGCCAGGAAACAGACGAAGAATGATCCATCCACTCATTTTTTTATTATACATAATCACTGTTTCCCATATCAGCGAGGTAGTGCCAGGAAACAAACGAAGAATGGTCCATCCACTCATATACACATAAATAAACATAAAAGTTGGAGGTGGAGGGAAGAATGAGAAGCAGGAGACCAAATTGGATATGGAAGAATGACGTGAAAAAGATTTTGAGCAATCGTGGCCTGAACATACTGGAGGGTGAGAGACATGCAAGGAATAGAGTGAACTGGAACGATGTGGTGCACCGGGTTTGAAGTGCTGTCAGTGGACTGAACCACAGCATGTGAAGCGTGTGGGGTAAACCAAGGAAAGGTCTATGGGGCCTAGATATGGATAGGATGCTATGGCTTCAGTGCATTACACATCATAGCTAGAGACTGAGTGTGAACAAATGTGGCCTTTTTGTCTGTATTCCTGGTGCTGCCTCACTGAAGCACAGGATAGTCGTGGTGGTTTCTTGTTGGGCTGGGTAGCAACATGAATGGTTGAAGGAAAGCAAGTATGAATATGTACATCTGCATGTATGTTGTGTCTGAATTTGTGTATGTATTATCATTATCATACTTTGTCGCTGTCTCCTGCGTTAGCAAGGTCGCGGAAGGAAACAGACGAATGGAATAGCCCAAACCACCCACATACACATGTACTACATAGATGCCCATACATGCACATATACATACCTGTACATTTTAAGGTATACATACATCCACAGGAGTTGTGGGAGTATGTGATAGAATGTAAGAAAGTAAATTCTCGATTAATATGGGTATAACTGAAAGTTGATGGAGAGAGATGGGTGATTATTGGTGCATATGCACCTGGGCATGAGAAGAAAGATCATGAGAGGCAAGTGTTTTGGGAGCAGCTGAATGAGTGTGTTAGTGGTTTTGATGCACGAGACCGGGTTATAGTGATGGGTGATTTGAATGCAAAGGTGAGTAATGTGGCAGTTGAGGGAATAATTGGTATACATGGGGTGTTCAGTGTTGGAAATGGAAATGGTGAAAAGCTTGTAGATTTATGTGCTGAAAAAGGACTGATGATTGGGAATACCTGGTTTAAAAAGCGAGATATACATAAGTATACTTATGTAAGTAGGAGAGATGGCCAGAGAGCGTTATTGGATTACGTGTTAATTGACAGGCGCGCGAAAGAGAGACTTTTGGATGTTAATGTGCTGAGAGGTGCAACTGGAGGGATGTCTGATCATTATCTTGTGGAGGCTAAGGTGAAGATTTGTATGGGTTTTCAGAAAAGAAGAGTGAATGTTGGGGTGAAGAGGGTGGTGAGAGTATGTGAGCTTGGGAAGGAGACTTGTGTGAGGAAGTACCAGGAGAGACTGAGTACAGAATGGAAAAAGGTGAGAACAATGGAAGTAAGGGGAGTGGGGGAGGAATGGGATGTATTTAGGGAATCAGTGATGGATTGCGCAAAAGATGCTTGTGGCATGAGAAGAGTGGGAGGTGGGTTGATTAGAAAGGGTAGTGAGTGGTGGGATGAAGAAGTAAGAGTATTAGTGAAAGAGAAGAGAGAGGCATTTGGACGATTTTTGCAGGGAAAAAATGCAATTGAGTGGGAGAAGTATAAAAGAAAGAGACAGGAGGTCAAGAGAAAGGTGCAAGAGGTGAAAAAAAGGGCAAATGAGAGTTGGGGTGAGAGACTATCAGTAAATTTTAGGGAGAATAAAAAGATGTTCTGGAAGGAGGTAAATAAAGTGCGTAAGACAAGGGAGCAAATGGGAACTTCAGTGAAGGGCGTAAATGGGGAGGTGATAACAAGTAGTGGTGATGTGAGAAGGAGATGGAATGAGTATTTTGAAGGTTTGTTGAATGTGTCTGATGACAGAGTGGCAGATATAGGGTGTTTTGGTCGAGGTGGTGTGCAAAGTGAGAGGGTTAGGGAAAATGATTTGGTAAACAGAGAAGAGGTAGTAAAAGCTTTGCGGAAGATGAAAGCCGGCAAGGCAGCAGGATTGGATGGTATTGCAGTGGAATTTATTAAAAAAGGGGGTGACTGTATTGTTGATTGGTTGGTAAGGTTATTTAATGTATGTATGACTCATGGTGAGGTGCCTGAGGATTGGCGGAATGCATGCATAGTGCCATTGTACAAAGGCAAAGGGGATAAGAGTGAGTGCTCAAATTACAGAGGTATAAGTTTGTTGAGTATTCCTGGTAAATTATATGGGAGGGTATTGATTGAGAGGGTGAAGGCATGTACAGAGCATCAGATTGGGGAAGAGCAGTGCGGTTTCAGAAGTGGTAGAGGATGTGTGGATCAGGTGTTTGGTTTGAAGAATGTATGTGAGAAATACTTAGAAAAGCAAATGGATTTGTATGTAGCATTTATGGATCTGGAGAAGGCATATGATAGAGTTGATAGAGATGCTCTGTGGAAGGTATTAAGAATATATGGTGTGGGAGGAAAGTTGTTAGAAGCAGTGAAAAGTTTTTATCGAGGATGTAAGGCATGTGTACGTGTAGGAAGAGAGGAAAGTGATTGGTTCTCAGTGAATGTAGGTTTGCGGCAGGGGTGTGTGATGTCTCCATGGTTGTTTAATTTGTTTATGGATGGGGTTGTTAGGGAGGTAAATGCAAGAGTCCTGGAAAGAGGGGCAAGTATGAAGTCTGTCGGGGATGAGAGAGCTTGGGAAGTGAGTCAGTTGTTGTTCGCTGATGATACAGCGCTGGTGGCTGATTCATGTGAGAAACTGCAGAAGCTGGTGACTGAGTTTGGTAAAGTGTGTGGAAGAAGAAAGTTAAGAGTAAATGTGAATAAGAGCAAGGTTATTAGGTACAGTAGGGTTGAGGGTCAAGTCAATTGGGAGGTGAGTTTGAATGGAGAAAAACTGGAGGAAGTGAAGTGTTTTAGATATCTGGGAGTGGATCTGTCAGCGGATGGAACCATGGAAGCGGAAGTGGATCATAGGGTGGGAGAGGGGGCGAAAATTTTGGGAGCCTTGAAAAATGTGTGGAAGTCGAGAACATTATCTCGGAAAGCAAAAATGGGTATGTTTGAAGGAATAGTGGTTCCAACAATGCTGTATGGTTGCGAGGCGTGGGCTATGGATAGAGTTGTGCGCAGGAGGATGGATGTGCTGGAAATGAGATGTTTGAGGACAATGTGTGATGTGAGGTGGTTTGATCGAGTAAGTAACGTAAGGGTAAGAGAGATGTGTGGAAATGAAAAGAGCGTGGTTGAGAGAGCAGAAGAGGGTGTTTTGAAATGGTTTGGGCACATGGAGAGAATGAGTGAGGAAAGATTGACCAAGAGGATATATGTGTCGGAGGTGGAGGGAACGAGGAGAAGAGGGAGACCAAATTGGAGGTGGAAAGATGGAGTGAAAAAGATTTTGTGTGATCGGGGCCTGAACATGCAGGAGGGTGAAAGGAGGGCAAGGAATAGAGTGAATTGGAGCGATGTGGTATACAGGGGTTGACGTGCTGTCAGTGGATTGAATCAAGGCATGTGAAGCGTCTGGGGTAAACCATGGAAAGCTGTGTAGGTATGTATATTTGCGTGTGTGGGTGTGTGTATGTACATGTGTATGGGGGGGGGGTTGGGCCATTTCTTTCGTCTGTTTCCTTGCGCTACCTCGCAAACGCGGGAGACAGCGACAAAGTATAAAAAAAAAAAAAAAAAAAAAAAAAAAAAGATGTTCTGGAAGGAGGTAAATAAAGTGCGTAAGACAAGGGAGCAAATGGGAACTTCAGTGAAGGGCGCAAATGGGGAGGTGATAACAAGTAGTGGTGATGTGAGAAGGAGATGGAGTGAGTATTTTGAAGGTTTGTTGAATGTGTTTGATGATAGAGTGGCAGATATAGGGTGTTTTGGTCGAGGTGGTGTGCAAAGTGAGAGGGTTAGGGAAAATGATTTGGTAAACAGAGAGGAGGTAGTAAAAGCTTTGCGGAAGATGAAAGCCGGCAAGGCAGCGGGTTTGGATGGTATTGCAGTGGAATTTATCAAAAAAGGGGGTGACTGTATTGTTGACTGGTTGGTAAGGTTATTTAATGTATGTATGACTCATGGTGAGGTGCCTGAGGATTGGCGGAATGCGTGCATAGTGCCATTGTACAAAGGCAAAGGGGATAAGAGTGAGTGCTCAAATTACAGAGGTATAAGTTTGTTGAGTATTCCTGGTAAATTATATGGGAGGGTATTGATTGAGAGGGTGAAGGCATGTACAGAGCATCAGATTGGGGAAGAGCAGTGTGGTTTCAGAAGTGGTAGAGAATGTGTGGATCAGGTGTTTGCTTTGAAGAATGTATGTGAGAAATACTTAGAAAAGCAAATGGATTTGTATGTAGCATTTATGGATCTGGAGAAGGCATATGATAGAGTTGATAGAGATGCTCTGTGGAAGGTATTAAGAATATATGGTGTGGGAGGCAAGTTTCAGAAGCAGTGAAAAGTTTTTATCGAGGATGTAAGGCATGTGTACGTGTAGGAAGAGAGGAAAGTGATTGGTTCTCAGTGAATGTAGGTTTGCGGCAGGGGTGTGTGATGTCTCCATGGTTGTTTAATTTGTTTATGGATGGGGTTGTTAGGGAGGTGAATGCAAGAGTTTTGGAAAGAGGGGTAAGTATGAAGTCTGTTGGGGATGAGAGAGCTTGGGAAGTGAGTCAGTTGCTGTTCGCTGATGATACAGCGCTGGTGGCTGATTCATGTGAGAAACTGCAGAAGCTGGTGACTGAGTTTGGTAAAGTGTGTGGAAGAAGAAAGTTAAGAGTAAATATGAATAAGAGCAAGGTTATTAGGTACAGTAGGGTTGAGGGTCAAGTCAATTGGGAGGTGAGTTTGAATGGAGAAACTGGAGGAAGTGAAGTGTTTTAGATATCTGGGAGTGGATCTGGCAGCGGATGGAACCATGGAAGCGGAAGTGGATCATAGGGTGGGGGAGGGGCGAAAATTCTGGGAGCCTTCAGGAATGTGTGGAAGTCAAGAACATTATCTCGGAAAGCAAAAATGGGTATGTTTGAAGGAATAGTGGTTCCAACAATGTTGTATGGTTGCGAGGCGTGGGCTATGGATAGAATTGTGCACAGGAGGATGGATGTGCTGGAAATGAGATGTTTGAGGACAATATGTGGTGTGAGGTGGTTTGATCGAGTAAGTAACGTAAGGGTAAGAGAGATGTGTGGAAATAAAAAGAGCGTGGTTGAGAGAGCAGAAGAGGGTGTCTTGAAATGGTTTGGGCACATGGAGAGAATGAGTGAGGAAAGATTGACCAAGAGGATATATGTGTCGGAGGTGGAGGGAACGAGGAGAAGAGGGAGACCAAATTGGAGGTGGAAAGATGGAGTGAAAAAGATTTTGTGTGATCGGGGCCTGAACATGCAGGAGGGTGAAAGGAGGGCAAGGAATAGAGTGAATTGGAGCGATGTGGTATACCGGGGTTGACGTGCTGTCAGTGGATTGAATCAAGGTATGTTAAGCGTCTGGGGTAAACCATGGAAAGCTGTGTAGGTATGTATATTTGCGTGTGTGGACGTATGTATGTACATGTGTATGGGGGTGGGTTGGGCCATTTCTTTCGTCTGTTTCCTTGCGCTACCTCGCAAACGCGGGAGACAGTGACAAAGCAAAAAAAAAAAAGAAAAAAAAAAAAATACATATACATACACAGACATAAACACATGTACATATTCACCCTTGCTACCTTCATCCATTCCCACTGCCACACCATCACAAATGAAATGGCAAACCCTCTCACTGCACAAGTGCGAGGTATAGCTAGGAAAAGACATCAAAGGCCACATTCGTTAACACTCAGTCTCTAGCTGTCATGTGTATTGCACCAAAAACACAGCTCCCTTTCCACATCCAGGCCCTACAAAACTTTCTATGGTTTAGCCCAGAAGCTTTACATGCAATGGTTCAATCCATTGACAACAGTGGACCCTGGTATACCACATCGTTCCAATTCATTCTATTCCTTGCACGCCTTTCACCCTCCTGCATGTTCAGGCCCCGGTCACTCAAAATCTTTTTCACTCCATCCTTCCACCTCCAATTTGGTCTCCCACTTCTCCTCATTCCCTCCACCTCTGACACATATATCCTCTTTGTCAATCTTTCCTCACTCATTCTCTCCATGTGACCAAACAATTTCAATCCACCCTCTTCTGCTATCTTAACCAAACTCGTTTTATAATCACACATCTCTCTTACCCTTTCATTACTTACTCGATCAAACCACCTCACACCATATATTGTCCTCAAACATCTCATTTCCAACACATCCACCCTCCTCTGCACAACCCTATCTATAGCCCATGCCTCTCAACCATAAAACATTTTTGGAACCAGTATTCCTTCAAACATACCCATTTTCGTTCTCTGAGATAACGTTGTTGTCTTCCACACATTCTTCAACGCTCCCAGAACCTTTGCTCCTTCCAAACCCTGTGACTCAATTCCACTTCCATGGTTCCATCTGCTGCTATATCCATTCCCAGATATCTAAAACACTTCACTTACTCAAGTTTTTCTCCATTCACACTTATCTCCCAATTGACTTGCCCGTCAACCCTACTGAACCTAATAACCTTGCTCTTAGTCATATTAACTCTCAGCTTTCTTCCACACACTTTACCAAACTGACACCAGCTTCTGCAGTTTCTCACATGAATCAGCCACCAGCACTGTATCAGCAAACAACAACTGACTCACTTCCTAAGCCCTCTCATCCATAACAGACTGCATACTTGCCTCTCTCTCCAAAACTCTTGCATTTACCTCCCTAAAAACCTCATCCCTAAACAAATTAAACAACCATGGAGACATTACGCAGCCCTGCCGCAAACTACTATTCACTAGGAACCAATCACTTTTCTCTCTTCCTACTAGTACACATGCCTTACATCCTTGATAAAAACTTTTCACTGCTTCTAGTAACTTCCCTCTCACACCGTACACTCATAATACCTTCCACAAACCATCTCTATCAACTTTACCATATGCCTTCTCCATATCCATAAATGCTACATACAAATCCATTTGCTTTTCTAAGTATTTCTCAGATACATTCTTCAAAACAAACACCTGATCCACACATCCTCTACCACTTCTGAAACCACACTGCTCTTCCCCAATCTGGTGCTCTCTACATGCCTCAACCCTCTCGATCAATACCCTCCCATATAATTTCCCAGGAATACTCAACAAACTTATACCTCTGTAATTTGAACACTCACCTTTATCCCCTTTGCCTTTGTACAATGGCGCTATATATGCATTCTGCCAATCCTCAGGCACTTCACCATGGACCATACATACATTGAATATCCTTAACAACTTGTCAACAACACAGTCATCCCCTTTTTTAATAAATTCCACAGCAATACCATCCAAACCTGCCGCCTTGCCAGCTTTCACCTTCTGCAAAGCTTTCAGCACCTCCTCTCCCTGACCCTCTCACTTTGCACACCATCTCAACCAAAACACCCTTATCTATCACTCTATCATCAAACACATTCAACAAACCTTCAAAATACTCACTCCATCTCCTTCTAACTTAACTACTACTTGTTATTACCTACCCATTTGATAACTTCACTGATGTTCCATATTTGTTCTTTTGTCTTTTTTTTTTCTATATATTATTATACTTTGTCGCTGTCTCCTGCGTTTGCGAGGTAGCGCAAGGAAACAGACGAAAGAAATGGCCCAACCCCCCCCATACACATGTATATACATACGTCCACACACGCAAATATACATACCTACACAGCTTTCCATGGTTTACCCCAGACGCTTCACATGCCCTGCTTCAATCCACTGACAGCACGTCAACCCCGGTATACCACATCGCTCCAATTCACTCTATTCCTTGCCCTCCTTTCACCCTCCTGCATGTTCAGGCCCCGATCACACAAAATCTTTTTCACTCCATCTTTCCACCTCCAATTTGGTCTCCCTCTTCTCCTTGTTCCCTCCACCTCCGACACATTTATCCTCTTGGTCAATCTTTCCTCACTCATCCTCTCCATGTGCCCAAACCACTTCAAAACACCCTCTTCTGCTCTCTCAACCACCCTCTTTTTATTTCCACACATCTCTCTTACCCTTACGTTACTCACTCGATCAAACCACCTCACACCACACATTGTCCTCAAACATCTCATTTCCAGCACATCCATCCTCCTGCGCACAACTCTATCCATAGCCCACGCCTCGCAACCATACAACATTGTTGGAACCACTATTCCTTCAAACATACCCATTTTTGCTTTCCGAGATAATGTTCTCGACTTCCACACATTCTTCAAGGCCCCCAGGATTTTCGCCCCCTCCCCCAACCTATGATCCACTTCCGCTTCCATGGTTCCATCCGCTGCCAGATCCACTCCCAGATATCTAAAACACTTCACTTCCTCCAGTTTTTCTCCATTCAAACTCACCTCCCAATTGACTTGACCCTCAACCCTACTGTACCTAATAACCTTGCTCTTATTCACATCTACTCTTAGCTTCCTTCTTCCACACACTTTTCCAAACTCAGTCACCAGCTTCTGCAGTTTCTCACATGAATCAGCCACCAGCGCTGTATCATCAGCGAACAACAACTGACTCACTTCCCAAGCTCTCTCATCCCCAACAGACTTCATACTTGCCCCTCTTTCCAAAACCCTTGCATTTACCTCCCTAACAACCCTATCCATAAACAAATTAAACAACCATGGAGACATCACACACCCCTGCCACAAACCTACATTCACTGAGAACCAATCACTTTCCTCTCTTCCTACACGTACACATGCCTTACATCCTCGATAAAAACTTTTCACTGCTTCTAACAACTTGCCTCCCACACCATATATTCTTAATACCTTCCACAGAGCATCTCTATCAACTCTATCATATGCCTTCTCCAGATCCATAAATGCTACATACAAATCCATTTGCTTTTCTAAGTATTTCTCACATACATTCTTCAAAGCAAACACCTGATCCACACATCCTCTACCACTTCTGAAACCACACTGCTCTTCCCAAATCTGATGCTCTGTACATGCCTTCACCCTCTCAATCAATACCCTCCCATATAATTTACCAGGAATACTCAACAAACTTATACCTCTGTAATTTGAGCACTCACTCTTGTCCCCTTTGCCTTTGTACAATGGCACTATGCACGCATTCCGCCAATCCTCAGGCACCTCACCATGAGTCATACATACATTAAATAACCTTACCAACCAGTCAACAATACAGTCACCCCCTTTTTTAATTAATTCCACTGCAATACCATCCAAACCTGCCGCCTTGCCGGCTTTCATCTTCCGCAAAGCTTTCACTACCTCTTCTCTGTTTACCAAATCATTTTCCCTAACCCTCTCACTTTGCACACCACCTCGACCAAAACACCCTATATCTGCCACTCTATCATCAAACACATTCAACAAACCTTCAAAATACTCACTCCATCTCCTTCTCACATCACCACTACTTGTTATCACCTCCCCACTTGTGCCCTTCACCGAAGTTCCCATTTGCTCCCTTGTCTTACGCACTTTATTTACCTCCTTCCAGAACATCTTTTTATTCTCCCTAAAATTTAATGATACTCTCTCACCCCAACTCTCATTTGCCCTTTTTTTCACCTCTTGCACCTTTCTCTTGACCTCCTGTCTCTTTCTTTTATACATCTCCCACTCAATTGCATTTTTTCCCTGCAAAAATCGTCCAAATGCCTCTCTCTTCTCTTTCACTAATACTCTTACTTCTTCATCCCACCACTCACTACCCTTTCTAATCAACCCACCTCCCACTCTTCTCATGCCACAAGCATCTTTTGCGCAATCCATCACTGATTCCCTAAATACATCCCATTCCTCCCCCACTCCCCTTACTTCCATTGTTCTCACCTTTTTCCATTCTGTACTCAGTCTCTCCTGGTACTTCCTCACACAGGTCTCCTTCTCAGCTCACTTACTCTCACCACCCTCTTCACCCCAACATTCACTCTTCTTTTCTGAAAACCCATACAAATCTTCACCTTAGCCTCCACAAGATAATGATCAGACATCCCTCCAGTTGCACCTCTCAGCACATTAACATCCAAAAGTCTCTCTTTCGCATGCCTGTCAATTAACATGTAATCCAATAACGCTCTCTGGCCATCTCTCCTACTTACATAAGTATACTTATGTATATCTCGCTTTTTAAACCAGGTATTCCCAATCATCAGTCCTTTTTCAGCACATAAATCTACAAGCTCTTCACCATTTCCATTTACAACACTGAACACCCCATGTATACCAATTATTCCCTCAACTGCCACATTACTCACCTTTGCATTCAAATCACCCATCACTATGACCCGGTCTCGTGCATCAAAACCACTAACACACTCATTCAGCTGCTCCCAAAACACTTGCCTCTCTTGATCTTTCTTCTCATGCCCAGGTGCATATGCACCAATAATCACCCACCTCTCTCCATCAACTTTCAGTTTTACCCATATTAATCGAGAATTTACTTTCTTACACTCTATCACATACTCCCACAACTCCTGTTTCAGGAGTATTGCTACTCCTTCCCTTGCTCTTGTCCTCTCACTAACCCCTGACTTTACTCCCCAGACATTCCCAAACCACTCTTCCCCTTTACCCTTGAGCTTTGTTTCACTCAGAGCCAAAACATCCAGGTTCCTTTCCTCAAACATACTACCTATCTCTCCTTTTTTCACATCTTGGTTACATCCACACACACATTGGCACCCCACTCTGAGCCTTCGAGGAGGATGAGCACCTCCCGCGTGACTCCTTCTTCTGTTTCCCATTTTAGAAAGTTAATACAAGGAGGGGAGGATTTCTGGCCCCCCGCTCCCATCCCCTCTAGTCGCTTTCTACGACACGCGAGGAATACGTGGGAAGTATTCTTTCACCCCTATCCCAGGGATAATATACATATATATATACATATACACATACACACACATACACATACATACGCACATATACACACACACACACACATACATATATATACATATGAGAAATGTAAGAAACAATTTAGAAAACTGAAACTTCTAGCTTGAAATGAATGAAAAAAAGAATGTCACATAATGGTCCAACCTCTGGCTATGGAAAAAAGGAAATGTATAATTTATTTACGCACTTTATTTACCTGCTTCCAAAACCTCTTTCATTTTCCCTAAACTTTAATGATACTCTCTCACAACAACTCTCATTTGCCCTCTTTTTCACCTTTTGCTCATTTCTCTTGACCTCTTGCCTCTTTCTTTTATACATCTCTCAGTCATATTCTGCAATTCCTTGCAAATACTATCCAAATGCCTCCCTCTTCTTTTTCACTAACAATGTTACTTCTTCATCTCACCATTCACTACCCTTTCTAATCTGCCCACCTCTAACCCTTCTCATGCCACAGGCACCTTCTGCGCAAGCCAGCACTGCTTCGCTAAATACATTCCATTCCTCCCCAAATCCCCTTACGTCATTTGCTCTCACCTTTTTCAGCTCTGCTCTCACTCTCCTGGCACTTCCTCACACAAGTCTCCTTTCCAAGCTCACTTACTCTCACCACTCTCTTCACGCCAACAGTCTCTCTTCTTTTCTGAAAACCTCTACATATCTTCACCTCTGCCTCCACAAGATAATGAGGAGATATCTTCCAGTTACCCCTCTCAGCACCTTAACATTCAGAAGTCTCTCTTTTGCGCACCTATCAATTAACATGTAATCCAATAACGCTCTTTGACCATCTTTCCTACTTACATATGTAAACTTATGTACATCTTGCTTTTTAAACCCAATATTCCCAATGACCAGTCCTTTTTCAGCACACAAATCTACAAGCTCTTCACCATTTCCATTTACAACACTGAACACCCCATGTACACCAATTATACCCTCAACTGCCACATTCCTCACCTTTGCATTCAAATCACCCATCACTATAACCAGGTCTCGTGCACCAAAGCTGCTACCAAAACACTTGACTCTCACATACTCTCACAACTCCTGCCTCAGGAGCAGTGCTACTCCTTCCTTTGCTCTTCTCCTCTCATCAACCCCTGACTGCAGTATGTGATAGAGTGTAAGAAAGTAAACTCTAGATTGATATGGGTAAAACTGAAAGTTGATGGAGAGAGATGGGTGATTACTGGTGCATATGCACCTGGGCATGAGAAGAGAGATCATGAGAGGCAAGTGTTTTGGGAGCAGGTCAGTGAGTGTGTTAGTAGTTTTGATGCACGAGACCGGGTTATAGTGATGGGTGATTTGAATGCAAAGGTGAGCAATGTGGCAGTTGAGGGAATAGTTGGTGTACATGGGGTGTTCAGTGTTGTAAATGGAAATGGTGAAGAGCTTGTAGATTTATGTGCTGAAAAAGGACTGGTGACTGGGAATACCTGGTTTAAAAAGAGCGATATATATATAAGTATACATATGTAAGTGGGAGAGATGGCCAGAGAGCGTTATTGGATTACGTGTTAATTGACAAGTATGCGAAAGAGAGACTTTTGGATGTTAATGTGCTGAGAGGTGCAAATGGAGGGATGTCTGATCATTATCTTGTGGAGGCAAAGGTGAAGATTTGTAGAGGTTTTCAGAAAAGAAGAGAGAATGTTGGGGTGAAAAGAGTGGTGAGAGTAAGTGAGCTTGGGAAGGAGACTTATGTAAGGAAGTACCAGGAGAGACTGAGTACAGAATGGAAAAAGGTGAGAACAAAGGATGTAAGGGGAGTGTGGGAGGAATGGGATGTATTTAGGGAAGCAGTGATGGATTGCACAAAAGATGCTTGCGGCATGAGAAGCATGGGAGGTGGGCAGATTAGAAAGGGTAGAGTGGTGGAATGAAGAAGTAAGATTATTAGTGAAAGAGAAGAGAGAGGCATTTGGATGATTTTTGCAGGGAAATAATGCAAATGAGTGGGAGATGTATAAAAGAAAGAGGCAAGAGGTCAAGAGAAAAGTGCAAGGGGTGAAAAAGAGGGCAAATGAGATTTGGGGTGAGAGAGTATCATTAAATTTTAGAGATAATAAAAAGAAGTTTTGGAAGGAGGAAAATAAAGTGCATAAGACGAGGGAACAAATGGATACTTCAGTGAAGGGGGATAATGGAGAGGTGATAACAAGTAGTGGTGATGTGAGGAGATGGAGTGAGTATTTTGAAGGTTTGTTGAATGTGTTTGATGATAGAGTGGCAGATATAGGGTGTTTTGGCTGAGATCGTGTGCTAAGTGAGAGGGTTAGGGAAAATGATTTGGTAAACAGAGAAGAGGTAGTAAAAGTTTTGTGGATGATGAAAGCCGGCAAGGCAGCGGGTTTGGATGGTATTGCAGTGGAATTTACAAAAAAAAAAAAAGGGGTGACTGTATTGTTGACTGGTTGGTAAGGTTATTTAATGTATATATGACTCATGGTAAGGTGCGTGAGGATTGGCGGAATGCTTGCATAGTGCCATTGTACAAAGGCAAAGGGGATAAAAGTGAGTGCTCAAATTACAGAGGTATAAGTTTGTTGAGAATTCCTGGGAAATTATATGGGAGGGTATTGATTGAGAGGGTGAAGGCACATACAGAGCATCAGATTGGGGAAGAGCAGTGTGGTTTCAGAAGTGGTACAGGATGTGTGGATCAGGTGTTTGCTTTGAAGAATGTATGTGAGAAATACTTAGAAAAGCTAATGGATTTGTATGTAGCATTTATGGATCTGGAGAAGGCATATGATAGAGTTGATAGAGATGCTCTGTGGAAGGATTTAAGAATATATGGTGTGGGAGGCAAGTTGTCAGAAGTAGTGAAAAGTTTTTATTGAGCATGTAAGGCATGTGTACGTGTAGGAAGAGAGGAAAGTCATTGGTTCTAAGTGAATGTAGGTTTGCGGCAGGGGTGTGTGATGTCTCCATGGATGTTAAATTTGTTTATGGATGGGGTTGTTTGGGAGGTGAATGCAAGAGTTTTGGAAAGAGGGGCAAGTATGCAGTCTGTTGTGGATGAGAGAGTTTAGGAAGTGAGTCAGTTGTTGTTCGCTGATGATACAGCACTGCTGGCTGATTCAGGTGAGAAACTGCAGAAGCTGGTGACTGAGTTTGGTAAAGTGTGTGAAAGAAGAAAGCTGGAGTAAATGTGAATATGAGCAAGCTTATTAGGTTCAGTAGGGTTAAGGGTCAAGTCAATTGGGAGGTAAGCTTGAATGGAGAAAAACTGGAGGAAGTGAAGTGTTTTAGATATCTGGGAGTAGATTTGGCAGTGGATGGAACCATGGAAGTGGAAGGGAATCATAGGGTGGGGGAGGGGGCGAAAATTCTGGGAGCGTTGAAGAATGTGTGGAAGTCGAGAACATTCTCTCTGAAAGCAAAAATGGGTATGTTTGAAGGAATAGTGGTTCCAACAATGTTATTTGTTGCGAGGCGTGGGCTATGGATAGACTTGTGCGGAGGAGGGTGGATGTGTTGGAAATGAGATGTTTGAGGACAATATGCGGTGTGAGGTGGTTTGATCGAGTAAGTAATAATAGGGCAAGAGAGATGTGTGGTAATAAAAAGAGTGTGGCTGAGAGAGCAGAAGAGGGTGTTTTGAAATGGTTTGGTCACATGGAGAGAATGAGTGAGGAAAGATTGACAAACAGGATATATGTTTCCGAGGTTGAGGGAACGAGGAGAAGTGGGAGACCAAATTGGAGGTGGAAGGATGGAGTGAAAAAGATTTTCAGTGATCAGGGCCTGAACATGCAGGAGGGTGAAAGGCGTGCAAGGAATAGAGTGAATTGGAACGATGTGATATACCGGGGTCGACGTGCTGTCAATGGATTGAACCAGGGCATGTGAAGCGTCTGGGGTACACCATGAAAAGTTCTGTGGAGCCTGGATGTGGAAAGGGAGCTGTGGTTTTGGTGCATTATTACATGACAGCTAGAGACTGAGTGTGAACAAATGTGGCCTTTGTTGTCTTTTCCTAGTGCTACCTCGCACACATGAGGGGGGAGGGGGTTGTTATTTCATGTGTGCCAGGGTGGCGATGGGAATGAATAAAGGCTGACAGTATGAATTATATACATGTGTATATATGTTTATATCTGTGAGTGTATATATATGTATACGTTGAGATGCATAGGTATGTATATTTGCGTGTGTTGATGTGTATGTATATACATGTGTATGTGGGTGGGTTGGGCCATTCTTTCGTCTGTTACCTTGTGCTACCTCGCTAACGCGGGAGACAGCAACAAAGAAAAATAATAATAATAATAATAATAATAACGTACAAAGGCAAAGGGGATAAGCGTGAGTGCTCAAATTACAGAGGTATAAGTTTGTTGAGTATTCCTGGTAAATTATATGGGAGGATATTGATTGAGAGGGTGAAGGCATGTACAGAGCATCAGATTGGGGAAGAGCAGTGTGGTTTCAGAAGTGGTAGAGGATGTGTGGATCAGGTGTTTGCTTTGAAGAATGTATGTGAGAAATACTTAGAAAAGCAAATGGATTTGTATGTAGCATTTATGGATCTGGAGAAGGCATATGATAGAGTTGATAGAGATGCTCTGTGGAAGGTATTAAGAATATATGGTGTGGGAGGCAAGTTGTTAGAAGCAGTGAAAAGTTTTTATCGAGGATGTAAGGCATGTGTACGTGTAGGAAGAGAGGAAAGTGATTGGTTCTCAGTGAATGTAGGTTTGCGGCAGGGGTGTGTGATGTCTCCATGGTTGTTTAATTTGTTTATGGATGGGGTTGTTAGGGAGGTGAATGCAAGAGTTTTGGAAAGAGGGGCAAGTATGAAGTCTGTTGGGGACGAGAGAGCTTGGGAAGTGAGTCAGTTGTTGTTCGCTGATAATACAGCGCTGGTGGCTGATTCATGTGAGAAACTGCAGAAGCTGGTGACTGAGTTTGGTAAAGTGTGTGAAAGAAGAAAGTTAAGAGTAAATGTGAATAAGAGCAAGGTTATTAGGTACAGTAGGGTTGAGGGTCAAGTCAATTGGGAGGTGAGTTTGAATGGAGAAAAACTGGAGGAAGTGAAGTGTTTTAGATATCTGGGAGTGGATCTGGCAGCGGATGGAACCATGGAAGCGGAAGTGGATCATAGGGTGGGGGAGGGGGCGAAAATTCTGGGAGCCTTGAAGAATGTGTGGAAGTCGAGAACATTATCTCGGAAAGCAAATATGGGTATGTTTGAAGGAATAGTGGTTCCAACAATGTTGTATGGTTGCGAGACGTGGGCTATGGATAGAGTTGTGCGCAGGAGGATGGATGTGCTGGAAATGAGATGTTTGAGGACAATATGTGGTGTGAGGTGGTTTGATCGAGTAAGTAACGCAAGGGTAAGAGAGATGTGTGGAAATAAAAAGAGTGTGGTTGAGAGAGCAGAAGAGGGTGTTTTGAAGTGGTTCGGGCACATGGAGAGAATGAGTGAGGAAAGATTGACCAAGAGAATATATGTGTCGGAGGTGGAGGGAACGAGGAGAAGAGGGAGACCAAATTGGAGGTGGAAAGATGGAGTGAAAAAGATTTTGTGTGATCGGGGCCTGAACATGCAGGAGGGTGAAAGGAGGGCAAGGAATAGAGTGAGTTGGAGCGATGTGGTATACCGGGGTTGACGTGCTGTCAGTGGATTGAATCAAGGCATGTGAAGCGTCTGGGGTAAACCATGGAAAGCTGTGTAGGTATGTATATTTGCGTGTGTGGACGTATGTATATACATGTGTATGGGGGTGGGTTGGGCAATTTCTTTCGTCTGTTTCCTTGCGCTACCTCGCAAACGCGGGAGACAGCGACAAAGCAAAAAAAAAAAAAAAAAAAAACATATATCTTATCATTTTTATTTTTTTATCCCTGGAGATAGGGGAGAAAGAATACTTCCCACGCATTCCTCACGTGTCGTAGAAGGCGACTAAAGGGGACGGGAGTGGGGGGCTGGAAACCCTCCCCTCCGTGTATTTTAACTTTCTAAAAGGGGAAACAGAAGGAGTCACGCGGGGAGTGCTCATCCTCCTCAAAGGTTCAGATTGGTGTGTCTAAATGTGTGTGGATGTAACCAAGACGAGAAAAAAGGAGACTTCCTCCAAGTTTTCTCTATTCAAAATTAAACCCTAACTAACCAGTCTATCAGCAGTGTTAAACCAATTAACCATGTTTTCATTAATTTTTTTTTTTTTTTTTTTTTTGCTTTGTCGCTGTCTCCCGCCTTTGCGAGGTAGCGCAAGGAAACAGACGAAAGAATTGGCCCAACCCACCCCCCATACACATGTATATACATACGTCCACACACACAAATATACATACCTACACAGCTTTCCATGGTTTACCCCAGACGCTTCACATGCCCTGATTCAATCAACTGACAGCACATCAACCCCGGTATACCACATCGCTCCAATTCACTCTATTCCTTGCCCTCCTTTCACCCTCCTGCATGTTCAGGCCCCGATCACACAAAATCTTTTTCACTCCATCTTTCCACCTCCAATTTGGTCTCCCTCTTCTCCTCGTTCCCTCCACCTCCGACACATATATCCTCTTGGTCAATCTTTCCTCACTCATTTTCTCCATGTGCCCGAACCATTTCAAAACACCCTCTTCTGCTCTCTCAACCACGCTCTTTTTATTTCCACACATCTCTCTTACCCTTACGTTACTTACTCGATCAAACCACCTCACACCACACATTGTCCTCAAACATCTCATTTCCAGCACATCCATCCTCCTGCGCACAACTCTATCCATAGCCCACGCCTCGCAACCATACAACATTGTTGGAACCACTATTCCTTCAAACATACCCATTTTTGCTTTCCGAGATAATGTTCTCGACTTCCACACATTCTTCAAGGCTCCCAGAATTTTCACCCCCTCCCCCACCCTATGATCCACTTCCGCTTCCATGGTTCCATCCGCTGACAGATCCACTCCCAGATATCTAAAACACTTCACTTCCTCCAGTTTTTCTCCATTCAAACTCACCTCCCAATTGACTTGACCCTCAACCCTACTGTACCTAATAACCTTGCTCTTATTCACATTTACTCTTAACTTTCTTCTTTCACACACTTTACCAAACTCAGTCACCAGCTTCTGCAGTTTCTCACATGAATCAGCCACCAGCGCTGTATCATCAGCGAACAACAACTGACTCACTTCCCAAGCTCTCTCATCCCCAACAGACTTCATACTTGCCCCTCTTTCCAAAACTCTTGCATTCACCTCCCTAACAACCCCATCCATAAACAAATTAAACAACCATGGAGACATCACACACCCCCCGCAAACCTACATTCACTGAGAACCAATCACTTTCCTCTCTTCCTACACGTACACATGCCTTATATCCTTGATAAAAACTTTTCACTGCTTCTAACAACTTGCCTCCCACACCATATATTCTTAATACCTTCCACAGAGCATCTCTATCAACTCTATCATATGCCTTCTCCAGATCCATAAATGCTACATACAAATCCATTTGCTTTTCTAAGTATTTCTCACATACATTCTTCAAAGCAAACACCTGATCCACACATCCTCTACCACTTCTGAAACCACACTGCTCTTCCCCAATCTGATGCTCTGTACATGCCTTCACCCTCTCAATCAATACCCTCCCATATAATTTACCAGGAATACTCAACAAACTTATACCTCTGTAATTTGAGCACTCACTCTTATCCCCTTTGCCTTTGTACACTGGCACTATGTACGCATTCCGCCAATCCTCAGGCACCTCACCGTGAGTCATACATACATTAAATAACCTTACCAACCAGTCAACAATACAGTCACCCCTTTTTTAATAAATTCCACTGCAATACCATCCAAACCTGCTGCCTTGCCGGCTTTCATCTTCCGCAAAGCTTTCACTACCTCTTCTCTGTTTACCAAATCATTTTCCCTAACCCTCTCACTTTGCACACCACCTCGACCAAAACACCCTATATCTGCCACTCTATCATCAAACACATTCAACAAACCTTCAAAATACTCACTCCATCTCCTTCTCACATCACCACTACTTGTTATCACCTCCCCATTTGCGCCCTTCACTGAAGTTCCCATTTGCTCCCTTGTCTTACACACTTTATTTACCTCCTTCCAGAACATCTTTTTATTCTCCCTAAAATTTAATGATACTCTCTCACCCCAACTCTCATTTGCCCTTTTTTTCACCTCTTGCACCTTTCTCTTGACCTCCTGTCTCTTTCTTTTATACGTCTCCCACTCAATTGCATTTTTTCCCTGCAAAAATCGTCCAAATGCCTCTCTCTTCTCTTTCACTAATACTCTTACTTCTTCATCCCACCACTCACTACCCTTTCTAATCAACCCACCTCCCACTCTTCTCATGCCACATACTCTAAACTTTCTCCTTTCACAAACTCTCTCAAATTCGGACACCAAATTCTGCAGTTTCTCACTTGAATCTACCACCAGTGTCATGGATTGGATTATAAAAGTTAGGCTTATAAGCTAAGCACTATTGCTTCAAAGGCTATTCAGTGCCAACAGTGTTATGGCATCTGCAAACAACAAGCAACTCACTTTTCAAGCAACCTCACCCCCTATAGTCTGTAAACCTGTATACCTTTCTCCAACGCCTTTGCATTTACTCCCTCATCAACCCAATCATAAACAAAATAAACAGCCACAGTGATATCATACACCATACTCCCCTCTTCTGGCATCCCTCCCTCACTTTGCTAACCTCATACCTAGGCTCCTCTCCGGCCAATATCTCTCCACAAACATTGATGGATCAACCTACCCCTTTCCTCCATCTACAGTGATGTCCCTCGAGGTTCTATCCAGTCTCCTACACTTTTTCTCCTTTTATCAATGATTTCCTTTCTTCAACAAATAGCAAAATGCACTCATACGCAGAAGGCTCAACACTGTATACCTCCACATCCTTCGATTCTGCTTCTCCTACATATGCATCTCATCTCAAAACAACTTCCTCAATAAACTCACACATGGACAAGATATCTCAGTGGGATAGATGAAATCTAGTTCAGTTAAATGCCTCAAAAACACAGTTTCTACCAACCTCTTTACTGAAAATTCCTCATAAGTTTCCATTCACCCTCGATGCTTCTGAAATGTCATCTCAATTCAATGAACATATTTGGTACTATTGTAACATTCACTCTTTCTTGGACACCCTACATTACAGAAGTAGCTAAGTCTGCTTCTAAGAAACTGGG
This sequence comes from Panulirus ornatus, assembly GCF_036320965.1. Taxonomy (NCBI): domain Eukaryota; kingdom Metazoa; phylum Arthropoda; class Malacostraca; order Decapoda; family Palinuridae; genus Panulirus; species Panulirus ornatus. The sequence continues at coordinate 21,127,282 of NC_092238.1, forward strand.
AGTCCTGTTTGGGTGTAGAAATTTCTTTTCTTCTGAACATTTGCTTTATTTATACAAAGGATTCATTCATCTTTGAATGGAGTATTGTTCAGACATCTGGACTGGTTCTAGTTCTGTATCCTTACTTAGCAGAATTGAGATGAAAGCTGTTCGACTTATAAACTCTCCCATGCTAGATGCAAAACTTGACCTGCTTGCCCTACATTGCAAAGTTGGCTCACTTTCCCTCTTCTGTAAGTGTTACTCTGGTTTTTGCTCCCTAGAGCTGGCTCCTTGTGTGGCCCCACTCCTAGCTACAGCATGCAATACTCAGCAAGCTGCTGCATCCCATGATTATCACATGGCCACTGATATCTCAAGAGTGGGCCGTTTTGATAACAGTTTCTTTCTCTACACCTCAAAGCTTAATCTCTAGCTTCTCAAGTTTATCCCACCAACTATGACCTGGCACATTTTAAAAGACAGGTTTTACACATCCTGTACAATGACAAATACTTTCCCTTATCTCTTCTTTTACCCTTTCATTAACTCATTAAAGCAAGAAGCAGTGAGAAGTTTTTATCAAGGATGTAAGGTGTTTGTACAAGTAGGAAGACAGGAGAGTGAATGGTTCCAAGTGTAGGATGGTGTGCAGCTGGGGTGTGTAATGGCACCATGGTTGTTCAATTTATTTATGGATGAGGAGGAGGGAGGTAAGTGCAAGAGTTTTTTGGAGTAAAGGGCGAATATGCTGTCTGTTGGGGATGAGAGGGCCTGGGAAATTAGGCATTTCTTGTTAGCCAAAGAAGGAGCACTGGTGATTGATTTGAGTGAGAAACTACAAGGTTAAAGACTGACTTTGGAAGTGGGTGAAGGAAGTTGAGTGTGAATGTGAATGAAGGCTAGGTTATTACATTCAGCAGGGCTGAGGGACATGTTAGATGGAATGTAAGTTTGAATGGAGACAAACTAGAGGAAGTGAAGTGTTTCAGATATCTGGGAGTGGACTTGGCAGCAAATGGAACCATGGCAGCAGAAGTAAGTCATAGGTTAGGGGAATGGGCAAAGGTTCTGGGAGTGCTGAAGACTGAGAAAAGAGAGAACATTATCTTGGAGAACAAAAAAGGGAATGTTTGAAGGAGCAGTAGTTCCTACAATATCATATGGCTGCAAGGCATGGGATATATATATAGGATTCTGTGGAGGAGAGTGAATGAGTTGAAAAAAAAAATTTGAGGATAATATGTGGCATGAGGTGGTTTGATCGAGCAAGTAATGAAAGGGTAAGAGACATGAGCAGTAATAAAAAGTGTGGTAGAAAGAGAGGAAGAGGGTGTCTTGAAATGGTTTGGACAATGGACAAAAGGTGTAAGGAAAGATTGGCAAAGAGTATATGTGTGTCAGGAGAGGAGGAACAAGGAGAACCAGGAGACCAAACTGGAGATGGAAGGATGGAAAGAAAAAGATTTTGAGTGATTGGGACCTGAGCATATAGGAGAGTGAAAGGCATACATGGAATACAGTGAATTGTAACTATATAGTATACTGGGGTCAACGTGCTGTCAATGGCCTGAACCAGGGTATAAGAAACATCTGGGTAAACAGGGAAAGGACTGTGGGGCCTGGATGTAGATTGAGAGCTGTGGTTTCAGTGAAATTACACAACAGCTTGCATATAGATGTTAGAGGATGTGTCCTTTCTTCATAAGTTTCCTGGTACTGTATTTGTGATGCAGGGGGTGGCAATCAGAATATATATATCATCTCTTTTCATTTCCTTCTTGCATTTGTGCTGTTTCCTGTGAGGCAGGGTTGTGTTGGGAACAGATGATGGCAAAGTATGAATATGTACGTGTGTTTATATGTTTATGGATGTGTATGTATATGTATGTGTATATATGTATATTTATGTGTATGTGAGCACATGAGTATTTCTTCATCTGTTTCCTGGCACTTCACTAATGTGGGAAATGGCAATCAAGTATGAAAAAATGAAAAAAAAAAAAAAATAATAACCTCTATATATCTTAAGGCCTTGCCTTGATGCTAACTTTTGTATGTGACTGGAGCCTCCAACATTAAAAATCAAATACCTGGAACCACTCACCTTCCTCTCTATCTATTCACACACACCTACCTACCTCACACCACTTCTAACAGCTTTTCTCCAACAGCCTATATTCATAATACCTTCCACATATCATATCTATGAACTTTATCTGTGCTTTCTCTAAATATTTCTCACACACATTCTTCAAAGAAAACAACGGATCAACACATCCTGTGACACTCCTGAAAACACACAGTTTCCTTCCTACTCTCATGTTCTGTGCATGTTACCATCCTCTTAATTACCACTTTTCCATATAACTTACCAGGTATGCTCAATGAACTCATTCCTCTGTAGCTTAAACATGAATCTTTTTCCCCCTTTCCTCATACAATGGCACAATGCAGACATTCCATCAACTCTTGGGCACCTCCATACATACACTGATAATCCTAACCAATCAACAACACAGTCATCCCCTTCCTTAAGAAAATGAACTGAAATACTATCCATTCCACCTGCCTTGCAATTCCACCTGCCTTGCATGCAAGGCTTTCATCGCATTTTGCCTTCATTGAAACCACTTGCAATGACTCTTACTCTGCATATCTCTGACCTAAACATCCAACATCTGCCATCATATCATCAAACATGTTCAACAATCCTACATAGTACTAACTCCATCTCATCTTCACCTCATAACTGCCTGTCACAACTTCCCCTTTTGCCCCCTTCACTGATGTATCCATTTGTACTGTTTTTCTCAAACTGATAACCTCCTTCCAAAATAACTTCTCCCATGGGTTTGCTGATACTCTTTTACATCATCTTTCATTTGCCCACTTTTTCAGCCCCTGCATCTATCTGTTGACCTCCTGCCATCTATTCTTGTACATCAACATACATTTCTCTTAAATATGGGGCATAATATCTTTACTAATAATAATACTGTTATAAAGTTTATGATATAATCTTTCTCTTAAATATGGGGCATAATATTTTTACTAATAATAATACTGCTACAAAGTTTATGATATAATCTTTTTCAATCAATTATTTACTTCAAAAAATGTCTTAATGTAATTCTATCATGTTCTGGGGGAAAAATTTGTCTGTAGAAACATATGTCTGATCAAAGATTGGACGTCAATGGGAAAATTGGTTTTGAATTACAGATATTCAATTCAAGGGCTACTTTTCAGGAATATAACCGTTCTGAATGTCGAGGGATAGGAGTATCTGATACACCTACCATTTGGAATTCTATAAATCTTTTATCTATTTAATATGCAGGTTGAGTATGCCTTATCCAAAATGCCTGGGACCAGAAGTGTTTTGGATTTTGAATATTTTTGGATTTGGGAAATATCCTGGGGATGGGACCCAAAATCACTTCATGTTTCATATACACCTTATACATATACCTTGAAGGTAATTCATACAATATCTTGAATAACCTTGCACATGAGGCAAAGTTTGTGTAAAACTGAACCATAAGAAAGCTAAGGTGTCACAATCTCAGTTGCCCATGTGGACAATCTGTGGTTGTTTGGCATCACCTCCATTCCTGACTCTGAATTCATATGCTACTGATAAAGCAATTATTTCTTACACTTATTCACACAAAAGTACTTAACAGTAAAAAATGTGGAACACTATCATCACAATGAAATAACAATGTACCTAATGTAACTAAGCAGCAAAGTAACATCAGCAGAATACCTGTATCAGCTGTTAAACAAGAACAACAACAAACAACTGCAGGTTTTCAGTTTCCACTTACAATGCAATGTGCTTTGACTAAAACATTGCTGTACACTATTTCAATTCCTAGGCTTCATTTAAGATATAAAAACAAATAAACATTCAATCTATGACAATTAAAGGTAGCTGTAAACGTAATGAAAACAGTGAGAAAAATTTCAATGCAATAATATTGCTGGTCATGTTACACTTAAACAAGGCAATCTTGGAGTTGAAATTCACATTTCACATGAAAATGTTTTGCACTTACCAAAAAAAGGATCTCTGCTTAAAAAGAAGATAAATGCAGCAACAAATACTAGAACTACATACTGCCTTAGAAACTTGAGGGGGAGGGTACATCACTGTTGACATCATTGACTACGAACATCAGAAGTTGAGGGATCAGAAAGTGGGTCCTCTAGGGATGAGGAGGCATTCTGCTGGATGGCTTTTTGAAATGCTCCCTCTACAGTCATCTGCCTAACTAACAATGATTTTTGTTTTAGAAGTCTCTTTAATTTAATAAACTAACATTATTTCTTGCTTTGTTATGAATGCATGCTGCTCTAGGCCTTCAAAGAGTTCATCACACATTTTTACCATGTCGTCTATAGGCACATTTTCTGCAGTGTTAACAAGGTCATCTTCATTGTCTCTACTATCATGATCACCTTGATTCAGAGCCATTTCAGCTATTTCACCATTAACTGTAGAGATATCTGTGCAGGCCTTTCGACATTTTCAACAATATCTTTGTACCACAGATCAGAGAATAAGCAAAAAAATACAGTCAGCAAAGCACATAGGTTTGGTAGTGATGATGGTTTGTAACAAACTGGTGCCAACAGAGCATCAGAGCTTAGCATGGGCAGGTGAGGTCAGGTGTAGAATTTTCTACTAGTAACGTCATGTCACAACTCAAAAAGTTTCAGATTTTGGGGCACTTCAGATTTTGGATTTTCAGATTAGGGATGCTCAACCTGTATTGTGAAGTCTTTCATATATTTTCTATGTTTCATTAGGAATTCCAAAAAGTTTCATTTATTTTGTATTACAGAGTTTTCTCATTTAATCATAATCATCAGACTTAGAAGAAATAAGTTACACTACAACTTAATGGATTATGATTTAATGGGGGCCTGGTCCAATGCATTCAGATAAGTATAGGAGAAAATCTTACAAAGCAAATGCTTGCAACTGCCTCTGGTTCATAACACGCAACTTGTAATTGTTGAATAATAGAGTAAACTACACATTACAACCAGAGAGATGTGAGCAAATGAAGCCATTGCCTCATCTCTTCCTGACACTACCTTGCAAATGTGGAAAATTACAAACAAGTATTAAAACATCATAGTTCTCTTCAGAAGGTTCTTATCTAATGCATGAATCAATAATTATCGACATACTCAGATAATATACAGATAGAAATCTAACCTATATCCCTGGGGACAAGAAAGAATATATCTATTTATCTATTCATTATACTTTGTCGCTGTCTCCCGCGTTAGCGAGGTAGCACAAGGAAACAAACGAAAGAATGGCCCAACCCACCCACATACACATGTATATACATACACATCCAGACATGCACATATACATACCTATACATCTCAACATATGAATACATATATACACACACAGACATATACATATATACACATACACATAATTCATACTTGCTGCTTTAGTCATTCCCGTCACCACCCCACCACACATGAAGTGAAAACCCCCTCCCCCCCGCAAGCGCGCGAGGTAGCACTAGGAAAAGACAACAAAGGCCACATTCACTCACACTCAGTGTCATGTATAATGCACCGAAACCACAGCTCCCTTTCCACATCCAGGCCCCACACAACTTTCCATGGTTTACCCCAGATGCTTCACACGCCCTGGTTCAATCCACTGACAGCACGTCAACCCCGGTATACCACATCGTTCCAATTCACTCTATTCCTTGCATGCCTTTCACCCTCCTGCATGTTCAAGCCCCGATCACTCAACATCTTTTTCACTCCATCTTTCCACCTCCAATGTGGTCTCCCACTCTCCAAGTTCCCTCCACCTCCGACACATATATCCTCTAGGTCAATCTTTCCTCACTCATTCTCGCCATGAGACCAAACCGTTTCAAAACACCCTCTTCTGCTCTCTCAACCACTCTTTTTATTAACACACATCTCTCTTACCCTTTCACTACTTACTTGATCGAACCACCTCACACCACATACTGTCCTCAAACATCTCATTTCCAGCACATCCACCCTCCTCTGCACAGCTCTATCTATAGCCCACACCTTGCAGCCATATAACATTGTTGGAACCACTATTCCTTCAAACATACCCATTTTTGCTTTCCAAGATAACATTCTCGACTTCCACACATTTTTCAACGCTCCCAGAACTTTTGCCCCCTCCCCCACCCTATGATTCACTTCCACTTCCATGGTTCCATCCGCTGCCAGATCCACTCCCAGATATCTAAAACACTTCACCTCCTCCAGTTTTTCTCCATTCAAACTTACCTCCCAATTGACTTGACCCTCAACCCTACTGTACCTAATAACCTTGCTCTTATTCACATTTACTCTCAACATTCTTCTTTCACACACTTTACCAAACTCAGTCACCAGCTTCTGCAGTTTCTCAACTGAATCAGCCACCAATGCTGTATCATCAGCGAACAACAACTGACTCACTTCCCAAGCTCTCTCATCCACAACAGACTGCATACTTGCCCCTCTTTCCAAAACTCTTGCATTCACCTACCTAACAACCCCACCCACAAACAAATTAAACAACCATGGAAACATCACGCACCCCTGCCGCAAATCAACATTCACTGAGAACCAATCACTTTCCTCTCTTCCTACACGTACACATGCCTTACATCCTCGATAAAAACTTTTCACTGCTTCTAACAACTTACCCGTCCCACACTATATATTCTTAATACCTTCCACAGAGCATCTCCATCAACTCTATCATATGCCTTCTCCACATCCATAAATGCTACATACAAATCCATTTGCTTTTCTATGCATTTCTCGCATACATTTTTCAAAGCAAACACCTGATCCACACATCCTCTACCACTTCTGAAACCACACTGCTCTTCCCCAATCTGATGCTCTGTACATGCCTTCACCCTCTCAATCAATACCCTCCCATATAATTTCCCAGGAATACTCAACAAACTTATACTTCTGTAATTTGAGCACTCACTCTTATCCCCTTTGCCTTTGTACAATGGCACTATGCAAGCATTCCGCCAGCCTCAGAATACTTCCCACATATTCCTTGCGTGTCATAGAAGGCAACTAAAAGGAGTGGGACCAGGGGGCTGGAAATCCTCCCCTCCAGTTTTTACTTTTCCAAAAAAAAAGAACAGAGAAGGGGACCAAGTGAGGATTTTGCCTCTAAGGCTCAGTCCTCTGTTCTTGATGCTACTTCGCTAACATGGGACATGGTGAATATTTACGAGAAAAAATCTAGCTTTGCACCCAAATGCTCCTAACTTCCTTCTGTTCAAAATATTCACCTTATCACTGGTGAATGATATGGTAAATTGAATTATTCAGATATCTTTTCAATACAGTTCTTTTCCATATGTTCTTACCTAATGCAAATACCAAAAATTATCTACAACCTCTGAAAAACATAGGAGAAAATCTTACCTTGGGCCCAAATGCTTGTCATAGACTTTCATTATACCTGCCAAATTTGGATGCACCTGCCTGTCTTATAATGCAAATCTGAGAGTTTCACATATGATTCTTAAAATAATGGAAGTGATTCAAGTGTTAAAGATAAGAACATAAAACTGAGATAGTGTATGTATTCATATAATCTAATATTATAACACCTGATACACTTTAATAGGGCTTCTACAGTTTCAAGGCAACACTAAAATTCATACCAGGGAAATCATGGACTCCCTTGGAATGAGAAGTTCCTCTGCAAGACTGTGCTGCCCTTTTCATCTACAGATGATGATACAATCTCACTGAAGATGCCTCTTCATTTCCAGTGTTATCCCATGAAGAGTCCATAAACCAAATGATTACATATACTACATCTTTTAAATGCCAGAGAAGCCACCAAGACGATTGCTTATAATCTAAAAATATCCATAGTTGAAATATTTCTCAGTCCTAAGTAATTCGGACTGAAGATCTTCTACCTGTACCATTTTTGTTCTTTAACTTAGAAAAATAAGAAATCTAAAAAAATATATGCAACAGAAGAGAAATACCAGAATGAACATTGTGGTGTTTCTGTATGATAACTGAAGATATAATGGACTTCTATGATGTAAATGCTATAAAAATGTGGGCTGTGAAATTCAGACTAAATCTATCTTAATCATAAGACTGAAACAAATCAATCTTTCTCTTCCTCCATTGAGGAAAATATGAATGCAATTTCTGTATCAATTTGTCATTCCATATGACTATCAAAACTTTTCTAGTATGCTGCAACTCAGAAAAAGAGGGCCATGCAAGAACTGCTACAATGACAACAAACACACTCAGCATTTACATATGAACCACTCACATTAAACTCAAATTATAAAAAATCTATAAATATACACATTCAAGACACAGCTACTCCATTCTTATATAATCACCACGAATTAAAACTTAAAAAATATTAAAAATAAATATCTCCCTATCATCACCATTATATATACCAGTACATTCAAGACAAATAAGGTAAAAGAATACCTGTGGAGATGATCCTTGATTGGAGTGCTGTGACATCTGTGAAATTCTACGTTCAGCATCATTAGAAGAATACTGATTGTAACCGGTACGGCGGGTGACAGGTTGTTCATCGTCTTCATAGACAGCCTGAGAGTATTCATAGTCATCATCCAAGGACTGCCCATAGACATCCTGTAACATTGCAGCATTCTAAAAAGATGCCAAACCCAATCTTGTGAAATGTTTCAAAAAGATTCACTTTGCACATTTCTTGCTGTGTAAAAAGCTTATCATTTTAGTATAATAAAAAAAATATGAAATGCTTTACTGGATATTGTATATAACATGAAAAAAATTTCAGTAACATCTATGGACAGCATAATTTAACAATATAACTGAAAATATTCCACTTCTACACTTTCTTAAATGATCAGCAGTACTAGAAATGCAGGAATCTCTAGGAAACACAATGAAATACACAAGCTTGGGAAATTAGTAAAACATGTGCAAGTTAAAGATTTCTATCATCTGCTCTAATGATAAGCATCTATAAAGAAAGAGTCAGCAAACAAAACAAATCTACTAATTAATGACAACTATTACACCAATGACTTAATTGCATTCAAAAATTAATAAAAATCATAACAGAAGAGTTCTAAGCCATGCAAATAATGAATAAAACAGCCAAAAGAAACTGGCCGTTCAAGCATGAAGTGGCATGTAGTACAAGGCTGCAACATAAGCTGGGTACTGATCTGCTGTCTTACACATGTTCTCTCACAGTTAAAACTTGGATACCAAATCCAAGAATTCAGTCATTCATCAAAGAACATGTAGCTGCAAGAGATTAAATTACAAATGAACAATTCTAAGACACTTAATGGTAAGTGTTCTCTGCTCAGCTGAATCTGAGTCCAACAAAA